>NC_141371.1:21208108-21786387 GCF_963921425.1 Dryas octopetala
GGCCCGACACCAACTCCTCCGCCCCGTGCAGAGCCTATAGCTCTGAGCTATTCCTTCGCCTCCAACCCAAGCAGATCCGGGTTGTCCTCCACCTCCGACCCGAGCACGGTTCAAGCGAGCTTGCCCACCTTTGTTCGGAATACAGGGTGATAAGAAATTCAAAAAAAAAAAAAAGATATTTCTTATGTCACCCCCTAAGCTTTCCTACAGTACAGCTTTTCTTGCTAAGGAACTTGGGAGACTTCTGGATAGTATCTTAAGCAGGAACAAGTATGTGGTTACTTGTCGTTCTGCTCGGACATTTTTGTGTACAAAGTTCCCAACCAAGAAGTATCTTTTGCTCGGAAACTTGGGGGACTTCTGTTCGTATGATGAATCATCTGGGCATAACGACAAGTCACATAAGGCTTAACAACATGTCGTTTGGGTCTAGGCCCAAAAGCTAAGCCCCTCCTAGGCATCGACTTCCTAGGCCCAAAGGCTAAGCCCTTCCCGGGCTCCTAGCCCCTGACCTCTTAGACTCCGACCTCCTAGGCCTTGACCTCCTAGGCTCCGGCCCCCTAAGCTCCGGCCTCCTAGGCCTTGACCTCCCAGGCTCCGGCTTCATAGGCTCCGGCCCCCTAGGTCCTGACCTCTTAGGTTCCGGCCTCCCAAGCTCAAGCCTCCTGGGCCCCGACCCGTGTCAACTCACTCGGATCCTCGAGACAGGTGACATGTGGCGCTCTTACAATGCGAGTCATTACAAGGGCCACGTGTCATCTTGACACTCTTCCAAAAGTACTATAAAAGAGGTACTTTCTTGTCACAAAAGGACGACTGAATCATTATCATATTATTCACTCACTCTGCTCACAGATTCTCTGAACACTGACTTGAGCGTCGGAGGAGCTTTGGCCGGTACCACACCGGTTCCCTTCCCGCTCACTTTTGTGTGCTTGCGCAGGGTGCATTGGATATTATTCTCTCTCCGTTACTCACCAGTCGGACCCAGCTACCCGTTCCTACCCCACTTCGACGTGTCATCCACTCAGTGGTGGGTCAGCGGGCCCACGTGGTTCGACTCGACGTTGACTGCTTTACCATTTTTGAGCATCAACACTACAAAATACTAAAACAAACTAACAAGACACAAAATATAGATTTCTAGCACTCTAGATTACTGAATTAGTAACATAAAATGTTGTGAAATGCACACTCAACATACACAATAGTGGTTGTCACTATGAATCTAGCTATCCTAGTGCAAGTATTTTAGGTATGGAAACAACATTGCAAGAAAAAGAAAGCATTTTTCATCTATAGAGAAATAAATACTAAAAGCTGATGGGAAAACCTTTAGTATAACTAAATACAAATGAATTTAGTAAAAAAGAAAAAAGCAAAAAGAAATAACACCCTAGCTAGCTAAAAATATGAAAAGAGGTTTCAAAGTAGATCTGAATTTTGGCCATACAAGAAAAAGATACTTGGGCGACGAAACTTTAGGAGACGAACTCAAATTTGTCACCCAAAGAGGTTTTGGGTGACGAATTGTAAAATTAGTCGCCTAAACTAATAAAGGTTTGGGCGACGAATATTTTCATCGCCCAAAGTGACTTTGGGCGACGAATATAGTGTTCATCGCCTAAAGCCATTTGGGGCGACGAATATGGTGTTCGTCGCCTAAAAGTACGCGCCAAAATGCTCTTGGACCATACTTTGGGCGAGGAATCCATATATTCCTCGCCCAAAGATACTTTAGGCGACGATCTATATATTCGTCTCCCAAAGTAGCTTTGAGCGACGAAATTATTCCTCGCCTAAATTGGACTTTGGGCGAGGAATATATGGATTCCTCGCCCAAACTCACTTTGGGCGACGAATCTATAGATTCCTTGCCCAAAGTCCAGTTCATTTTTTATGTGCATTTATATTTAGGTATAAGAATACGATGCGATCGTGTTTTCAACGATCTAAACCGTTCATTTTTTACTTCCATACTCAAAGATCATCCCTACAAAAATTTAACTCAATCGAAGATGTAGAAGTTAGGTAACGGTGGTCGAATTGATGAACGATCGTGAGTTTTCTAATGATAATTAAATGGCTAGCTGAATTCCGATTTAGCTAATTTTTTGCAGAGATAATCTTTGAGTATGAACATAGAAAATGAACGGCTCCGATTGTTGAAATCACGTTGTGGTCTTCACAATTATTGAAACGATAAGGTTTCAACGAAAGAGTTAATAGAATTATGTTCTTCAAGTGTTGAAACCGTTCATTTATATGTAGATGGGCATATATTGATCGTGTTTCCAACGATCCGAACCGTTCATTTTTTATTTCCCTACTCAAAGATCATCCCTGCAAAAATTTAGCTTAATCGGAGATGTAAAAGTTAGGTAACCGTGAAATTATTTTATATTTGTATATATTTAAAATTATATATATATAATTTAGTAATTAAGTTAAAATTTAGAATCCTATTGTATCTTGTTAAGTATACAATCTTATTATAATAATTTATTATATATATTTAAATACTAAATATAAATTATAAATTTGTAAAATATGATATTCATTAGGGCCATACTTTGGGCGACGAAATTATTCCTCGCCTAAAATGACCTTGGGCGACGAATCTATACATTCCTCGCCTTAAGTCACTTTGGGAGAGGAATGCATATATTCCTCGCTCAAAGTTATTTTGGGAGACGAATCTATATATTCCTCGCCCAAAGTGACTTTGGGAGACGAATCTATATATTCCTCGCCCAAAGTGACTTTGGGAGACGAATCTATATATTCCTCGCCCAAAATCTAGTTCATTTTTTATGTGCATTTATATTTAGGTATAAGAATACGATGAGATCATATTTTTAACGATCTGAACCGTTCATTTTTTAGTTCCCTACTCAATGATCATCCTTATAAAAATTTAGCTCAATTGAAGATGTAGAAGTTAGGTAACGGTGCTCAAATTAATGAACGATCGTGGGTTTAATAATGATAATTCAACAACTAGCTGAATTCCGATTTGACTGATTTTTTGCAGGGATGATCTTTGAGTATGAACATAGAAAATGAACGGTTCTGATCGTTGAAATCACATTGTGGTATTCACAATTATTGAAACGACAAGGTTTCAACGAAAGAATTAATAGAATTATACTCATCAAGTGTTGAAACCGTTCATTTATATGTAGATGAGCATATTTTGATCGTGTTTATAGCGATCGTAACCGTTCATTTTTTAGTTCCCTACTTAAATATCATCCCTGCAAAAATTTAGCTCAATTGAAGATGTAGAAATTAGGTAACGGTGGTCAAATTAAAGAACGATCGTGAGTTTATAATGATAATTCAACGACTAGCTGAATTCCGATTTGGCTGATTTTTTGCAGGGATGATCTTTGAGTATGAAGATAGAAAATGAACGGCTCTGATCGTTGAAATCACATTTTGGTCTTCACAATTATTGAAACGACAAGGTTTCAACGAAAGAATTAATAGAATTTTACTCATCGAGTGTTGAAACCGTTCATTTATATGTAGATGGGCATATCTTGATCGTGTTTACAACGATCGTAACCGTTCATTTTTTAGTTCCCAACTCAAAGATCATCCATGCAAAAATTTAGCTCAATTGAAGATAATTCAACGACTACCTGAATTTTATAATGATAATTCAACGACGAAATTATTCCTCGCCTAAATTGGACTTTGGGCGAGGAATATATGGATTCCTCGCCCAAACTCACTTTGGGCGACGAATCTATAGATTCCTCGCCCAAAGTCCAGTTCATTTTTTATGTGCATTTATATTTAGGTATAAGAATACGATGCGATCGTGTTTTCAACGATCTAAACCGTTCATTTTTTACTTCCATACTCAAAGATCATCCCTGCAAAAATTTAACTCAATCGAAGATGTAGAAGTTAGGTAACGGTGGTCGAATTGATGAACGATCGTGAGTTTTATAATGATAATTCAACGACTAGCTGAATTCCGATTTGGCTGATTTTTTGCAGGGATGATCTTTGAGTATGAACATAGAAAATGAACGGCTTTGATCGTTTTTCACAATTATTGAAATGACAAGGTTTCAATGAAAGAATTGATAAAATCGTGATTATATAACATCGTTAAGTTATTTTATATTTGTATATATTTAAAATTATAAATATAATTTAGTAATTAAGTTAAAATTTAGAATCTTATCATATATGATTAAGTATACAATCTTATTATAATGATTTATTATATATATATTTTTGTAATACTAAATATAAATTATAAATTTGCAAAAAATGAAATTAGGGCCATAAAAAATAAATTGGACTTTGGGTGAGGAATTTATAAATTCGTCACCCAAAGCTACTTTAGGCGACAAAATTATTCCTCGCCTAAAGTCACTTTAGGCGACGAACGTGTAAATTCCTCGCCTAAAGTCACTTTGGGCGACGAATATGTATATTCCTCGCCCAAAGTCTAATTTCTTTTTATGTGCGAATTTCACTCAAAAAATTGGCGAGGCATTTCGCACAAAAAATTTAACACACTTAGGCGACGAATCTGATTTCGTCGCCCAAATGGACTTTAGGCGACGAATAAAACATTGTTGTTGCCTAAAGTCCCTTTGGGCGACGAAATCAGATTCGTGCCTAAAGACTTTTCGATTATCCTCCCAGATCTGCTTTTCTTCTTCTTTTTCTTTTTTTCTTTTCTTCCTTCTCTCCCCTGCCATCTCTTCCCCCTCTCCCCTGGTTCAACCCATCTCCCTCCCTGACCACCCATCTCCCTCCCTGACCGCCGCCCTCCCCACCGAAACCCACCCCACCCACCGAAACCCAACCCCACCCGCTCCCCGAAACCCATCCCCTGCTTCAACCCAGACCTAACCACCCGCTCCCTCCCTGACCGCCGATCCCCGCCCAGCCCCAGCCTCAGGCCCGCTTATCCCAGCCCACAGAAACCCCCAACCATGCCGATCCCCGCCCAGCCCTAGCCCCGCCATTGCTTCGCCGCTGCATCTCTCGCCTCCCCTCGTCGCCGATCGCCCAAAACTCTCTCTCCCGATCTCTCACCCCCTCCTCTTTCTCTCTCCCCAAAACCTTCCTCGGCTTCCTCTTTCTCTCTCCTTCCCCTCTCCCTACCGCCTCCCTCAATTCCCATTCATTTCCCCACTAGCAACCCCCACCCCGACCAGCAACTCCACCGGAACCCAGTTGCAGCAAACCCACCCGATTGTGGGTTTTTTTTTTTGGGTGTTTTTTGTTTTTCTGTTTTCTATTCATTAGCTTTGGCTTTTTTTTTTAGGGGTCAAGTGCAGGTGGCCAGGGGAATAGTAATACCCAGGGAAATTTTTCAGGTCAGACTTATGACTCAATCGCTGCTTTAATGTTATTTGGCTGGTGTTTTTAATTTTTTGTTCTTAAATTTGTTTATTAATGTTGAATAAATTAGTTTAATCCTGATCGTTGTTCTTAGGGAAATTAGTTTGCTGATATTTTCTTATGCTAGATAACAAATTAGTTTTCATATAAAATTAGTTAGTTTTATATGTTTTTTAATTATAAAATTTATTAGGTAGTTTGTATGTAGATTAGTTAGTTTGTTAGTTTTTAAATATAATAACTAGTTTAATTACAAAATGTAGATTAATTAGTTTGAGAAATATAATTTAGTTATAAGGTGGAAGGCGATGGAGTCAGCTCCCAATGATGTAGTTCAGCCATCCTCGAGTACTGGGAGCCCCTCTATGCCACGGAGGGCCCATCGATCTCACCGCTCTAGTCAGGTCACCGCTTCCGCTTCATCTACTGCGACGTCATCCACTGCGACGAGGGGACCATGTAGTGGGTTGAAGTCCTCTCGGATCATGAGCAGTACTGGGGCGCGGATTCCAGTCATGTGTGTGCAAAACGGCCGACGACCGTTAGATCCTAACGTTGACAGTTTGTTCTCGCACGATGTGGGGGCTATTATCCGTGCCGAGTGCGCCATGGTTGCAACCACTTGGAAAAAATTGCGGGCAGAGATTCAACACAAAGTGATCCGCTCCATCTCAGTGAGTATATAGCTCAAGAATTAATTCAAAACGATAAATTTGATCATTCATAACAATCTAATATTTTTTTCAAGTTAACTTTGACATTCAGATGGATGATCCCCTCACCGTCATGTACATGACAGATTTACTCATCAAGTCCTACAGGCAGTGGAAGCACGAACTACACGTGTATTTCAAGGGATTTTCGTCGGCAGTTGAGGCATTGGCGAACCCCCCTATGGAGTTGGTAGAGCGGTCTGACCAGTGGCGTTTTTTGTGCGATCATTTCATGAGTCCGTCGTTTTTGGTACGTTTTATCATTTTAAGACTTTAAAAAATCGATTATTGTTTTGTTATTCTATTATTGTATACATACACTAACACATTTATAATTTGCTTAATATTTAACAGAAGAAGTCGGTCACCAACGCCAGAAACCGGAAAGGGAAGCCGTTTAACCATCATAGTGGTTCGACGCCCATCTCATATCAAGTGGAGTCGCGACGTCGGGTACTTCATTATTTAATTTAATACATATATATTCTTTAATATTGGTTGGGTTTTTGACAAAATTATTTTCTTTTTTAGCTTGGGTCGCAATTCCCGGAGATAGACACTTTCGGGGATATCTATGTTCATTCCGGTTGTGATGCGGCCAAGGCAAAACATGTTAGTTTTTTATATTTTAATTTTTTTCACAATTTTTTATATTTATTTTTCTAATTAGTTACTTGTATATATAACATTTTGAAGGATTAGATGGTGGCCAACTCGAGAATATATTTGGAGAGCTTGGCCGAGCAGCACCCTCCGGGTACTCCGTTGGAGTCGATTCCAGTACCCGATCCCGATGTCGAACTTCGTATTATGATAGACTCATTGGGTGTTAGGCCCGGTAAGGAAATACGCGGCATGGGATATGGGCGGATTCGTGATGTTCGATCCTCGTCTTCGTCTTCATCTTCTTCTCAGCCATCTGCAGTCGTCGCAAGGTTGTCCGCTCAAGTGAAGAAGTTGCAGGAGGACTTACAAGCTGAGAGAGCGGAGAAGGAGGCGTTGTATGCTGCATTGACCAAGGCGATACCTGGGTTTGTCCCGCCACCATCTTCTCATCAACCTCCGTCAGATATGAATGATGATGATGCTACTGGTTTAGAATAGATTGACCATTAGGGTTATTACTACTTTGTATGGATATTTTGATATATAAATTTATTAATTTTGTTTTATATAGTTTTTGGATAAAGATTTTTTTTTTTAAATATTAAATTATAATATATAATCTAAATAAAAGAACAATTTTTTTTTTTTAAATATGTTTAGGCGACGAAATTATTCGTCGCCCAAACATGCTTTCGGCGACGAACTTAATTATTCCTCGCCCAAATAATGTTTAGGCGACAAACAATTTAGTCACCTAAAAATGTTTTGGGCGAGGAATAGTTAAGTTCGTTGCCCAAAGCATGTTTAGGCGACGAAATTTTCCGTCGCCCAAAGTATGTTCTGGCGAGGAAATTAATTATTCCTCCCCCAAAGCATGTTTAGGCGACGACCAATTTCGTCGCCCAAACATGCTTTGGGCGAGGAATCATATGCTTTAGGAGACGAAAAACCTCCGTTGCCCAAGGTGTCTTTGGGCGATGAAATTTACTGGTTCGTCGCCCAAACTCTTGGGCGTCATGAATTGGGCGGCCAAACTCTCGACGAACTCAGTTCGTCGCCCAAACCTTTTTTTCTTGTAGTCGCGTCTGCATATTTGTGTGCTTTGGGAAGGTCACTTGTACGTCCTCCAAGTTTATCCCTTTCTAGATTTGTGATGCGTGTAGGGTGATGGGGTTAAGTATGAATTCGCACGATTGTGATAGCTTCCATGCGTAGTGATCGTTACCCTACTTGATGAGCTTGCATTTGAAAATGTTTTTGACTAAAGTTCTTCTTGACTCGCAACTATGGAGTTCATGTTTTGGTTGCTTGTCGAAGCTTATTTTTTCGGTTGTCAACCTTTGCGCCTTCTGGGCCTTTTCTTTGTTTTATCCAGGTTGGGCCGCCCAGTACCTCCTTTTTATTGTCCATCCTGAGTGCTTGTCACGTGTCCTTTCTTTTAGAAGGATCCAAACTCTAACAATAAAAATTGTGCCAATTTACCACTTTAGTATAAAATTTTTGGCTTTTTATTACAAATAGTTCCTCAACTTGCACCAAAACATAAATTTGGTCCCTAAAGTACATTGTCACTCAATGTCATCCGTCTCTTTGCCATCGAACATCAATTTTATCCCTAGACACACTTTGAAAATTCGCCAAATATAGCTCATGATATAAAAAAATTTCTGTGAATATTCCTATGGACTCGTCTTGACCACTACTATTTTTTATATGTGGTCAAATTATCAAATTGACTTTTAGTATTTTCCAAAAAATTTGGGGAATTAGTTTGGGAATTCTGAATTTTTTGAAAAATCAATTTGATAATTTGACCCCATATAAAAATAGTATTAGTCAAGACGAGTTCATAGGAATTTTCGGAGAATTTTTTCGTATCTTGAGCTATTTTTGGCGAATTTTCAAAGTGTGTTTATGGACCAAATTGATGTTTGATGGCAAAAATGAGGGATGAAATTGATTGAAAATGCACTTGTGGGACTAATTTGATATTTGAGAGAAAATAGATCTATTGGTGATAGAAAACCTAAATTTTTTTGTAATGTCAGACTTTGGGCATATTCCTTCACACTTTTCTTTAAAAATAAGCAAATGCTCACACATTACCCCTTATAAGGGGGCTTTTGGTTTCTTATGTCAAATTGGAAGTGTTTTTGAAAGATTTTCATTGTATTTAGGGATATATATATTGGAATTGGAATAGCTATAAGTATGTTTTGCATCTTCTACATACAGCCTCTTTCTTTTTTTTTTTTTCACTGAAAATCTTCTTAAAACATTTCCAGGTAGGAATAAAAAGTGCAAAAAACTCCTCAACAGGGGCCACGTGCGACACATACTTATTTTTAATAGAAAGTGTAATGGAATTTGCCTGAGGTCGGACATTGCACACAATTTTAAATTAAGGTGGTAAATTGGTACAATTTTTTAGTTAGGTGGTGAAGTGAGATTGACCCAAAATCCAGGTGGTAAAGTGCCTAAGAACCTTAATAAATTTACTTGTACCATCATATGTGTATCTTTTGCCGTTTATAATTACATATCAGCCACGGCTGGAATCTTGATAGATCTGAACCCCAAAGGATGCCTCTTAAGATAGTTGATTGAATTGGAAATTGGACCCTCCTCTAGGAAGCACTGATACGGGTACGGCACCGATACGTGACACGACACCGATACACAATACGGCAAATTTCTAAAAAATAAGAACACCGATACGGCTCGGATACGGATATTAAAATTATATATATATTTAAACTTAAAAAAAAAATCACATATCATCTAAATATACCAAATAAAACACACCATAATTATTCATCAGATTTCATAATTATAAAAAAAAAAACAGTAACAAACTAGTATAAGAAACTAGTGGCTGCGACAGTAACAACCCATTGCGACTACT
The DNA here is from genome assembly GCF_963921425.1 of Dryas octopetala. Classification (NCBI taxonomy): domain Eukaryota; kingdom Viridiplantae; phylum Streptophyta; class Magnoliopsida; order Rosales; family Rosaceae; genus Dryas; species Dryas octopetala. The sequence goes on from NC_141371.1 coordinate 21,217,709, forward strand.
ATTCATGATATATATTCTCAAAACAACCCATTGCGACTACTATTCATGATATATATCTGAACCCAATATATATTCGCTTGCAACTACTATTCATGATATATATTCTCAAAACAAATAAACCCAAACCCAATACTGCCGAAATTGAGACCATCAGACCAGAGTAGTACTAGACCATCAGACCAGAGTAGCTAACCTCGACGACGATGGCTGCTCAGCCTGCTCTGCTCGACGGCGAGGGCTGCTCTGCTCGACGAAGATGGCTGCTCTGCTCGACTGCGATCTCTGCTCGACGGCGATGGCTGCTCTGCTCGACGAAGATGGCTGGCTGGCTGCTCTGCTCGACCGCGATGGTTGCTCGACGGCGATGGCTGCTCGAAAACAGGTTTCTCGATTCTGTTTTGCGCATGAATAGTGATGGCTGCGTGAATAGTTAGGGCTCTAATTTGCCAGCTTTTTAAAATTGCTATTAGACCCCTCATTTTTACAAAAAACTTGAAAAAATACCCCATACGTATCTAGACCGTATCTTGACCGTATTGCTAAAGTATCGGTGAAGTATCGCAGCCGTATCGGGTAGTCAAAGTCAACAGATACGTCTAGGGTGCTTTGGATATATACACGTATCCCCGTATCTAGTGCGTATCGGTGCTATCCTCGGCACCGATACGACATACCTCAAGAAATCTGCGTATCGGTGCTTCCTAGACCCTCCTGATGTTCAATATAAAATTATGCTTTTCCAAGTCAATGCTTTCTGATGAGGAATGTGCATGCATGCTTCTGAATCTTGATTGTATTGATGGAAAATTAGAGCATATGATATGCATGGTTTCGATATTGTTTGCTTGAATGAGCTTAACTTGTAATTGCTGCCATATATGTATGTATGTTGAATTACTGTCATGATCAAATTTAAGAATCTTCAAATAATTCTTTACAATATCTATCTAATATTTGTTTTCAAGAAAATGATCAATTATCAATGTTGTTCCCAACTTTAAATCAATAGAAACAGAAGAAAAGAAGAGATGTTGTTTCAAACCTTCCTAGCCTGCAATCTCTGTTGAGTGAGCTAGAAAGATAACTAATCCTGCTAATGATCACTTCAAAAGGCATGATCATTCCCATGGTTCGCAGAAAGATCGATTTATAGTATGAAATCTCCATCTTTCCAAAGCTGAAAACAAGCATCCAACAACACCTACGGAGTGGGCCACAATGGCTCTTTGTGACATGCGGATCAGATTGAAAGTCAAACAATGTCAAGACAAGCATAGGAAAAATAACATGAGGTAGAAAAGGTAACTAAGGAGGTGTGATGAGTAAAACAGGAGAAAAGGAAGATGGAGCCAAGCCAGGGAAGAGGCAGTGCATGAGTGGAGACACAACAGCTCTATTAATTTTTTGTTGGGACACTCCATCCATGCTCTACCTCTTCCCTGTCTCATTAGTGCCTTTCACATTTCTCATTTTCTCCCCTTATTACATACTATGCAATAACTTTACCTCTTATCGGCAGTTGACAAGGAGACTGCTAATATTGCTAATTGCCTCCATCTGCTTTCATTCTTGACAATCCCCAGTCAACTTGTGGATATATATATATACAGGCTCCTTCTGTTGAGGTATACCTCAACTTATTTATGTTGAGGTATACTCTGTTGGGGCCCACACGAGTCGTTTTGTGTCAATCCGAACCGTTCAATTTTTACATCTCCGTAAATAGATCATCCTTGCAAAAAATTAGCCAAATCGGAAATCATTTGTCTATCTAACTTTGATCAAATAAATGGACGAACCAAATATTTTCGATGAAACCGTGCATTTGTTTTATCAAAGTTAGATAGGCAAATGATTTTCGATTTGGCTAATTTTTTGCAAGGATGATCTATCAATGAAGATGATCCTTACGAACGGTTCGGATCGACACAAAACGACTCGTGTGGGCCCCAACAAGGTCATACCTCAACATAAATAAGTTGAGGTATACCTCAACAGAAGGAACCTGTATATATATATATATCTATACATCCCCTACTATTCTTAATTTGTACATATACTATGCAAAATATATAGGCCAAGCATAATCGTACACACATGTACTACCCAATTCCAATTTCATGACCAGGATCACAGTGTAGTAGTACGTCCTACCGCTTGTGTACTAACTGGAGACAACGAAAAAACTTTAATTAACAAGTTAGAGTCATAGACGATGAGATGTACTACACTCCTGGTGGTACTACTCACAATTCACAACCTCATCAATAATATATGGCACTCTGATAATTATTACCAAAACGGGGGAGGGGTGAATAGGGTATTTAAAAAGGCTTAATTGTGTTTTTACCACCCATAGTTTTAGTTGTTTCCTAATTTACCGCCCAGATATTTATTTGCCCCACTTTACTACCTAAAACTATTCCCCATGTCCCACTTTACCGGTTTTTTTTTTCGTCTATTCCATCAGCTAATCCGTCAATATTGGTGACAAAAATACCCCTGCCACATTAGCATTTTTTATTGCTTGGGTGAGAGAATGGACGGAAAAAGATAAAGTGTGACATGAAATAGTTGTAGGTGATAAACTGAAACAAATAAACATCTGAGTGGTAAAGTAGAAATCAACTGAAACTATAGGTGGTATAAACATAATTAAACCTATTTACAATAATTTTTACATTTTTCATTATTCTTGGAACACATTAATTTCATAAATTTTTTATGCCTTCTTTTTCAAAATAATAATAATAAACAATAATAATAAATATATATATATTATGTTTTACACAACCTAAAACAGGTGTAAGGTTTGATTGTGAAACCTGTGAAAAGAGAGATTATATATGGTGGAAAAAAGGGCAATAGGATTAAGGACCCATGACAATTACAGCTCCATGTGCATGCTGCAATGTGACGATCCAGCTACCTTTAGTCATGAACCAACACTGATAGATGGATGCTACACCATGCCTACTTGATCTCCAACCCGCTTGTCTACAGAATTTGCATTTTTTTTTTGTACTTTTTAAATATTTATCACTAAATGATGGCTTGTATTATTGTAGATTTCATCAGCTCATAACACCATGCCTACTGTCAAGCGCAGACCTACAGCTGGGCTGATCTGGGCCATAGCCCACCCCATTTCGATCAAATTATCCCAGCCTAATTATTCCAGTCCACTATTCTTCTTTGTCTTCTATAGATTTCTATGAGCTTTTTTCATTTTCTTAAATAAATGAACAGATCTCTTTAATCATTTTTCTTCTTTTTATATCTATTTCTTATCAATTGTATTTTTTTCTTATTTCAATTAGTGTTTTGATTGTCTATTTATTGATTCTCTAATTCAGAGTTTAAATAGGATTCAATTAATTAGGGTTTAAATTAGTTTTTTTCAGCACAAAAGTTAGACTTTAGAAAAAAACAAATTAGGGTCTAAATTAGATTTTCAGCCCACCCAATTTTTAAATCATGGGTCTGCCCCTGCCTACTGTCTGCAAAAACATAGATAAGAAAGACAAAAAGTTGATAGCGAGAGTGTCAAATTGCACAAGTAACTTGAATTCAAGCTAAAACAAGAATTTGCGTTGGAACCCAAGCTAAAATTTGGAACCTAGGGAGATCTTAGGGCATGTTTGGATGAAGGTATTTCATGGGGTGGATTTGAATTTGGAGAGTCCAAATCTAAATACACTTGTTTGGATTTAATTTAAAAAAGTGATTTTTGAAATTCAAATCACATGTGCAACTAGGTATTTGAAATATCACCACTCCAATCTCTCTCCCTCTCACCTCCGACGACCAAAGTCGGCCACCAAAGACCACCTCCGGTAACCATCTCAAGCAACCAACTTCGACGACCACATCTGGTGCCCCCCTCCGGCCATCTCCGACGACCGCCTTCGGCCACCAGCCACCACTGCTGCCACTTTTTGTACAACTTGTTTTACTTAGAATTTGAAATAAGAGCAAATTACAATTTAGTACCTCAACTTTACATGTTATTTCAACTTACTACCCCAACTTTGAAAACTTGCAAAAAAGTACCTCAACTTTTATTTTGTGTCAAAATAGTACCTCCGTTAGTTTTTCTGTCAAATAAACCGTTATATGCTGACGTGGCAGGGGTATTTTCGTCTTTTTCTCCAAATTTTAAAAATAAAAAATTTTCTTAAAAAAATTTCTTAAAATAAAAACCTTCCCTCCTCCCCCTTCCCCAGCCATGCCCACGCAGAACCACCCCCAGCCCCAGCCCCAGCCCCAACCCCAACCCCTCCCCTCCCCGCCCCGCCCCCACCCACCCATCCCCTCCCCTCCCCTTCCCGCCCCCACCCAACCTCCCCTCCCTTTCCCGCCCCACCCAACCCTCCCCCAAACCATCCCCTCCTCTTCCCGCCCCCACACCAGCCCGCCCCCACCCATCCCCTCCCCTCCCCTCCCCAGCCCGCCCCCACCCATCCTCCCCTTTCTCCCTGGCTGACCCACCACCAGTCCTGTCGCACCCCCTCCCCCCCAGCCCTAGCCCTGTCGCACCCCCTGCCCTCTTTCTTCTTCCCCACCCAGAACCACCCCCTGCCTCTCTCCCCCTAACCCAACCCAGCCCCTCCCCGACCATTCCCTTCATATAGCCCCTCCCCAACCCACCCCCTTTACCCAACCCCAACCCAGCCCTCTTACCCCCCTTTACCCAACCCTGACCCTCCCTGCCTTGTTCCCCCCAATTTTTTTTTAAAATTTTTAAAAGTTTTAATTTTTTAAGAAATTTTTTTATTCAAAAGTTTTTAAAAATATTATTATTTTTTAAATTTGGAGAAAAAAATGAAAATTCCCTGCTACGTCAGCAGATAACGATTTATTTGACAGAAAAACTAACGGAGGTACTATTTTGAAACAAAATGAAAGTTGAGGTACTTTTTTGCAAGTTTTCAAAGTTAGGGTACTAAATTGAAACAACATGTAAAGTTGAGGTACTAAATTGTAATTTGCTCTTGAAATAAATACCAAGTTGTACCTCGCAAGTATTAGAATCACTAGGTGGAATGCTAACGTATAAGTACAAGGTCGTTCTCATGAAGAATGGAATTGATGAGGCACACATTCACCTAACTAGAATTTATTGAAAGAAATAAAAAGAATGGGGTTGAGAGGTGAGACTAACCTAAGTGCATGAAAAGTAAAATGTACCTATTGACATGCTAGTATTCATAATCTACCCTAATTCTTAATCCTACCCCAACTATGCTAAAGTTTTGTCAACCAAGTAGGTTTGGCTAGTTACTAGTGGCAACTATTGTTAACAAATTATGTTTCCTTAGGCATGAACTTAGTTCTCAAAACAATCTCCCTAAGCTGTTAACTATACATGTTTCCCTTCGGCTATGGCCGACTACCCATAGTTGTTAACCATGCATAAAGTCATTAAGTTATTTGAAACGACAAAACATGCAAACCATAGGTGATAACAACGCCTCCTATGTTTTACAAAACCCAATCCCATGAATTCATCAATCCATTTGTCACTTGCAATATAGTGTTCTCTAAATTGTCTCCCACTAAGATCTAACAATAGCTAGATGCATATAACCTAAGGTGATCAATCTTAAGAGGAAAAAAACTAACATAGCGTTTATACAAAGATTAAGAATTTAACATAGGCATCATACATAATTTGCTTTTTGGGTTTTTGTAGCATTTTGAATTAGGGTTTCATCTTATCCCTAACATGCAATGAGTTTCTTAACTAATTTATAAGGAAAAAAAATAGATAACTAAAAGAAAAAATAGATTAAATGAAGTCATGTCTACAAAACAATTGAATAAAATAACAAGAACAACTAGGAAAAGGGAAGAACAAAAAGAAACCGAATTGAAGGCCTGCGGTGGCTGAGGGAGGCAACAGAGACTCAAGGGTGGCCGGCGGCAATGCTAGGCTTCCTCTCTTTCCTTATCTTCTCCTCTCCTCTCTAGCTCTATAAGAACTGCTTGATGACTGAATGAATGAATGAGAGGGTGAGATGCACTATTTATAGGAACATAGGAGAATTCCTAGTCGAGCCAGGAGACTTGGAGCACAAGTAGGGGAGGTGGCAAGGAATGCTTGCTGTGCAAACAAGCTTGCTTGATATGCAAGGCTTCCTTGTGCGGCAAGTCAAGCCTTACCTTATAGTGGTGCGCATGGCTGCCTCTTGTGGGCTTGGATGTTTGGTTTCCTCGTGTATTTGACCCGGCCCTCCACTTGTTTGGATGCGCAAGGAAGGATATATCTTTGGTGGGCTTGTGGCATGGCAGGCCTTATGCTTGCGTGTGGGCTGCCTCCTTGGCTCCATATGCATGCGCCTAGGGCTGATTGACAGGACCGCCCCCGGATTCTACCCTGAAACTTGGAGAGGTCTTGTGGGGTCCAAAATCAAGGAAAATCTTACCGAAAATTCTGCAGAACCTCCCCTGAAAATGGACTAACCCAAAATTACAAAACCTGTAAAAGCACTTCTAAAAACATCAGCAGCCTCTACCACAACCAAAAAGGGTCTCAGACCCAACAATTATAAAGCAAACCATCTTAAAATTTAAGTGTGGTTATCAGAGCCACTATTCTATTATAAGGAATTTTTACGAAATTAAAATGACGCCTACAGGGTCCGAGTAAGGAAATGGACGTAAATGCCTCGACATGATTGGCACGACCTCCACCAAAGCTACTACAGTGAGAAAATCTAGCTTCGATCCTCCGTCGGATCGTCACGAGCCCCGGTCGTCTCGCCTAAAATCTCGAAGATTGAGGTGAAAATCCGACTAAAAATGGAAAGGAAGGCCAGCGGGTTTGTGTGGCTTTTCCGAGCAAAACTGGCGTGTAGGGGGGGCTGGCTGGCTGGAGGAAGAGCCGGCGAGCTAGCCGACATCAGGGAGGCACACCGGTGATCTCAAGTGGCTGGAAATGGCTAGGCAAAGAGAGGGGCGGCGGTTGAGGGTTTTCTGGATTGTTCCCTGCACGAGTGAGTGTTGGTTGATGAAGGGAGTGGCGGGGAGTGGTGGTCGGCCTGTGGGGGTCACACCGATGAGGCCGGGTCGGCGAGTGGTGGTCGACGGCGAGGGTGGTGGTGCTGGCCAGGTGTGCAGGGGTGGGTTGCGGGGGAGAGAAGACACAGAGAGAGATAGGGTGCGGGGAGAGAGAGAGATATATATATATAATGAAAATAGAGAGAGAGATAGGGGGCTGATTTAATTGTGGTGTTTGGGTTTTGAAATTACCCAATGCCCTTTTTAGAAAACTCTCCACCCTTGCTACCAAAATTTCCAATTAGAATACCGTTTTCGCCTACACGTTTGGAAACTCGAGTTCTAATTAGCCGTATTGAGCTTAAAGGCCACCAATTTGAATATATTTTTTTTAAAACGCCCCTCTAAATACTAAAATTCCATTCCAAAATTTTAATAAGGTCCATCCAACAAGATTAAATTTTTATTATTAGAAATAATAAGACTTGGGGTCGGGTCGTTACACTGGTAGATTAAGCTTGAAGCTTGCTCCCCTTGTCTGCTCTTAGGGCCTTTCTAGATGGGCTTTGGGTGCGGCTAGGCATGTGGTTACATTTCTTGTAACGGGCTGCACCCTTTTGTGACCTTCTAGGCAACAACATGGAATTTGTACTTGGGCGTTCATGCTGTTGTCTAGGCCCACTCTCATTTATTCCTCCGTCTATAGTCTGTTTCCTCTCCAATTTGGGCCCATTTATCTTATTTCCTTTTCTCTGCTTCTAAACCCTGAAAAATAGAAAAACTAACAAAAATCTACATAAGTTTCAAGTATTCACAAGTTAAATCAAGGAGTTAGTGTATACAAGGATTATGTATTTTATGTCCAACAACCACCTCCGGCCGATCTTTTCCTCACTACATGTTTTATTTTCTAAAGAATAAATACAAAGTGTGATTGCTAGAGTTTGAACCTCCAACCTTATACACACAAATAAAATCTCAACCAACTAAGTTAAACCTGTGTTTGCATGTGTTTAATTGTCTATTTTAAATATTTATCATATATTGCTAAATATATGAAAAGAAAATCATATTTCATATATTTTATTCGTAATCATATGTTTAAATTTCTAAACTATCAAAAACAATTCTTAAACTGAAATCCTCATATTTAAACTTTTTAGCCAAAAAACATAATTTCAAATCTAAGGTTTACAAATACAAGGATTTAAAATGAATAGATTTGAAATCCAAATTCAAAAATCTAAACGGGCCCTTAGCGTGTTAAGCAATGAAGCATGACCCAACCGACCCAACTGAACAAGACCCTATCTATACCAAGTTGATGATATAAAATGTCAAATATTGTTGTACTGAATCATTATGTGTGATTAAATTTCCATTTAAGATCTTGTTATAATGGACTTTTAGGAACACTGAAAAGAAAAAGGAAAAAAATAATGGAAAGCAAACACAAACAAAAGAATATCAAATTTGACCTAAAGGGAATTAAAGCATTTAGCCCAAAATCAATTGGTTATAGTTGAGAGGCCCAACTACTACTAAATTACTAATGATGCAGGAGCATGGGTCATCAAGATTGATAATAGCATAAGGAATGTCCAAAGGAACCCAAGGTCCAAGTTATCTCAAAGATTATTTTTGAAATAATTGAGAAATATTTTTTTTCATTAATTTTCGATTTCATGCATAATTAGTATTTCGATCTCATAATATTTCTTATTACATTTTCCTTTATTAATTTCCTTGAACTTGAAGGAACCTTAGGCTATTTAAGTCATACCTTGTAAACATTATAAGCTAGAGTTTTATGTTTGGATGATATTCAATTGAAAAAATGTAGCTTTTCAGCTGCATATATATTGTGAGTGTGCTAGTCTTTTTTAGACAAAAACCTTAGAGGAGAAGGAAATAAATCATAAACCCTATATGGAAAGTTTAGAGATGAATTATGAATGAAAACCTTGAAAAACTAGGACTAAAAAACCTTAGAAAATAGAAAAATTCTCGCGAGATCAATTCTACAAACCGTAAGATCGATCCTACAATGGAACAAGAAAAAGCTTGTATGGGTATATAGAATCCATCCTTATCAGAGGATTGATCCTACAGACCCTAGGATCCATCCTATGGAAGACTAAAAATCCTCAGCATCTGGAGGATTGATCCTTTGGACCCAAAAAAACATTTTTAACCTTTTTTGATTCCAAAAATATTTTTAACAACCAACACACATATAAACCAAGATAAAAACATATGCATATGAATCTAACCACCTAAAATGAATGTGGTCTCTAAATCAAATTACATTTCCTAAATCGATTGAAACAACGAATCGTACCTTTCAAATTCACCTCGATTTTGAACCTTGATTAACATGCTTCACTTCAAACTTCTCTTTGACCCGCAAACTCTAACCTAACTTAATGCTTACATAATGATGTATTTTATCTTATGAAATTTCCAATTACATAATTTTACATTAACAAATTATCACGTATTATTCCATAATAAGATTTGAAAATAGAAAAAATAAAAGAAAATATTTAGTATGGCTGAATTTTTCACTCTACTTTCAAAGAAAATATTCTAAATGATACATGTACATGTTTTATACGTATTTCTGTCGTTTCATACATTACTAAGTATGCCTATTAATATTCAATGGTAAAAAAAATATGACTTTATGACTTAGCCTACCACTATGCAGTCGGAATTTGTAACCCAAAATAAATGGGTTGCAAATGGGTCACAACACACCACTACGGGTCAGAAAATATAACCCAAAACTCATTGAGACCCAAAGTGTGACCCAGATAGGGGTCTCATTGAAACCCATTTTGTGTGAGACCCAAATGAAAGATGGCCCACCCACATGACAGCAAAAGAAGGAGAGAGAAAGGGGAAAGCCGAACTAACGCATACACCAACGCAGGCCCCGCCTATTGGCTCCTGCGTTCTTCCTTGCGCTCAACTTCGCGTGCACATCACCAACGGCTAAGATTAAATGACCGTTGCTGATGTGCGGTCCGGATTAAAGTACCGTTTGTCCTTTTTTTTAAGGCCGGTTTTGAAATGGGTGACCCAGATTAATGGACCGTTGAGTATCAACAGTCCAGATCGCACCATCTTTATTTAAAAAAAATTAATTACAAAATCATTGGAGAATCGAAAAAATTCCAACAAATTTTAGAATTTTTTTTTAAAATTCCCTAAACCCTCCAACGGCTATATTCTCAAATGGATCTATATATACCATACAACAACCATAGTTTTTCATCACAAACATTAATCTTTCTTTACCAAATTAGCACAAAAAAAATATTTTCTTTGTCATGGCTCCTAGAGGAAATGTGTGGGTGGTAGCTGAAGATGAAGCCTTAGTTAAGGCTTGGCGCGCTAGAGAGGACTCCCGACGGTTTTCTTGGTGCCATGTCAAGAGCCACCATGCTTTGGGATGAAATTTACGAAATTTTCAAGCGTAACATGGGGGTTCAAATCATACAGAAGGTTGGCAGCGCTAAATCACGATTCAAAGATATTGCGCGTGATTGCACCAAATTTTATGGTTCGTTGATGGAGACCGAATGAATGCGCACAAGCGGTGCAAATGATGCCAATGTGGTAAGGTTTTATTTATTTATTAGTATTTAATTGTGAGCATATTTATTTAATTGTATGATTGTGTATTTATCAAGCATATTTATATAATTGTATGATTATTTCTCAAGCATATTTATTTAATTTTATTATTATAGTTTGCGCAAGCACTTGAAGGCTTTCGAAACAAGATTCGATACAAGTTTTCTTTCGTACACGTTTGGGACCTATTAAAGAAAAGTGCAAAGTATGTTGCAGTGAATAATCTGGTCTAATTGAACGATCCAGAGACCCCCGCCACTGACGATACCGACACTCCCACCACCGATGATCCCAAGAATGACAATGTCGATCCAACCATATCACTTGACGTAGACGAAAACCCACCACCATTTCAACCAATAGATCCTTCGGGGCCAAGGCCACCAGGAAAAAACCATTGAAAGCGGGGCAAGGCAGTTGATCATTATAATGAAATTTAAGGATTTTCATACAAACGAGAATTGACATGAAGTGTGCAAAGAGTGAAAGAGAAGCAGAAAAGGAAGCAAGAGAGAGGGTAAGGCTTGAAATGCAGCTATAGTGGGAAGAACAAAATATTATGAGCCAAGACCTCTCCAAGATGAATGAGGGGCAACAAATGTATTGGGAACAAAAGATAACTGGAGTCACAGCAAAGAGGCAGGTGTGCGCTAACCACAGCTCGGAGTACACTCCATCTGGATACTACCAGAATCTTTTCAACCTTAATCAGTCAAACCAAGGCTACCCACCTAACAATTAGAATTTGACTTTGTATTATGTTTGTTCTTTAATTGTATTTTGCATTTTGTATGTTAATCTTGTTTAGTCATATATTTAATGTTAAACTTTCTTAATCTTGTTATCATTTCCCTCCCAGCATTGGATTTCCACCATTATTACGGGAAGACTCAAATTTAATCTTTATTCATACAATATTTGATAAGACTAATGCATGCTACCATTACTGCATAACGGGCTTAGTACTGTTGTACAAGACTACTCAATCAGATTGCATGAAATGACTACACCATCACAAAGAAAAGGCTTTTTATCAACATATCCACCTGAACTTTGTCCCGATTTTCACTTCACCACCCAATAAAAGTTTTGACTCGATGTGGCACCTTAATTTAAAAAAATTTTCAATGTCAGACCTCTGGTAACTTCCGTCCATTTTAGGGGCTTTTCTGTCTTTTTAGATTTTTTTATGGCTTTTTATCACTTTACCCACTTGAATTTTGACCCATTTTTCACTTCACCACCTAATAAAAAAATTGACTCAATGTGACACCTGAATTTAAAAATTTTTGCAATGTACAACCTTCATCTGATTCTGTCAAAATTTCTGTTAAAAAATGGTCACATGTGTCGCATGTGACCTATTTTTAAAGAACATTTTGGTCTTTTATGTCCAATTGTATTTAAAATATATATGGACAAATGAGATAATGACATGTGTCATTTTCTAAACTTTTTAATCCAACAATCATTACACACTTTTTTTTTTACCGCACATTCAAACAAAATTTCTTTACTTTTTTTTTATCATTTTATTTTATTAAAAAAAAAAATCTAAAATCAAACACCTCCTTCTTCTTCCCAGATCTGCCATGGCAACCCCGTAGCTCTTCTTTCTTTCTCTCTTCTCCCTTTTCTGCCAGAAAAATACAGCAGCAATCCACCGGCACCCCTCCCTCCACCACTGCTGACGGTCCCTCACTCCGACCACCTCATTCCCCATCCCTCCCTCCTGACCAGCCCCCTCCCTTCTCTCCTTCTCTTTCTCTTTCTCTCTTTCTTTCTCTTCTGAAAATCCACCTCCTTTTTTCTCTTTTCTGCACAAGTAAACAGTAGCAACCCCAACACAAACTAGTTTTATGTGGAGATCTGGGGGTGATGAAGAAATGGGAGAGAGGGTCTGAGAGGGGTTTGAAAATGAAGGGGTTAAAATTAAAGCCTTATGAATGAAAGAAGAGATTTTTTTTGGAGATTAAGTTGTTGGGTTTGGTGGTGGAGTGGAGGTGGGGTTGAGGAGGAAGTTTGTGTAAGTTGCAAGATCTTCATGATAGAGGTTTCGTGACTGGGTGGGTGCGTTGGGTGAGGGTGGTGTGGTTTTTTTTTTTTTTTTTTGTCTTCCAAAAATAATAATGGATGTATATTAAATACATGCAATAATGAGAATATTTAAAAAAATTAATTCTTAAGTAAAAAAGACATGTGTAAACTTCTTATTGGTCCAAGTAGTGGGGTTGCTAAAAAATAAAAAGTTTAGAAAATGACACATGTCATTATCTCATTTGTCCACATATATTTTAAATACAATTGGACATAAAAAGACCAAAATGTCCTTTAAAAATAGGTCACATGTGACACATGTGACCATTTTTTAACAGAAATTCTGACAGAATTAGACGAAGGTTGTACATTGCAAAACTTTTTAAATTCCGGTGCCACATTGAGTCAATTTTTTTTATTAGGTAGTGAAGTGAAAAATAGGTCAAAATTCAAGTGGGTAAAGTGATAAAAAACCATAAAAAAACCTAAAAAGACAGAAAAGCCCCTAAAATGGACGGAAGTTACCAGAGGTCTGACATTGAAATTTTTTTTAAATTAAGGTGCCACATTGAGTCAAAAATTTTATTGGGTGGTGAAGTGAAAATCGGGACAAAGTTCAGATGGGTAAGTTGATAAAAAGCCTAAAGAAAATGAATGTGGGTCATTCAATCCTTAACTTGAATACATGTGGCTTCATTATAAATACTATTATATTTACCATATTACACTTAATCTCTTTTCAAATTAATATCTCATTTCATAAACACTAAGATGAATCATTTGTACATGTATTCATCCTCCTCCTCATCTTCAAACTCTGATGTTGATTGGGATAGGGAAGACGATGGTGGAGTAGTTGATCATATCTATGGGTCATATCGTCGTCATCGGACGTCCAAGGCATGGATGTACGTCTTCAAGTCGCCATTACACACACCAAAATAGGGAAGCCATCCACTAACGTCTCATGGACAACTACTTCATCCCTTCTCCAATCGAGGACACCATGACTTTCCGCAGACGATACCGCATGCACCAACCGCTATTCAATAAAATTCTTGAAGCTGCATGTTTGCCTCCATGATGAGTATTTTCATCCAAGACATGACGCCATCGGTAGAGTGGGTTGCACACCTCATCAAAAGGTGACTGCGGCACTGCGGGTGATGGTATATGGCATTCCGTTTGATTTGGTCTCGGAGTCACTGACCATTAGCCAAACCACTATACGACAATCATTCTAGAAGTTCGTGAAAGCCATCACTGATATATTCGGACCAGAGAATCTCCAGAAGCCTACTCCGACCGATATGAGAAAACTTTTGCTGAAGGGGAGCTAGAGAGGATTTTCATGTATGATTGGTAGCTTGGATTGCATGCATTGGGTATGGCAAAATTGCCCAATAGCCGAGCAAGCTCATTATCGTAGGCATTATCATATCACAACTGTTATCCTTGAAGTCATTGCCTCCTACGACACGTAGATATGATATGCAAATTTTGGTATATCTAGGTCGAATAATGACATCACCATGTTGGACTGTTCGCATCTCTTTGATGAGGTGATTTTCTGCCGAAACCACAGGGTTCAATTCACTGTGAATGAGATAGACTACACACTCCTATACTATCTTGCAGACGAGATCTATCCTCAATGGGCAACTCTTATTACTTCATTGCACAGTCTTGTTCTACTCAACCACAAGTTGTTTGCAGCTCGAAAAGAGGGATACTGGAAGAATGTGGAGAGGGCATTTGGGATTCTAAAAGTCCGGTGGCAAATTATAAAACGACTTGCTCGTTATTGGTGTTCTATTCACCTCAGGTATATCATGAAGACGTGCATAATATTGCACAATATAATCGTGGATGATGAGCGCCCTAAAGATGAATGTATGAATGACCCAATAGACCCAGAAGTCAGCATTAGAAGGGTAGAACAAGAATACGAAGGTGTAGAACCATGTTTGCCCAACCCCACTCCATCATCATTACCTGAGTTTGCTCAGGAACCGAAATATCAACGAATCCTTAAAACCCAATTTGATTAAGCACATTTGGATCCGAGAAGGGAACCCACCACTTGCACCAAGACATTGAGTTCGGAATCATGGTCCATCAATGTTTTTCTCATTATCGTATGTTAGGTTTATCTTCGTTGTTTATCTTCGAAGTTTGTTTCTTGTCTTTGTGTTTGTCGTTTAAGTGTGTTGCTTTCTTTTCCAAATTTGAGTTTAAGTTTCCCACCTTTTGGTTTGTGTTTGTCGGTTGCAGTTCATGAAATGAAATAAATGCATTGATTTCTTTTAGCTGACTTGACTTGACACAACCATCACATGTCTGAGTAATAATTCACTCAAAGAATGACAAGATCATACACTGACTCTACACTTCATCACATGCACAACACTATTGCTTCATATGTAGGATTCAAGTATCTATGAATCCCTCAGGGAATCCAATGGGCAAGTCATCATGCTCTTTTCCCCAATAAATACCAAGGTTTAACTGGTAGGCCAACACATTCACATCACTATCATTAGAAATGGCTTCCTCCTCCGGGCAACCCTTCGATGACCCGATGTGTGACTCAAGGTGTAAGTGCAACAACCCCGACGATTACAATCCAACTTACGAGGTATGTACGACATGGTTTCAAAAAGACCCAATAATGGAATACTGTATGTGCGATGGTGAAGGAAAATGACCATTGTGCCACTATTGTATCAAGCGGGACCTAAAACTCCTAATTCCCAAAGGTACAGGGCCGGTCCCATGCACTTGCGGGAAGAGCATTAAACCATGTACTGATTGTGAGGCCAAACCAGCTATCTCATTTTGGGGAGGATATAAGAATGTTTACGTGAACCCACATGATTCGCCCGAGGCCACTCTCGAGAACCAATGAAGATTGTCGTGGATGCATTCCTTTGTTGATGGGTGTTGTTGTTGTTAATTTTATGTACTCATTCTAGTATTTAGTTGTTTTAGTGTGGTTTCCTTTAAATATTTGTCGTCGTTTGTATCAAGATTGTCGTTGTCGTTCCAAATATATTCAATATTGACTTTATTTTAAAGATCTCATTAAATAAAACCAATGGTATAAAATTAGGCTTATTTACTAGTTTGCCTCCTGAAAGTAACTTCAAATCTCACTTTAACCACTAAGGTTTATTTTATATCACATTATCTCCTGAAACTAATTCTCGTGTATCACTTTATCCACTTCATATTTTTACTAACTTTTGAAATTAATTAAAAATAGCTCTAGACTCAGAAAAATACACGGAAAATTCCTATGGATCCGTTTTGACTAATTCTAATTCACTATGGGGTCAAATTACCAATTTGCTCTCTGAGAGTTTCCAGAAAATTTGAGAAGTCCAAATTTATTTCTAGAAAATTAAAATAATTTTCCCTCTATAAAAATTCTTAAATTTCCGTAAAGTCTCGGATGAATTCTCAAAAATATTTTGAAAATTACCAAAAACCTGTTTTAGAGAATTCTTCCAAGACTTTACAAAAATTCTAGAATTTATTTTATAGAGAAAAATTTATTTTTCTCTAAGACCGAGAGGTCTTTTGGGTAGCAAGTGTTCACAAGAAAGGTAGTGTTATTGTTAGAAGACCAACGGTACAAACTTCGTGTTTTTTTGAGTTCGGGAGATTATCTTATGAATTTCTAAAGAGTCTAGAGTATTTTAATTTGCTGGAAACACTCGGATGAAAAATTGGTAAATTGACCCCATAGTAAATTAGTACTAGTCAAACGAGTCCGTATGAATTTTTCGTGTATTTTTCTGAGTTCGAAACTATTTTTAATTCATTTCCAAAGTTTGTAAAAATAAGAAATGGGTAAAGTGATACATGATAATTAGTTTTAGGGGATAATGTGATACAAAATAAATCTTAAGGGGTGAAATTAGATTAGAAGTTACTTTTAGGGGTAAAATAGTAAATAAGCTTAAATTTTATAATTATTTGAGTGTTAAATTATAAATTAAACATGACTTAATTAATATTAACTATATTTTAAATAGGTATAAAACACTGAGACCCAAAATGAGTATCAGCATTATTTGAGACTGAAAATGGATCTCAGCACTATTTGAAACCCAAAATGAATTTTGGCCATTTTGTCACAAAAATTGGGTTTGCCATTGTAGAAGGCATTATAGTGGCTGTTAGGGGTGGGCATTTACTACCGAAATACCGAAACCGAACCCGTACTATACCGTACCGTGTCAATGTTATACCGAAAAATAATACCGATTATATACCGTACCGATACCGTACCGTACCGAGTCTAAATCGGTATGGTATAGGTATGAAACTTTCAATACCGTGAAATACCGTACCGTACCGATATATTTTTAATTTCATTATTTAATATATATTTCATTATCATGCTTTCTATACTTGGGTCTGAGTTGCTCTTGTGTTTTACAGTTTTACTCTTCCTTTTGTCATTGTTGTAGTTTCTTTGGCATTGATATATATATATATATAGAATGGTGTATGATTTATGATCAGTTGCTTTCTTTTCTAATTCTGTGTTTACACTGGTTGATGATGAATTGGGTTAGAATTATATATGTGCTTAATTAGTCGTTTGATGGTTAATTAAGGATCAATATCATCGGTCATAGTTCACAACAGAAATGAAAGGAACGTACAAGTTGGGTTTTGTTTTATCTTTTGGTTGGGAAAAAGTATTTCTTTTTTGTTGTTAAATATTGTTTTTTGACAAAAAAAAAAAAGTTTAAAATGTTGGTATATACCGAAACCATACCGAACCATACCGAATTCATAGAACACTGGTATGGTATGGTACCAGTTTTAAAAATGTCCATACCGTACCGATACCGTACCGAATAAAAATTTCGATATGGTATCGGTATGGGGCTCATACCGTACCATATCGTACCGTGCCCACCCCTAGTGGCTGTATTTTAGAATTTTCAGTCAAATTTGTTTGGAAATCGGAGACTTCTCTCTCGTGAATTGTGATGGATGAAGGCCAAGTTTTTATTATTATTATTTTTTTTGGCCAGTGGATGAAGGCCAAGTTAACCAACAAAAAGTTGTCAGATCCCGTGACTCGAAGTCTTGTTTTGACATGAAAATTTCGCATGCGTTAGGTTGTGGCTGTGCCAACCCCACATCCGACATGTGACATGGTAGGCCCATTCCCTTTTTTGAGAATGGAGAATTATATGCACGTAGTGATCAATAGATTGTCATAGAATTAGATCACTTTTGTCAGCAGCGTGGTGGATGATTCTTGCTTCAATTGGAGCAGACAGGTTTTGAGGTATAGGCAATTGCTTTGCATTTCACCAAGCTTAATTGCCAACTGGAACCAACTTGCATTGTTGGCAACCATTGCCAGCCTAACCAAGCAGCTTTTTGTATTGTACCAATTCGGATCACTTCTTTTAACTACGAAGGAGGCTAAAGGGGAAGAGAGGGCTATAGCACGAGAATTTCCAACTCTAGCATTTAAGAGTCAGAATAAATGTTGTTCCACACTGAAGCTATGAAACCCCACAATTCAGATCACATTTTGTTATCAAACTTTATCAGAACACTAAATTAAGCAGGTAAATCACAAGTTTCTTGGAGTTACAAGATGGAAATTACACATATTTGGAGACAGAAGATCCCCTACCCTACCCTTTTTGATGAGATCTCCTTATGACATTGAGAAGGGGATTTTCACAATGACTTCAAGTTTAAGCTAACAGAAGGGGGGGTGAGGAAAGCCACCCTTACGGGCTTGTTTAGGTTTCCTAGTCCCACCACCCTTTTAACTAATACATTTCTTTTCATTTGATTTATGTGTTTGGAAGAAACAATTAAAAAGATGAAAAGCTTGAGAAAAAACTGGTATTGATATGGAACTATGAACTAACTTTGCGGCTTGAAAATAACGTCAAAGTCACTTAGAGTCCACTCCGCCACTTCGTCTTTGTCACTAACAAAAACTTCTGTACCGACATCAATGGATGCCCATATTCTTCTAGCAGGAGTGGTGCCAGGATCCTGCAACAAAAAACAGAAAGGAAAATCAATCACACAAAGTTATAAATTATAGAGGGGTCTTAATTTTTCTATAATTTTTAAATTAATTAATTACCTGATAGAAATAGAGTCTACTGGATAGCCCACCAACATCAAGCTCCCAAGTCCTTGCATCCCCAACCCAACCATCCCCTTGTTTGGTTGGATAGCCATACTCACTCCATATGGGGTGAGGCAGCAACTGAACTATCTCTTGTGCCTGAGGATTACTGTAAGGATCACATGTGCTTACAGGTTGCTCTAAATGCTTGGCATTCCCTGGAGCACAGTAGTAGTGATAAGCCGAATATGGGAAGTTGGCCGTGTCATTTCTATAAATTTTTATGTTCTTTGGAGTAATATGGTATGGTGGGCAATTCCCCACACTTTTGGGGCTGCACCAAGCAGGAGTTTCAGGGTTAATGATCATCTCAGAGTATCTGGTTACGTCGGTGAGCACGTCGCCATCACAGGGTTTGCCATTGTTCTTCCAGCAGCTCCCTATATCAATAAGGTAAAACTGGCTCTTGGGTCCTCCCCCTTGCTTGATATTCAAAGTCAACCTCACCTTAAAATTAGGTGACTCTGGGAGCTGAAAGGTGACTGAAAGTTGTAAGTTATGTGATAAATGGACTATATCATCCTTCTTTACCCAAATAATTTTAAAACAAATATATTAAAAAAACAACAAAACAGGACTTAAACCCAGGTAAATCTCAACTCTTGTTTTCTAAGGTCCAACTTTAAACTATGACTGTCTATTCTAGCCTCAATTGGATAATCACCAGGGCTAGTGACAAGTAAAACTCTACTCTCTGACTACATGTAGAGTCTACTTTTACTTGGATTATTGAGGCTTTAGGCAAAAATTTCAAAATTAGACACCTTGACATATATTTAGGGTTAAAATAAATTTTAATTAAAGATAATTTATATTTAATTGATTTCATGAATGTGGTTCTGACAGGTAAGTGAGAAAGTAGGTGTTAACTTAAATGGGACTTGAGCCAAATCCGATTAAATGGCCTTGTGACCTTCACCCGATGATCATCTCCTGCATTGGTCTCATAGTCCCAGTACCGGCCAGTTAAACAAAGTCCAGAGTTGAAAGTTTTATAACACCTTTGGCCAGGGTTTGGTATGCAAGGTTATCTAGCCAGATTGAATAATTAATCTATTCATTCAAAAAGAACAATGACAGATCAACAAATAATTAATTCAAGGCTTCACCAACTACATAAATTAACACATGAAAAATACAGTCAGTTTAACAGATTAAGCAATTAGCCGTCCAATTATGGCCTTCTCTTGTTACTTTGTTATTTGTCATATGAATGATGTTCATAACAAGGAAGGAAAGGATATTTCTGTTTGCCAATCACTATACTACATTTTTGTCAAGAAGACGAACAATAAAACTAGTTTTCTCTTTATTAGAAGTTATGTGTTCTAAAACACAGAAACCAAAAGAAGAAACAACAAAAGAAGAGACTATTTGTCCATTCCAGGTTTAGCTTGTCTATATATTATTGATTATTAATGGAAAAAAAAAAATTCAAAATTCAAGTGAGGTCTTGCATTATTTGGCTAATTAGGAAGCAGATTAGATTCCAGTTAAAAATTATATTCAAAATGGTTAACTTCTACTTACAGTTTTGAGCATTCCTCTAGTATCATAGTGATAGCCTCCAGAATATCCTTGGGTCGCATCAGCTCTGAGGTACAGCATCAGCCATGGGTACTTCTTTGAAGTTTTGAGCTTATGACTGAACACCCAACTTCCAACACCAAGTTTCTTCTGCCAAACCACCTCATAGAAAGATAACCCATCATCAAGTCCACTACTAATGTCAGATCCCAGTTCATAGGACCCATTGAAACTTCCTCTCAATGTACCACCGTCTAACAACTCTGTCTCTTGGTGGTTCACAATGGGTTGATTCATACACCCATCCCCAAAGCAAGGGAACCTTCCTGGACTAAAAGGAGGCATCTTTTTCCCATTGGCAGGGCACAAACCAGATGTTGTGTCATAGTTTCCATTTTTTAGCATAATCATCCAAAATTGCCATGGTTTTGGAGAGTCTGAAACTTGACATAAAGAACCCAGATACAGCTCCTTCTGGGCTGCATACAAGTCTACATCTTTTATAGCCCCTCGGCTTATTCCTGGGAATGATGTGCCAACCCCAAGTTTGTTATCATCTTTGGTCACCCTATGTTTTAGAGAAGAACCTGCCCCATTATAACAAATTAAGAATCAGCACATGAAGTAATGGAAAAGAAATCATTGGGCTTAATAGTTGAAAATAAGTCAGAATATTTATCCAAAAATGACAAACATAACTATGAAGTACATGTTTTTGCTTGTTTTTAAGAGCTAGAAAACATTGACATGAATTTGGAACTTCTATCAGATAAATGGTTAGCTATCAAACATACCCATGGAAATAAAAAAATAAAAATAAAAACAATATGAGAAGTAAAAACCCACTCTTCCTTACAGTCCGTTTTCTTGTATGGTTGTTGGGCTTACTTGTGAGATCAAAACAATCAGCAGCTCTTGGGCTGCCCATGCCAGGTGCTTCTTGGCCAACTTCATTGCAGAAGTTCCAAGCTTCCAAGGCCACTCTCAGTTCATCTCTTCTCATTCCTGGGTCTCCCACTGCAGAGATATACTCTTTCCCAAAAGCACCATGAACAGTACTGATGACCAGAAGCAAATGTGCCCACAACAATGACACATGCATCTGATTCTTCTTCATGGTGCTCTAATGCTCTGCTTCTCAGAGAGACAGAGCATAAGAGTAGGCCTTATTTATATGCAACAAACACAGATTCTGGACATGAGTCTCAACTTTCTGGTGAAACGGTGCCCCTTTTTTTTTTTTTTTTTTTCTTTCAAAAAAGTAATATTTGATTAATAAATGAATCAAACAAAGTATTATTATAATCAATCTGTTAAAACAGTAAGACCCTGTTCTTTTTCGTTTCACCCAAAGGTAAGGTCTATGTGGCCCCCGTTTCTTCTCATATTATTAACTAATCACAGCTCTTGCTGGTACTTTAAAAATCTGATCTCAAGATAAAACACCTATTTTTGGTTTTTTGTTTTAGAATCATTACTTTTGACTTTTGTAATTTTGTTTGATTGCGTGACTCCAACTAGAAGCAACTATCCATTCCATCGATTTTGCTTTGCTGGATTCTTTTTGGGTTTTACTTTTGGCCATGTATTTGGTTACAAGTGGGTTATCTTTTTGGTCAAAAAGAAGCAAGAGCCAAACTGAATTTTGTCTAAAAAGGTTCAAAGGAGCTTAAAACTAGAATATGTGAAGGAATATGTAAATTGGAATAAATTAAAAATTGGGAAGGGAGTTCCTTTCTAGGTCTTTATTTCCATACTTTTGGCTCTTTCATCTTTCTGGTGAAGGGTAACAATTTTCCATCAATGGGATTTAATTCTTCTTTTGATAGTTATAACTTTCTTGCTAAAAGTTGGAATGGAGTAAATGCTTGGCAGATATATTCATTAAATTGTTTTTTTAGTACAAAAAAATATACAATTTTCCATCAATGAGCTTTAATACTCTATCTGGCTATTTATCACTTTCTTAATGAAAAGTTCGGATGTCGTGAATGCATCACATATTTTAATTAAGATTTGGCTAATCCAAATATTTTACTTGAATATTAATATTTAACTTTCTAATGGCCAAAAAAACTTTCAAATGGCTGGCTTCATCTCTATAAGGGTCCGACAACTAAAATTGTTGGTTTAAAAGACAACCAGCCAAATCAGTTGAGTTAAAGGCCAAAATTTAAATAAGAGACAACCCAATGCATCTGCAAAAAAAATCAGTGCATCTGTAAAATAAACTCAATGCATCTATAAAAATACAACAAGTACATCTGTGAAATTAATGCATTTGTGCAAAAAAGTCAATGCATCTGTAAAAATACAACAAGTGTATCTGTAAAAAAATCTAAAAATTGTCCTTTACAACAACTTTTTAAGTTAAGATCCATTACACCAAGTTTATGAGTGGTTTGGTACTGATACTTTACTATTCTATATACCCAGTATCTTTTTAAAAAAATCCATTCTCCCCATTTCCACTTCCTTTGGCCGACCATGGTTTGTCGTGGCCAAACGAGGTATTGCCGTGACCATTTATCAAGAATGGTGGCTTTTGTTTTCTTGTTAACCTATTTAAATTTCTTTGACAAAAAATAAACTATTTATTTTTTCAGTAAAAAAAAATTTAAAAAGATAGGAATGGATGCTAAAGCAACCAAATTTACCTTGATGCAATTTTACCTTCAGATAATTTGCAGGTAGCTTTCACTAATATGAGGTCTATTCTTCTTTTTTTTTTTGTTGTTGTCTGAATCTGAGGTTTATTCTAAAGTTTTCTACCTAAAACTTTGTACAAATGAGGAAATGAGTTGTAAGGATTTTGAAAGTGTACTAGATAGACTAGAATGTGCCTAGAAATGAGGGTTAAATAGGCGGTCGCTCATTTTCTATAACTTTTGGTGTTTAATATAGATCTAACAGATTTGCTCAACAACAACCAACATGTAAAAACACAACATCAGTTAGTTTGTGAATCGCTATCACACACACAACACGATGATTTTTTTTCTTTTTTTTTCTTCGCAGAAAATGAAGCCTCAATGTTCCAAAAAACTTCGGGACCAAGCCAATGATATGCACTAAGGAATAAGGACACCTTTTACAGACTCATCACCCTCTCTCACGTGACAATCAAATTCTTCCTAACCTAGATTTCTCCTCTACTCAGCAAGATGGCACGAAGCAATCCGCCACTCTTCAATTAGCTCCTACTATAGAGGGTGCTCAATCTTAGGCTCTTTTAAGACATCATGAGATGTAATGCATATGAAAATGAAGCACACAAATGTGTGTGTGTGTGTGTTGGAAATTGATTATATAAATATAGCGGAATTTAAACTTCATATGATAATGTTTCAGATTGATATATGATACAATAAAACATGAATTAATAACCATAGAGGATTCATACTTTGTTCTCTTAATTGGAAGCCGAATAAGGTGTTAATCCAAAAACTCTCGATTGTTAGTTGGTCTTTCTAGTCTCACAAATGTATGACCTCTAATTAGTCCAAGCTAGAAGGAGGAGAAGGGATGAACTTGTTGGCGAATGGGAGTGCTAGGTCTCTTCTCTCAAGTTTGGATATGGACTTAATTTACTGGGGCTTGATTTGTTTTGACTTCATGACTTGGGCCCCCTTTTATAGACTTGAGTGGAAAACTATTTTTCACTAAAGGGGGGGTCAACCATCCTAGTATCATGTGTTAAGTGGTTAGTCAATTTGACTAGGTAATTAACATTTAATTTAATAACACTTTAATTAATTAATAAGCACATCATTTTGTTTCCTTCTATTTACCCTTAGGCCTAATTAATTGACTTTTAATTAATTATGTTCAAGCCCATTTCTAATATCACCTCACACCTATTGGCATGTGACCTTTTAGGTTCCAATTAAATTTGGCAGTGGTTTTAGGACATTTTCCTAAATTAACCTAGTCCGGGTAAGATTACTATGTTACCCTAAGTCTCCACAAGCTATGATTGACACCTAGCAGCATGTCATGGTTACCCAAATTAACTAGAAGGGATAAGAACATGTTCAATCTTGATTGCAACACAGTACAATCTCTCTATCATTCTAAGAATTTGTTGACGCGAGAAACCCTCCACTGGACAAAGACTGTAGGACCTAGTCTAAAGAAACAATCCACTAGATAACCTGAAAAGTTACAACCATTGACTCAATCAAAACCCTAACTATACTAATTCTAGATAGATTATTGACCTCACGCTACTTGTAGCTCTTCAATTGTGTAGATTGCAATGAGATCTACTTGTCAACGCGCTAGCTGAAGACAATAGCTCCCATACCCGGCTTCGACCTTAATGCTCAAGTTCAAAACTTTATGGAAGATGAATGCATGGAGGTGATAGATTGAATAGATTCACAAGGAATCTATTCAAACTATCGATGCTAAGCTCGATGAACTATCTTATATGATTTGAGTTTATGCAAATGAATAGTTTATATAAATTCTCACACTAAGCCCTAATTCTCAAACCTTCTCTCCAAGAGTGTATCTGTGTGAGATACTCTAGAAAAATAATGAGTCTAGGTTTATATAGTTCCCACGTTAATAAGGAAAAGAAACCCACTCATAAAATACAATTAAAACATTTAGAATTAATTTTAGATGAAAAATCATCATAATAACAAGTTAAAAATGCACCAAAAAATAAAAATAAAATCTCGTTGGGGGATCGATCCCCTCAGTATAACTATTGAAAACATGCTATAGGTGCAATTGGGGATCAATCCCCTCAAAGTCTCTACCCAAATAACTCTTAAAGAGTGCTGCTATATGCACACTTTTTTTCTTCTTTTTACACACCCTTATTTTTAATTTTTGAAATAACAAATATAACCTAATACAAACAAACAATAAAGAACACAATAAAAAAAAAATTATTAGCAACCCACCTTCATCCCAGCCCCAACCTTCTCGCCGGTGGTGGTTCTCGTCACCGGTAGAGGTTCTCTTCTCTCTCTCTCTCTCTCTCTCTCTCTCTCTCTCTCTCTCTCTCTCTCTCTCTCTGTTCTCTGCCCCATGCATCCTTCGTTCTACTTCCTTCAAGAGCTCGACGCTCGTTGCGATTCCTCTCCAGCGCATCCCGTGAAATTTGATGAGTTTGGGAAATCTTGGCAGTGGGTGCGGAGTTCCTGATTCGATGAGCTCGATCTCGCAGTGGTCCTCTTCTATTGATATGGACGGCCGGCAAGGTTGCTGGCCTCTGCAACTTGTCGCAGCGAGAGGGATAAGGAAGAGGAGAGAGAGAGAGAGAGAGAGAGAGAGAGAGAGAGAGAGAGAGAGAGAGAGAGAGAGAGAGAGAGAGAGAGAGGGAAAGAAAAAAATAGGGAAGGAGAAAGAGGGAGAGAGGAGAGAGAGGAAAGAAAAAAGAGGGAAGGAGAAGAGGGTGGCGGGTTAGATTGTCGGCGACAGTGGCGGCAGGGGGTGGGTGGTGGGGGAGGGGCTGGGTGTGTGTGTGTGTGTGTTTTTTTTTTTTTTTTTTTTGGGTTTGAGCATGTTGATGGGGTGTGTTGTGGTGAAAATTTTTGTGAAATGAATACAATAGGAATATTATGGTAATTGGAAGGTGTGTGTATGAGAAAATTCAATTGTGGGAAGAGTGTGGGGGTGTAAAGTAAAGAGAGGAAATCAGGTGTGCAAATATCAGTTCTCCTCTTAAATGAGGAATG
The DNA here is from genome assembly GCF_963921425.1 of Dryas octopetala. Lineage (NCBI taxonomy): Eukaryota > Viridiplantae > Streptophyta > Magnoliopsida > Rosales > Rosaceae > Dryas > Dryas octopetala. The sequence continues at coordinate 21,243,794 of NC_141371.1, forward strand.
ATTCCCTTTTAGCGGGATCAATCACACTGACCTTAATTAATTGCAAAAAACAACCTTTTAAACCTTGTATGACAACATGACACCAACGGTTCATTTGTCTTTCAAACTTCCCATTTGGTTATTAAATAAAATTTAAAAAGCTAACATAAGTAAAAAAAAAAATCTTTTTATTTAATAAAAATTTGTATTTCATGCACACTAAAACCATTTAAAACCAAAATTAAAAAACATAAAAATGAAGAAACAACAAATAGTCAACCAAACCCCACCCCACTCGATGCATAGTCCCACCACCCATCCTTCCCCTGCTTCCGGCGCTGGCAAGTGCCCTTTTTCGGCGCCATCGGATTCGACTCCACCAAGGTCGTTCCTAAGATTTACGAGGCCCTGTGTGGAATTTAAAAATGAGGCTCTTATTATTGTATAACATATTTTTTTTCAACATATATATTAGATGCCTATTTGTAAGATTTAGTTACAATAAAATGCATTAGCATTAAGGTTAATGGAATTAGTCAACAACATTTACGAAGAAAAAAAAAACTATGTTTAATTAGTATTAAGTTAGAAAGCAAATGCAAACTTTAAGAAGTAATAAAATATTTGTACATTTCTTTAATAGTATTACAATATAAAAAAGAAAATCAATATGTTTGAAGTTAAGAATATAGAGCTAAAACATAATTTTGCTAACCCTAATAATATCAAATAAAGCATTGAATTAATTAACATACCAATACATCTAAATAAAAAACAAAGAAAAATCCTAATTCAAAATGAAGAGTAAAATTATTTTTCTCGGGCCAAATATAAAACTTAGAAAATGATTCATTAAAGCCCAACGTTTTTTTTTTCTTCCTTCATCTTCTATGGTTAATTTAATTATTTCTAATTGGTTTGACATCAGATTATTAGTGCCAGTTGTGCCACGTTATTCCTTTTTGTAGGGCCTTGGTAGGTTTTTAACACACTAGTTGGAGATACATACCGGCCATAAGACAAATAATAACAAGTTTATTCCTTTTTGTAGGGCCTTGGTAGGTTTTTAACACACTAGTTGGAGACACATACCGGCCATAAGACAAATAATAACAAGTTATCTGTCTATTTCAGAGTTTAGTAAATAATAAATCATATATAACATTGGTCCAAAATATGGGGCCTAAGCTTTTTATTGTGATGGATCCTGTGCGGTCGCACCACCTGCACCGCGTCAAATCCGACCCTGGACTCCACCAGCCCCACCCTCTCTCAAGTTCCCATTTTGCAACAATTGAACAACTGTACTTAGAGTGTGTCTTGCAGAACAGCAGCGCAAGCAACAACTGAAAAATCGTATTAAATTTTTATGATATTTTTTTGCATTGAACTTGTGTATATTACTTTTTTATAGTTGTGAATATATTAACATTTCACAAGCAACATGTAAAGAAAAACTATGGGAATTCCTTTGGTCTTTTATATAAATGTGGGTTGTCACTAAAATTTTAGCATCGACTGTTTGGCTCAATTATCATTTAGTTATGCACTTATGCGTGTTTTCTATTTTCGACTTTAAAACACTCTAAATACTAATATTATTATTATTATTATTATTTTATGATAGATAAATACATCGATAAAAGGCCAACTTATCCAGGTAAATTGTGCATAATAGCTATGTTGTAATTTATTTATATGAGGTAATTTTCGCACTCCATTTTTCTCTATCTACACTCCTTTATTTATATAGAGTGCTGCTATTTGCACACCCTTTTTTTCTCTTTGCACACCCTTTCCTAAAAAAAAAAAAAAAAAACCTCAAGGGAAAAGACCCTTATACCCCATTTATTTTTCTTTTTGCACACCCTTCCTAAACAGAAAAAAAAAACACACACCCAAAAATCACACACCCCATCCCCCATCTCCCCCCCCCCCCCCGGTACACACTCCCTCACCCACACACCCCATCCCCACCTCTCCTCTCTCCGGCACCACCTCTCCTCTCTCCGGCACCACCCCTCCCCTCCACCAAGCCTCAGCCCCGTCGCACCCTCCCTCCAGCCCACCTCCTTCCCCTCCACCCAACCCGACCTCTTCCCTCCCCTCCACCCAGCCCCGGCCCCACTCTCTCTCCTTCCCTCTCTCTCTTTCTCTGTTAACACACCCGCGCAGCACCTTCTGCACCACCCTGCTCGCAGCAGTACCACCACCGGACCTTCCTCGCGCGCAGGCCGTTCGGTAGTCATCCGCCGAAACCGGCGGGTTCATTCGGTAGCCATCCGTCGAAGCTGTCAGTTTCGTTCGGCAGTCATTTGCCGAAATCATTAGTTTCGTTCGGTGGTTGTCTACCGAACCAACCGCAGCGACAGAGAAAGGGAGGGAAGAGAGAAGGGAGAGAGGAGAGAGGGAAGGAGAGAGAGAGAGATGGAGGAGCCGAGGAGGGGCTTCCGGGCTGGTTGTGGTGGCTGTTTTGGGGGTGCTGTGGTGATGGTGCATGCGGAGAGAAAGGAAGATGGTGGTTAGTGGTGGCGCGCGGTGGTGGTGCTGCGAGGAAGGTGGTGCTGCGCGCGGTGGTGATTGGGCGAGTGGAAAGGAGAAAGGGGCTGCCGGGCTTGGAAGGAAAAAAAAACAGAGGGCTGCGTGGGTGGGTGGGTGTGGTCGGGTGAGGGAGATGAAGGGGGGTGTGTGTGGCTGGGTGTGTGTGTTTTTTTTTGTCTGTTGATGGGGTGTGCAAAAGAGAAAAAATGGAGTTGGGGTGTGTTGGGTGAGGGTGAGTGTGTCTTTTCCTTTAATTTTTTATTGTTTTTTTACAAAAGGGTGTGCAAAAAGAAAAAAAAAGGGTGTGCAAATAGCAGCACTCTTTATATATTATATTTTTATATGTTTTAATTAGTTGTAGTTCCAAGTTTACCCTTACACAGGTTTTCTAAACTTCATCTTCTTTCCAAAACAATTCCTTTTCCGTTCTATGACTCTTTCTCTCATCTAGATCACCAGCCAAACTTATTTACAGGGACAAACACATCTATAGTCTCCCAACTCAACTATATTATTTCAATCATGTCCACCAAATTCATCCCTAATTTTATATGTGATAAGATTCACCACAATAATTAAGTACAACGAGTCAGGACTTGGAAGCCACGGACAAGAGGGATCCCAACTATATAGAGTAGTTCATACACCCAAATGCAGAAAACAAACTTTCACCTTCTCTAGTTTTCTTTTATTTTTCTTGTCTTTTTTGTTGTTGTTGTTGTTGTTGTTGTTGTTGTGGATAACCAGTACTATAAACTGAACTAAACTCTATGGACAAAGAGCATCATCACATGGTAGGAGTGCATTTCAAACTTTTACATATTAGATCTACAAAAAAAATTCTTGGTGGATACTCATTGGTAGTTGATGGTGTTTACATCCTCAAAATCCAAAACAGCCAGAGAGCTGTTAAATCCACATAGAGAAAACTTTGTATGAACCTCAAATAAGTAGAAAATATATACTTTGGGTGTGAATTGGTTAGGTATTTGTATGAAAGAAATAGGCAATTTTTAATGAAGATGAAGTTTTTTAGGAAAAGTTGACTAAGGGTAAATTAGAGATTTTAACTCATACAATTATTTTAAAAAATATTAAAAAAAATAGAAGTGCAAGTGGAGAAAAATGAAGTGGAAAAATGACTTCCCCATTTTTTTTTTTTGGGGCAAATGGACTTCCCCATTTATATTGCATAAGTACATAATAGTCCAGATGGTGATGATTATACTAATAATAATAGATGGCACCAACCGGTGACTTTACAAAATATTCAATTAATTGTGGACTGAGACAGACATGCATTTATGTGTTTGTTTGCCTGCTCCTCCGAGTCGGACTATATAGTGCATATATATGAATGAATATCCCACAACCCTAAATATATATAAGATAATGCTTATCAATCTCGACAAAAGTAGGGAATCTATATATATAGCTAGATTACATCTGGAGTGGTGATTTACACAATACTACGATCCTAATCCTGAGCAGAACATACCCGCAGTGGGCTAAAGACAAATTAAGTTTATTTATATAATGATGATATGCTTGTTAATTTAGCAGTGACACCATTCACCAGAAGGCATAAGCCACACTGATTAAAATATCGTGCAAGTAATGATGAAGACTGAACAGAGTAAGGAGCAGGTAATGATGTTAGGTGGTGAATTACTGACTTGGACAAATCATATATATGAGATCAGCTAAGGGCCTAAGGCTGACTCCTCATTAGTTAATTATACGTGCCTACTGACCAGTGAGTCAGTGAGCACCTTGTAAATGTCATTTTTTCATCCAATAGTAAATGAGTTAAAGATTACAATAAATTGCGATTCTCATTGATATAATAAAAAAAGTTTTTTTATATTTTATTCACATGTACTTTGAGCTCGATCTCACTTCATCACTTAAAAAAAAAATTATGTCAATTAATTTACCACCTGAATTAGAAATTCGTTGCAATATACCACCTTTGACTCATTTTGTTTAAACTTTTATTAAAAATAAGAGTGTTTTGCCTCAAGTTCCTATTGTTAGAAAAAATAATTTTTTTACACTTTATTTGCTTTAATACAATAAAAAACTAACTTATAAAGACCAAAATACTCTTATTTTTAACAAAAATTTAGACAAAATGAACCATATGTGGTATATTGCAACAAATTTTTAATTAAGATGGTAAATTGACACAATTTTTTGTTTAGGTAGTGAAGTGAGATTAACCTCAAAGTTCAGATGAATAAAGTGTAATAAAACTTAAATAAATATTATTTTTCCTCTTGCAACTTGCTAATTTAATTGCAATCATCAACTCGTTGCCTACTCCTAGCTTAAATAAATACTAGCTTTAGCACCAACTAGAACACCATATATATATTTCACAATAAAGATGCTAGTTATCTTCTCCAGTTTACTTTCTCATTCGAACCTTCTTTCTTATTATTATAATTATGCAAAGTAGTTTCATGATTGAAACCATTTATGTTTTAGTATATTTCTAAAAAATCATCTCTGAAAAAAATCAACCAAATCGAAATCGTTTGGTCATATAACTGTCATCAAATAAACAAACAGTGAGTCTAATTGTTACAAAAATCATAAATTTATTTGATAACAGTTACATAACCAAATGATTATTGATTTGGTTGACTGTTTGCAAAGATGATATTTATATGGTGATTTAAAAAAAAATTATTTACTATTCCACCCCTTGAAAGTAACTTCAAGTTTAAATTCACTCCTTAAGGTTTATTTTGGATCATATTATTCTCTGAAACTAATTTTCGTGTATCACTTTAGCCATTTCATATTTTTACAAACTTTGAAAATTAATTAAAAATAGCTTCGAATTTAGAAAAATACACGAAAAATTCCTACGGACTCGTCTTGACTAGTATTAATTTACTATGGGGTCAAATTACCAATATTTTATCCGAGTGTTTTCAAAAAATTAAAATACTCTAGACTTTTTGAAAATTTATAAGATAATCTGCCGAACTCCAAAAAATACGAGGTTTGCACCGTTGGTCTTCTAAACAATAACACTACCTTTCTTGTAAACACTTGCTACCCAAAAGACCTCTTAATCTTAGAGGAAAATAAATTTCCCTTTATAAAATATATTCTAGAAAAATTCTAGAATTTTCGTAAAGTCTCGGAAGAATTCTCTAAAATAGGTTTTTGATAATTTTCAAAATATTTTTGAGAATTCATCCGAGACTTCACGGAAATTTTAGAATTTTTATAAAGGAAAATTCATTTTAATTTTCTAAAAATAAATTTGGACTTCCCAATTTTTCTGGAAAGTTTCAGAGGAAAAATTGGTAATTTTATCCCATAGTAAATTAGAAAGTCAAGACAAGTTCGTAGGAATTTTTCGTGTATTTTTCTGAGTTCGGAGCTATTTTTTAATTAATACCCAAAGTTTGTAAAAATAGAAAGTGGACAAAGTGATACACGAGAATTAGTTTCGTGGGGTAATATGATACAAAATAAACCTTAGGGAGTAAAGTGAGACTTGAAGTTACTTTAAGGAGCAAACTAGCTAGTAAATAAGCCTTTAAAAAATGAACGGTTCTGATTATGAGACATCACTACGAAATGAGAATAATAATAAAAAAAGTAAAAAAAAAAAAAAGATAAATTGAGAAAAGTAGCTAGCATTTCTCTTTGACAATAGTGTTACCATTTTCTTCTCCCGTACTTTCTTTCTTTGTTTCTTTCTTTTTGAAATTAAAATTTGTATGGTTTTATATTTGGCTTTCTTCTCGTCCCTTTCTAAAACTAGGAAAATGTTGCCTTGCAGTCTTGCCAGGTGTCTCTTACTTAGCTTCATTGCAAGAGATAAGTGGAAAGAAACGAAGATTTGGTTTGAGGTTTTGGCCTATAGAACTAGAGTTTTTCTATTATGTTAAATAATTACTATATGTCATAAACTTAAGATGTTTGAAAATTGATTAATAATGTATACCAAATTAACACTAAAAGACCCGACTGACTGATTGATAACATAAAAGACTTATATTATCCTATTGTAAATACAACAAATTTACAATTTTAATAGTCTGTTGTCATATTATTTGATAAAAGAAAATAGTTAAGCTGAAACTAATACATTTGTATACTTTTTATATTATTCTTCTATGTACATGGATATTTGGATTTTGTATACTTTTTATATTATTCTTCTATGTACATGGATATTTGGATTTATGATTGTAAATAGTGGATAATGGTCTTGTTTAGAAACTCCATGTCTCATATTTGTTCTTAACCAGAAGAAGATGGGGATGTAAAGGAAGTGGACTTGGGGCAAATGATGTCACTGTCTACCATTTCAAATTTCTTGTACAATTTCAGGTGCTATTGGCACTGCTTCTTAGAAAGCACATTCACATCGTAGTACTTTTAAAAGTAGCACTTTCTATTAGTAGCGTTTCTACATAAAAGCAGTTTGTCATTTGGTTGTCAACATAAAATTATTTTTACCTAATACAAAAGTCCTTTTAATGACATTTGGCTGGCTGCTCAAAAGAAAAAAGTACTTTTTTTTTTAATTTTATAAATTTTTGTTATCATCATACATAATAAAATGATTACAAAATAAGATTGAGCACTAGAAAAATTTAAAAATTCGTAAATGAAAATAAAAGATAACTAATAACTTAAAAATTATACTAAATCAAACTGTGATGCATAAGGATGAGATTGCCATGAGTTGAATCAAGCCAGCATTGGCTTTACTATCCATATATAAGGATGAGATCTGCTATACAAACAAATGATTGATATGTCATTTCATCCTATGTATCTCTTGTAATTGTAATGCATGAGGTTCTTGTATTGGCCTTGTAATAGAGCATCTAGTTTTGTTCTGTGGGTTTTTTTTTTTTTTTGTCTGTCTCATTTGCATAGAGTATCCTGCCATACCCCACTTGGATAATCCAAGTTATAGGATCATTAAAAGCAAAGCTTAGCCTAATCATGTTGCAGGCATCACTTTTCTTCTTATCGTAAGAATGGGAAGGAGATTTTATCTCCGTAGTGCTAGATCAATGTATACCATAATTTAGTTATCCCTTTTGAACCTAGATTTTGGGATCTCTAGTCAACTAGGTTGGGTTTCCATTATAGCTCCTCTTTTACAAGGGCTTTAGTCTCATTCCCCTTGATAATCTATAAACTTGCTCTCTATTTAAACCTTTTGTAAACGGATCCGCTAAATTATCTCTTGACCTCAAATAGTCAATGGTTATAATACCACTAGAGAGCAGTTGTTTTACGGTGTTATGTCTGTGATGTATATGTCGAGACTTACCGTTATATATGTTACTTTGTGCCCTTCCAATTGCTGACTTACTATCGCAATGTATACATATAGCGAGCACATGCTTAGGCTAACATGGAATATCCTCTAAGAAATTTTGAAGTCACTCGGCTTCTTCTCCTACTTTATCCAAAGCTATGAACTCAAATTCCATAGTGGATCTAGCAATACACATTTGCTTGGTAGATCTCCATGATACAACTGTGCCTCCAATCGTAAAGACATATCCACTTGTGGATTTCGAGTCTTTAGTGTCTGATATCCAATTGGCATCACTATAGCCCTCAAGTACGGCAGGATATCTTGTATAATGCAATCCAAAATTCTTAGTGTATCTCAAATATTTAAGTACCCTAATTATAGCCTTCCAATGATCCTTTCTAGGATTACTTGTATATCTACTAAATCTATTAACTGATTAGGCTCTATCAAGTCTAGTGCAGTTCATAAGATACATTAGACTTCCAATGATACAGGCGTATTCTACTTGTGATATACCTTGACCATTATTCTTCATAAGATGAAGATTTGTGTCATAAGGTGTTTGTACAGGACTAGTATCATACTTGTTAAACTTATCAAGTATTTTCTCAATGTAGTGTGATTGAGACAAGACTAATCCATCAGATGTTCTTGAAATTTTAATTCCTAGAATCACAACTGCAACACCCATATCTTTCATGTCAAAATTATTGGTTAGCATTTTCTTGGTTGACTTAATCATGCCAATGTTACTACCCATACTCAACATGTCATCTACATAGAGACAAACAATGACAAACCCATCTTAAGTGTTCTTAGTGTACACACACTTGTCACACTCATTTATCTTAAAACCATTTGACATCATAGCTTTATCGAATTTCAGATGCCATTGTTTCGGTGCTTGCTTTAAGCCATACAAAGACTTAACAAGCTTACACACCTTCTTTTCTTGACCAGGAACACTATAGCCTCTAGGTACGTTGTTCCATGTATATTTTCTCATCTAATTCACCATTTAAAAATGTCGTCTTGACATCCATTTGATGTATTTCTAAATTGTGCAATGCTACTATTGCAATCAGCATTCTGATAAATGTTATTTTTGTAACTGGTGAGTATGTGTCAAAGTAATCTAAGCCTTCATTTTGCTTATATCCTTTTACAACAAGTCTTGCTTTATATTTATCAATTGTTCCATCAACCTTCATCTTCCTCGTGAAAATCCACTTATAGCTCAAAGACTTATTTCCTAGGGGAAGATCCACCAATTCCCAAGTATGATTATGTAAGATGGAATCAATTTCAGAATTAATAGCCTCTTTCCAACGCGGTGCTTCAAGAGAAGACATCGCTTCTTTATAAGTATGAGGCTCATTTTCTAATAAATAAGTTAGAAAATCCGGACCATAAGAATTAGACATTTTCGCTCTCTTGCTCCGTCTAGGTTCAAAGTTGGGTTCTTGTCCATCGGACTCTGGGTCTACATTATTTTGATGGCTTTGGTTTTTATTATTCACAGTATCATAAGTTCTTTTAAGAGAACTTTTTTCTCGTGCTTCTTTATAAGGAAATGCATTTTCAAAGAAAGATGCATTCCTTGATTCAATGATCGTGTTCACATGTACATCTGGGATATCAGATTTATGTACAAGGAAACGATATGCACTGTTGTTAATTGTATAACCAATAAAGATATAGTCAATGGTCTTGGGTCCTATTTTAACCTTTTTAGGTTCTAGGATTGCCACCTTAGCTAGACACCCCCACACTTTGAGAAATTTATAGGATGGTTGTTGACCTTTCCATAATTCATATGGGGTTTTTTCTAACTTCTTATGAGGCAACTTGTTGAGAATATAATTTGCAGAAAGTATTGCTTCCCCCCACAAGTTCTGAGGTGCTCCAAAACTTAACAAGACATCATTCATCATTTCTTTCAAAGTACGGTTCTTGCGCTCAACAATACGTACCATTTTGTTGAGGTGAATAAGGTGCAGTAGTTTGGTGAATAATCCCATGTTGGGCACAAAACTCACAAAAGGGTGATTCATATTCACCACCCCTATCGATCACTTCTTAATACTTTATCTTTCGATATGCTAAGTTGATTCTCAACTTCAATCTTATAATGTTTATAACATTTCAATCGCCTCATCTTTGCTTAGCAAATACACATGACAATATCTTGTACAGTCATCAATAAAAGTAATAAAGTACTTTTTCCCACCTCTAGTTTGTATAAATTGTAAATCACAAATATCAGTATGAATTAAATCTAAAGGTTCACTAAATCTCTCAATAGAATGAAATGATGTTCTAGTTAGCTTTGCTTCAACACAAGTTTCACACTTAGTATTAGAGTCGATAAAACACTTAGGAATTAGATCCATGTTAATTAATTTACATATTGTATCAAAATTAACATGGCCTAGTCTACGATGCCAAACATTAGATGACTCAAGCATATAAGTAGAACTAACTGTGTTATTATTATTAACTTTTGGTACAACAGTCATTACATTCAATTTGAACAGACCATTATTCAAGTACCCTTTCCCCACATACATCCCATTCTTAGTAAGTACAAACTTGTCGAACTCAAACACCAACTTGAAACCATTCTTGCTCAAAAGAGATTACGAAACTAAGTTCTTTCAGATGTCAGGAACATGGAGCACATTGTTGAGAGTAACCTCCTTGCCATATGTCATTTTCAAAATCACTTTCCCTTGGCCTTCAACCTTTGAGGGGAAGGAATTACCCATGAACAGTTGCTCTCCATCAAGCCCATGATAATTGGTGAACATCTTCCTATCAGCACATACTTGACGAGTGTCCACCCACCATTGTTTGATGTTTCCCACTAAGTTAACCTCAGAGACGACTGCAGCAAGATTCATATATGAAAAATCATTGGAAATCCTATCTTCCTCGGTTATAATCGCCTCATTTCCTTTGCCTTTCTTTTTGGAGTTTCCTTTACCTTTGCCACTCCTACGGTCTTTAGCACGATGGCCTGTCTTATTGCAATTGAAGCACTTGCCCTTGAACTCCTTGGCTTTCTTGAAGTTTCCTTGACTTATCCCTTCCCCAGAATGCTTCCTCTTTTTGCTATTCTTTGGCCCATTCTCCACTATGTTTTCCTTAGCCTCCATGGAAAATCCTATCTTGTCAGATCGGCGATTATCATTTTCAATCCTCAATCACACGATCAGATCTTCAAGCCCTAACTCTTTGCGCTTATGCTTTAGGTAGTTCTTGAAATCTTTCCAGGACGGCCACAATTTCTCAATTACAGCAGTGACTTGAAAAGACTCAGGAAGCACCATATCCTCTGCATGGTGGTTGGATAAGTCATGTCAAGTCAGATATTCGATTCTAAAACCTTTATTTCATTTCACTAACATAAAACAAGAAAATTAAACACAACACGATACGATACAAAATGACAAACACAAACATGCACACAAAGGTGCTTTATGAGAAACTCGATATAAAAAAAAAAAATGCAACACACATAAACGACAAACACAATTGACACACATAAAACATCGATGTTCAACGATGGCATCGTGCGTGAGCGCGACTTCCTTGGTGTATCCAGAAGTGTTTTATCATATCTTTCTTTAAACGATCTTGGATCACCCTTGACCTAATTAACCTCATTTGAGAAAGTCTTTCCACCACATGATGTGGACGATAACCATCACCTCCGCCCCTAATAAAGTTTCATATCGTGACACAGCTCGGGCGGTCCTTTCCTCAACATGATCGACATCATCATCTGATTCATCATCTTCGTTTTCTGGCCGCTCATTTTCAATGATCATATTGTGCATAATTATGCACGTCTTCATAATATAACCGAGATCATTAAGGTTCCATCCTTTGGCGGGTTTTTTAAGAATCTCCCATCTCGCCCTCAGAATCCCGAAAGCCCTCTTAACATCTTTCCTGTAGGACTCCTGATACCTTGCAAATAGTTTATTAGCGTCTCTTACCGGATTCGATATTGTTTCGATCAACGTGGCCCATTTGGGGTAAATCTAATCCACTAGATAATACCCCATTGTGTACTCATTCCCATTGACTTTGTATCTTACTTGAGGTTTGCGCTGCTGCTCTTTGGCATCAAAAAGATGCAAGCCATCTAAGACGTTAATGTTGTTGTTGCTCCCAGGCCAACCAAAGTTGGCATGCCAGATCCACGTGTGATACTCGACAACTGCCTCGAATATCATTGTTGGGGTGTGATAATGCCCCTGATATGTCCCCTAATGTCCCATAGGGCAATTCCTCCACTCCCAATGCATACAATCTAGACTCCCGAGCATGCCTAGGAATCCTAGTTTGTTGGCCCTACGCAACAGCCGTTGAAGATCAACAACTATTGGGGTGCGGAGGTATTCCACTCCATATATCTCTGGCATCACTCTCATGAACCTCTTTAAAGACTGCAGCACCGTGCTTTGGGCAATCTAGAATCCTTCGTCTGGTGCATCAGCTGAGTACCCAACGGAGAGCATTTTCATGACTGAAGTCACCTTCTGCTCCGACGTGCATCCCCATTTTCCAATAGCATCTTGTCTTTGTTGGAAGTAGTCATCATGGTTGCACACATCTTGGAGCATCTTTGGGAATAGAGATTTATGCATTCGATAGCGCCGACGAAACATATCGTCAGTAAATCTGGTGTCATGAGTGAAGTAGTTGCTCATTATAAGATTGTGGCCAACTTCTCGATCTCAATGTATTTGGCGTCTTGGGTTTGATGTGCCTTTTCGGCGTGATTCTTCATTTTGTTGTGGATAAGCAGTTGCAGCACCCATGACACACACCGTCGTGAGATTTGTGATTTGTTGACGAAATAGCACCATTTGATTCAAGAATATCTCATCATCTGAGTCATCGAACTTGTTGTCGAACTCGTTGGTAAAAGACATACTAAAAATCAGTGTGATTGAACCGTATGAAAGTGAAATAAAAAAAAAACAATCAAAGATAGAGGTACATGTGATTGGTAGAAGACATTCATCATATTTATAGAGGTACATGTGGAATCAAAGATAACAATCCAACGAACTAGATTAAAAGTGAAATTTAATAGAATCAGAATCTTATCATCTTGGAAACATAAACGTTTCAGAAGCAAGCTTATCATCTAGGAAACGTAAAGGAATCTGATGCTTGTTCATTGTCTTGGAAATGTTAAAGGATTCAGAATCTCATCATCTTGTCATGTTAAAGGAATCTAATGGTTGCTCATTGTCTTGGAAATGTTAAAGGATTCAGAATCTCATCATCTTGTCATGTTAAATGAATCTGATGCTTGCTCATTGTCTTGGAAATGTTAAAGGCATAAAAATCTTATCATTTTGTCATGTTAAAGGAATTCGATGCTTGCTCATGACTTGGAAATGTGACATTTAATAATAGGATAATTTATTAAAATTTATAAAAGTACAAGACAAAGAGTACACACATATTCATACAACACACACTTAAATAAAATAGACGACAAATATAATTAAAATGCACACTTAAATAAAGTAGACGACAAATATTTTTAAAGCGCACTTGAAAATACATTTTAGTCCAATTGTGAAAAGTCGGTGTTAGGATAGTACCCTCCCGAGCTTGATGTGCCATGAGTGGCCGAGGTTGCACCAGTCGAATTTCATCTTGCCATAAATTCACGTTTTCGTGCCTCTCAAAACGCTCGTTGTTCTTCGAACATGGTGTTGAGGTTCTTGCCCATAATGATAAAGTCTTCCTGCCTTTGCTTTTGGTCGTCGAACCACCCCATAAATTGCTCATGTTGTTTCGACAACGACCGCGCTTCTTCGACAAGGTGGGTGTAAGCCTCGGAAAATGGCGCACTATCGTGTTTGGCTTTCTTTGACTTATCTCTACCAGGTGGCCTCGGGCTGGCTCCGGCAAGTGGTTGAAAGGCCGGGGGATCCTCAATCACACTCAATCGAATCTCGTCATCGATATCGGCATCAGTGGGGGTGTCGACGTCGGTGGGGGTGTCGACATTCTCATGTTGCCACTTCACAAAGTGTTGCATCTTGGCAAAACACTGGTGCCAACCAAAAGGACGGTTCCTCTTCTCGAGTTATTGGTATCGTGCATTGGCAAAGCTCACCTAGTAACATGAAAAAAAAAAATCAATAAAAACAAATAAATGGTATAAAAATATTTGAAATTTTTTTTTGGGCCAACAAAGATATTTGAATTTAATTAACCAAAAAAACTCACCACATCAATTTTTGATTGCCCACTAGTGCGTGATCCTTCCGCCGCCAAGATACATTTCTGATACTTACTAGTGGCTTGCCCTATCTTCTTGAAGTGAGCTTGGACCGCCCCAAGTTGTCACCCATGAGCCAGGGCTTGAGGACAATTCCGAATAAATTCATCATACACTTTGCACCAAAAGTCGGTGTTTCTTTGATGGGAGCCAATAACACAATCTTCAGAAAGCTTCATCCAAGCTTCAACTAGAGCTACCTCTTCACCATTGGACCAATTGAGACCCTTTACCATGATTGAAATTGCAAAGAAATTTTTTCTACAATATGGGTGAGTGAAAATGATAGATAGATGTGTGAAAAAAATGAGACGTGAATGCTCAATTTATAGGAAAAGTGATGAAATAGTTATTGGAAATTTTATTAAATTTTTCTGAATTTTTTACTTATTTTTTGGTATTTTTTAATCCTAATTATAACGGTCATTTATTTGCAGTTGTTAATCACCAACGGTAATTAATTTAGATGGTTAGATATGCGCCACGTGTAAGGGTTTTTTCAAAAAACAAAAAATAAAAAACTGTCCAAAGATCTGGACCATTGATCCGCAATGGTCCATGGATCTTGACCATTGGTGCACTACACGTCCTCAACAAAGAGAGTGGCGCACTATCTGTTTGGCTACAGTAAAGCTGCTGAAAGTTTTTTTTTTTTTTGCTTTCCCATTTCACCCTTAAATAATACTTTTATTCCAACAAAAAGTAACTAGCCCAAATAAAAGCAAAAGGACGAGGAAGTCATTTCAACACCCCCACTTTCTCTCAATTAAACCATCCGCATGTGATTTTACACAGTGGGCCCCACTCTCACTCAAGCTCTCACTCTCAATTTTTGCATAGATCACTCTCAAATTTTACCCTTATTTACTCTCACACTCATATTCCGGCCCACTAATCAACAAATGATAGTTTGTGTTTACTCTCACCCTCACTCTCACTCTCAGCATTAATCATAGCCATGGTTTTGATTGAATTAAATGGGCAAGAGACACATCTGATTAAATGGGCAAAGACACATCTGTTAATAGCCATGGTTGATTCAATTCAATCAATACGTCTGTTTCAAATGGTTTTGAACAGAAACATGTATCTCTTCAAATTGATGGGCAAGATAAAACTCACCCATGAGAATAAGCCAAAGAGCCCACCTGTATATGCCTTATATCTTTCAAGGCTTATAACCTTAATATGATGAACTTTTTTATAAAGCCCAATACTTAATTCATTTCCACTTACTTTTTCCATTCACATAGAATATGATATTTAAACAAATAAATATATATGTCCATAATTAAAATATTTATTACTTAAATATCATAATTCCAAAATGAATTAGCTGCTTCAAATGTGACTTGTATTAGCATAACCAACACCAACTCAAATTTAAATGCACATATAGACCATATAATTATCCATCAGAGCTTTCTGAGTTCTACTGAATTGTTATGTGTTAGAGAGGACAAGTAATTGTACGATATTGGAAATGTGAAGCACATCAGCGTTAATCGGTACCACTCAAGACAAGAGGAGGGTTATATGGGCATTTGATATAATAAATAGGGATAGTTTAGGAATTGAAAAAATTCATTAAAGGGAAGCCAAGTGCTTCCCGTGTTTCCTCTTGGCAGCACTTACTAGAAGAAGCACCTCCCATGTGCTTCTTCCAAAACCACTTTTAAGTGCTTCTAAAATTGACCCAAAGCACTTTTGAATATTTTGTCAAACAACAATTTTTTCAAGCACAAGTGCTTTTACTCATTTAGAAGTGCTTTTGTCCTTCTAAAAGCATTGTCTAACGAGCCATTCTTCTATTTCAATTTTTTGAAGTGCATCCAGAAGTGGAATTTGATGGTCATGGGCTGTTGAGGAGGAAATTTAGTTTTTGGGTCTTATAGCGCCCATCACGTCATTGGTAATATATCGGTACTAATTGGGCCCAAAGTTCAACTACCAACTGGAAATTTGCAATGAACTTGTGGCCCTGAAGATACACTTCCTTCGATGGACAATAGGGCTCCGCTTGCAACCAAAAAATTGAAACTAAGAAGGATTGCAACTTTACAAGGCATCTGCTCCAGTGTATTTGAAATTAGCTCTTCACTTACACAAAGTTAATACAGATTCTGAATACATTGCTTGAAAATTCGCTTTACAAATCATTGCAGCAACAAAAAGCATATCAGACATCTCAAAGCTTCATGAGAGACTGAGACTGAGAGTCTGATAGTATGTCTCTCCAATTACAAGGTGCAAATACATTGCCTTCTTTGTTTCCTCGTCCCTTTTTCATTTTATATAATTACAGTATCAAAAAGGAAAAAAAAAAATGAACTCTATCTTTTGCTAAATGTCTTATCCACTTCTTCTTTGTTAGTGTTCAAAAGCTCGGTGCAATTTAATGTATATCCACTTCATCTTCTCCAAGGCATGGTGATATGCAGTACATTAATCTCCAAAGAATATTTTGCCAGGAATATGCAATACACAGTCCCTGCTCTTCTATATTTCCTTGTTTTTAACAGTCTTGTTCCAATGAAAATAGCAGAAACCAGTTTAACTTATGACCGATTCTGAAACAAATCAGGCAGTGTTATCTTCCCGGAGTGGTTGGGGTCAAGCTTGCTGAACTGATTGCAGATTTGAAGTACATCTTTCTCCCCTATCTTTCCCATCTCTTTAAGCTTGTAAATAACATACTCTGATTTGCTGCAATAAGCATTCGAGCAAAACAAGGTCTGAGATTATATACGAATTGCAATTTAAATTTGATAAAGCTAACTAAGCTGAAAAACGAACATGCATGAATGTGAAACTAATAAGCATTGTGAATAACTTTGGGAATGCTCCCTCTAATTGAGTCTGTAATTGCCAACTCAATTTACTTTAAAGTCTAAACCATTTGGACTAACTATATCTAAGCACCAAGGCTGGCAAGATACCAAAATTATCAGATTGAGTCTTTACATTCCAATTCAATTTACTCTAAAGTCTAAACCATTTGGATTTTGGGGGTATTAAGTAGATGGTTGGGTTCTCAGCTGGTTGGTTCATCAATACATACTCATAATACATGTATAATTCACAGGAGATGCTTAAACAATTATACTCTACATTACTTCAGTATAAATGCATCAATTTCTTCAACTAAAATTAGAAAGAAAGGAAATGATATATAATGACGATTGACGAAGGAATTGGGATTGGAAATTACTCACCTGATGAAGCCATGGTTGTTGATGTTGGCAGCAAGCAGATCCTCCACAGTGATCTCCCTATGTAACACCCACTTGGCAATCCTCCTGTGCCTTCTGTCAACCCTGGCCTCTGCCAAATACAGGAAAGCTCGAGCCACCGCCAGTGTCGAAAACAGAAGCCACACGGCGGCGAAAAGTCTGCCGGGTAGGGTCTTGAAGGCCCTGTCCCCGTACCCAACCGTGGTAACCGACATAACAGACAAGTAAACCGAATCAATCCAATTCAAATCCTCCACGAAGCACAAAACCAAAGCTCCAACGCCAATGCACAAGACCACCACTCCTAGGGCCAGACCAACCTTGAGTCTGATCCTCATCCTGCCCTTTTCCACATCAATAATATAGTCCCTAGCGGAAAAGGAAAAGCCATGGTGATGGTGATCATTACGATGACCCATTGGTACTACTCCAGTCAAGATCAAGTTTTCTTGCAAGTCTAGCACATAGTTAACAACCCCACTTAACAAAATGTCAATGAACCCAAAACCAACCAGCACAAACACACAAGCAAACACCTTTGTTAGTGGTGTTAAAGGAGCAATGTCACCGTATCCGATGGTGCACATGGTGACAATGCAGAAATAGAGGGCGTCAACAACCGGGTGGGTTTCTATGCCGGAAAATTTGTCCCTGTTAAAAGAGTAAATTACAACACCGAGCGAAAGATATATGAGAAGCAAGAAGACGCCTTGCCTGATGATGGAGGTGGACTCGGACTGAGGTTTGGGGAGCTGGGTCGTCTTTGGCTTGAGGTCTTGCATGACGGCCATGGCTGGGGCAGTCCTGCAGCGCTGGAGAGTACCCGGTTTCTTCTTGCGGGTGGTTGAGAATTGAGAGGACGAAGAGGAGGAGGAGGAGGAGGACTGTGGGTCTTGGTGTAGTACATGTTGTTGGGGTTCTTTGAAGATGAGCACAGTTGGGTCGCTGATGGACGGAGCGAGTTTGAATGAGAAATCGTGGTCTTCAATTATGGATTCGAGATGGGGTTGGGGCCTTGTTTGGGCGGCGAGAAAATGTTCCTTTTCCATCGGAGAAAATAAGAAAGAGATTCTTTTTAAGATTTTTTCTTTGGAGGGAGTAGATACTAGATAAGATGGTGGGTAGACTGGGGCCGTAAAGTTTGTTTAAAGACTTTTTAACTCAAAAGTCTGAATCGTCTGATAGCCGTCTCTCTCTTTGGTTCATGGGCCCACGCCAATTAGGCAACGAAAGGGAGACATGGACGTTTCGCTTTATTAGTTTATTATAAATAAACAAAGAAAAAATTGGGACTCTTTGTTGGACTTTGCACCCATTTTAAACTCATAATTGATATAGTTTTATGGGATCATAATTTGATTACGTAATTAAGCATAGATTATTGAATTTTATTTTCCAAACGGTAATTTAATTAAATAACATATTTTCATTCATCTTAAGCAAGGAGTTAAATTTCGTTTTTTAGGGATATGAAAATTTTAGCACTAATTCATCAAATTTTCGATCATATTTCGCCGAAATTCAATAATTTGGCGAAATTTCGCTCAGCCCAGCCATGTCTCGATCTGCTTTCTCCTTGCTGGCGGCCATCTCTGTCAAATCTGTCTTCTCCTTGTTACAAACCCAGATCTGGTGGCCATCTCTGAGAAAATATGTAATTGCATATATCATTGATGTATTGTGATTAAACATGAAGGTCTAATTTATACAGAAGCTACAAGCTATTTTAAGTAACAGAAGCTACAATCAAGCTAATTGTATTTACATCCTACAATTACTCTAGCCTAAGAGTTGACAAATCACCAGAGGCTAGAATAGCTCTCAATCAGATCATGATAATTTCTTTCCTTTAACACTCCCCCTCAAGTTGGAGTGTGGATGTTGATGACACCCAACTTGCCTAGATGCAAATGGAAAATAGGTGCGCGCAATGGTTTAGTAAATAAGTGAGCAACTTGTTCCCCTGTTCGAATATAGGCAGTCTTGATTTCTCCCCTCTGAATTCGCTCACGGATAGTGTGACAATCAATCTCGATATGTTTTGTACGCTCGTGGTACACCGGATTTGCAGCAATATATAAAGCGGCTTGATTATCACAAAATAGCTTCGCTGGTTGGGGATGATCAACATGCAAATCTTTTAGCAAGTACCGTAACCAACTTAATTCACAGGTGGCTGCAGCCATGGATCGATATTCTGCTTCTGCGGACGAGCGAGCTACCGTGACTTGCTTCTTACTCTTCCATGACACTAATGATGTGCCCAGGAATATACAATAACCAGTCACTGATCGACGTGTAATGGGGCAATGAGCCCAATCTGCATCACAGTAGCCAGTCAATTGTAAATTGCTTTGGGAAGAAAACATCAAACCTTGTCCAGGAGCCGCCTTGAGATATCGAAGAAGGCGATATACTGCATCAAGATGGTGTCGTTGAGGGTCTTGCATGAATTGGCTCAAGGTGTTGACTGTATATGCAATTTCTGGCCTTGTGATTGTCAGGTAAATTAATTTCCCAACCAAGCGCCGATAGTGAGTAGGTTCATGAAGCGAAGCACTACCTGTGGGTGTCAACACCAATTCAGCTTCCATGGGAACCTTTGCTGGCTTGGCACCAAGTAATCCAGCCTCCTCCAATATGTCCAGTGTATATTTGCGCTGGCAAATAGTGATGCCAGCCTTTGAACGTGCGACCTCGACCCCGAGAAAGTATTTCAAGGGTCCAAGATCCTTAATCCGAAATCGACTGCTGAGGAATGCTTTGAGATTATTGATTTCGACCTCATTATTTCCTGTAATGACCATATCATCAACATATAACAAGACAATAGTGAGAGAAGCACCTTTGACTTGAGTGAACAGAGAGTAATCAGCCTTAGATTGACAGAAACCAATGTCATAGATAGCTGAAGAGAATTCTCGAAACCAACTTCTCGACGCCTGTTTGAGACCATACAAAGATTTGTGAAGTCGACACACGACATTCTCCCCCTGTCGACAAAAACCCGGAGGGGGCAACATATACACCTCTTCCTGAAGATCGCCATGGAGAAAGGCGTTTTGAACGTCCATTTGATGTAAAGGCCAGTGGCGAACAGCAGCCACAGTCAACAAGCATCGCACAGAGAGAAGCTTGGCTACCGGTGCGAATGTTTCTTTGTAGTCGATGCCTTCACGTTGGGTGAATCCCTTGGCAACAAGCCGGGCTTTGTAGCGCTCAAGGGTGCCATCGGAGTGGTACTTGAGTTTGAAAACCCATTTGCAGCCGATGGGGCGTTGACCAGGCGGAAGAGGGACGAAACTCCAGGTGTTGTTTGCTTCGAGAGCTTGAATTTCAGCTTGCATAGCCGCAACCCACTGAGGGTCCTGGCGAGCCTGATCATAAGTAGCTGGTTCTACCAGTTGGGAAATTTGGGAAACAAAATGGCAATAACCTGGAGATAAGTTGGAATAGGAGACATACCGGTATAATGGGTACCGAGTGCTGGACACGGATCGAGAGGGAGCCGAGGGCGTGAGCAAGACCGAATGATGAGCCACATAGTCTTTGAAGTGAGCAGGTGGTTTGGTGGGGCGAGTAGAGTGACGGGTAGGTGGCAGAGGAGGTGAGGAAGCTGTGGTGGCGTCAAAGATGGGTGCGCCGGAAGGGAGATCAGCAGAAGGTAGATCGGTGGGAGCAATCGCAGATGAGGGATCGGCGGTGTGGGTGTCGGGGGCTGAGGGGATCGGTGGTGGTGTGGGTGTCGCAGATGGACTATGGGGCTGAGGGGATCGGTGGGGTGAATGGGTAGGAGTGATGAGGTCGGTTGGGTTGGGTGGAGAGGAGGGGGTGTTATTTGGGCTGGGCTGAGAGTGGGTGGTGTGATTTGGGCTGGGCTGGGATTGGGGGGTGTGATTTGGGTTGGGCAGATCTGGGTAGGGGGGTGAATTGAGAAGAGGTAAGATGGGAAAATCATTTTGGTCTGTGGGTGGTGAAGTAGTGTAAGGAAAAATGTGTTCATGAAAAATGACGTCGCGGGAGCTGAAAATTTTGTGGGTGGCTAAATCATATACTTTATATCCTTTTTGGCCAAGGGGATAACCAAGAAAAACGCAACGGCGAGCGCGGATGTCAAATTTGTGGGTGGGTGTGAGGTTGGTAGCATAACAAAGGCATCCAAAAACTCTCAAGTGTGTATAAGTGGGTGGTGTGGCATTTAAAATTTCGTAGGGGGATTTATGAGAAAGCAAGGGTGTAGGGAGGCGATTTATAAGGTAACAGGCAGTATGGATACTCTCCCCCCAAAATTGTAGAGGTAAGTTGGCTTGAAATCGAAGAGCACGACCCACATTTAAAAGGTGTCTATGTTTACGTTCGACGACCCCATTTTGTTGTGGTGTGTAAGGGCAAGAATGTTGGAAAATGGTACCGCGAGAATTTAAATAAGAACGCATGAAAAGAAATTCGCCACCATTATCAGCACGGAGAGCCTTAATGTCGCGGTGGAATTGAGTCTTAACCCAAGAAAAAAATGATTTCAATAAGGTTGGTGTGTCAGACTTAAAATGCATAAGATGTACCCATGTGAAGCGAGTG
The DNA here is from genome assembly GCF_963921425.1 of Dryas octopetala. NCBI lineage: Eukaryota > Viridiplantae > Streptophyta > Magnoliopsida > Rosales > Rosaceae > Dryas > Dryas octopetala. The sequence continues at coordinate 21,265,749 of NC_141371.1, forward strand.
AAATCGTCCACAATAGTGAGAAAATATCGTGTCCCAGAAGGTGTTTGAATTTTGTGGGGTCCCCAAATATCACAATGAATTAAATCAAACGGTGCAGTAGATTTAATAGCACTAGTAGTAAAAGATAATCGAGTTTGCTTTGCTAAGGGACAAATTTCACAAATATGGTTGGAATCAACCATTATTTCGGAATTATTTTTAGCTAGCGAAAGTAAGGGTGCGGAGGAGGGATGCCCAAGGCGCCGATGCCAAAGACTAGCGTTGTGGTGAATATGGTTGGCAAGATGAGGATTTTGTCTTGGTGTAAGGTAATAGAGCCCATCAAAATGCTTGCCCAGGCCAATCACTCTCTTCGTATCCATGTCCTGCACAACACAAAAATCCGGATAGAATGTCACTATACATCGCAAGGCTCTTGTCAACTTACTAACAGATAACAAATTGACGCGGAATTTGGGTACATAAAGAACTTTATCAAGATGTAAGTCAGGTGACAAGTGTACAGAGCCAATGTTTGTGATTGCCGCTTGTCCCCCATTGGGTAAACCAACAAAATCATGCTGAGTATGAACAACATTGTGGGTTGGTGGTGAGTGAGAAATATGATCTGTTGCTCCGCTATCAACAATCCAATATAGTGTCGAGTGTGGATCTTTGTGTGCTAGATTGCATGTAGGAGAGAAAATACCTGTGGCATTTGCGAGTGGTGTACCATTACCGTTGCGGAGCATGGCAATAATCTGATTATATTCCTCGGTAGTAAAAGTGGGCCCGCTGGAAGTGGTGGACTCAGCAGGCTTGGTGGTCTCGGCATTATGGGCTGCTGGTTGTTTCTTGTTCCTGGGTTTCACATTCTTGCCATGCCATTTGTGGCCCACTGGGAATCCAATAATGTAATAGCACCGGTCCACCAAGTGTCCATCACCATCACAATAGGTGCACTTAAGAGGTTTGCGTGGGAATGAACTAGCAGAAGGGCTGGAGAACCTGTTGAATGACGACGGCACTGAGGAACGCTGAACCTGCATCGCGTGAGGGTTCTGCCCCAATTCGCGACGACTCGCCACATCCATCTGTCGTTCGTGTTGGAGAATGAGGCCATGGACTCGGCGTGTGTCAGGAAGCGGACTCATCATCAAAATTGAGCCTCGTATGGTCGAGTAAGAGTCGTTTAAACCCATCAGAAATTGCATAACCCTTTCTTTCTCTTCTCGTTCAGCAAGTCCTTTTAGACCCTCACAAGTGCAAGTGAATGGGTCATGATAAGATGCTAACTCGTCCCAAGAAGCCTTCATCTTGGTGTAATAGGCAGAAACGGTAAGCTGTCCTTGACGATTCTCGACAATTTCTTGTCGAATTTGATAGATCCTGGAATCGCTGCTTTGTGAGAATCGGTCTCTGAGATCGTTCCAAACCGCAGATGCGATTTCGGTGTACATGATGCTGCCAGCTATATCTGAGTGGACTGAGTTAACAATCCACAGTGTGACCATATCATTACATCTCTTCCAGACTGCATATTTTGCGTCCAAGAGATCAGGGGCTTGAATGGTCCCATTGATAAACCCAATTTTGTTCTTTGCGCTAAGACCCATACGCATAGCACGGCTCCATTGTCCGTAATTGTTTCCATCAAGAGCTTTGGAAACCAGGATCAGTCCTGGATGATCTGAGTGATGCAAGATATATGGGTCTGAAAGATCCATGATCTTTTCAGATGGTAAGGTGTCGGTTTTGGATGGTTGTTCAGTTAATGAGATGGGCTTAGATGATTCGGTCATTGTGGTGGCTATGGTGTTTGTGGAAAGGCCTATTTGTTTTGGTCTGTGTAGAAGCTTATTGTGGCGGAAGCATAACAGAATCACCAAGATTGGTGCTCTGATACCATGAGAAAATATGTAATTGCATATATCATTGATGTATTGTGATTAAACATGAAGGTCTAATTTATACAGAAGCTACAAGCTATTTTAAGTAACAGAAGCTACAATCAAGCTAATTGTATTTACATCCTACAATTACTCTAGCCTAAGAGTTGACAAATCACCAGAGGCTAGAATAGCTCTCAATCAGATCATGATAATTTCTTTCCTTTAACAATCTCTTGTTCCAAACCCAGCCATGGAGGGAGGATAGAGAAGGGATAGAAGAGAGAGAAGATCAGATTAGGGTGGGAGAAAGAGATTGGCGCATGACTGTAGGAGAGGGAGGAGAGATAAGAGAGATCATATGTCATATGTGAGTTGCGACACAGTGGCAGTGGCAGTGGCTGGCTGGGAGAGAGAGTCATGGCAAGAAGAAGAAGGAAAGAAAAGAAAAAGGAAAGAAAAGAAAAAGAAAAGAAAAAGGAAAGAAAAGAGAGGAAAGAAAGGAAAAAGGAAAGAAAAGAAAAAGAAAAAAAAGAAAAGAGAAAAAAAGAAAAAAAAAAAAAAAAAAAGAAGAGGAAGGAAAGAAAAGAAAAAAAAAGGTTTAAGGTTGATTGGAGTTTGGGGTCTTTGGACTATTGAAAAGAAAAAAAAGAGTTTGAGGTTTCGTTTGGCTCTTTTGGAGTTTTATTTAGTTATTTTTAAAACCTAAACCATAATACATTTCTATATATAAAATAATTAAAAATATTTTAAAGAGCCCAAATCTTAATATCTTATACCATATTCCAAAAAATTTAGAGTATATAAGTTTAATATATAGATTATAAAATATAAAGAGTATCAAGGTATATAGAGTATATAAAGTTTAGTATTAAGTTTTAGTGTATAGATTATAAAGTATAAATAATATACAAATTTCATTTATTCATTATACTAATTTTATTTAATAATATTTACTTCCAGCGCACATTATATTCATTTTATATCACATGAAACCTATTATATAATTTGGTTTTTTTCAATATTTTTTATCAATGTAGTAGATAATATGTTAAATAAACATATGGTAAAGTTTTATTCAAAATTTCCGTATTTTGATACCAATTTCCGTCGTTTCTGTCTAATTTTTGTCGAAATTTAAAAATCTTCGAAATTTCCGTCGAAATTTCTTCGAAATCTGAAATTTTATTCCTTGATCTTAAGCTATTTTGACTCATTTCTCAAAAACTTACTTTTCTAACATTTTTCTTTATTTTTGGATCAAAATACCCCTTGTGTGGAATTTCTGGTCGCCATAGTCCACCACATAGTCCACAAAAAATTCCACCAGCTCCTCCACCTTTTTCCTGCAACAACCAAACCCTCTTCCACTGTCTTCCTGCAGTAGCCATGGAGAGCGACAATTCAAACAAAAAGCTTGAACTAATCCATTGAATTCATTACCTCATCTATACAATGAATCCAGATCTGGCAATAAATCTTCATTGAATCCAGGTCTGATTTTGAGGGGGAGGAAGAAGGAAGAGAGGGAGAGAGCCATCTTTAAACCCAGGTTTACAACATGAACACCGCTAGCCACATCAAATTGTTGAAGAAACTCGGATCTAATTGTTATGAAATTTGTGGTCACTAGAAAGTGCTAGCACCAATCCACCAGATAGTTCACCGAATAGTCTACTTGAAATAGCGCTATAGCATTTGTCGACCAGAAAGTCCACTGAAAAGTCCACATCTGCAATTTTTGTATCTTCTTCTTTTTCTCCATTAAATCCAGATCCAGATCCATCAAAATAGAAAAAACAGCCCAAATAACATGATTATTCATAAATTCGAAGAAACCCAAATAATAAAATGAAAAACAAAAATGGTCCAAATATGAAAATCAATTAAGATCGCGATTTCAGTTTTAGATTACCCAAGGATCTGCCTCTGACCAAAAAACAAATAAAAACTATGACATGTCCCAGATCTAGTTTTCATTGGCTAGCGTGGGGAGGGGAAGGGGGAGAGAGAAGGAGAGAAGGAGAGGCGAGCTGGGTTGTGTCGGGGGTCTGGGCGTGGGCAAGGCTTGGGAGGCGCGGGGTGATGATGTGTTTTGGGTGTTGGGGTTGTTGGTGGGTTTGGGTGTTGAGTTTTCTGTGACGGCCGAGGAAGGGAGAGAGAGATTTGAGAGGTAGGGTAAAAAAGCTTAAAAGGGATGAAAATAAGTGATTTAATTAAATTTCACTTTTCAAAATTAGTATTGTTACTACTATTATAAATTCCTCCAACATGGAGAAGAATAAAATAACTAAATAGTATTTTCCTAATTAGTTGTTCGATCTAGACGCATATGGAAATTGTCTTTATTGTTATGTAAATTCGTTGTTCTTGCCTTTGAAGGCAACAAATCAAACTTGCGTCATTAAAAGTAATTTTAGGAGCTCTTAAACTCTTAGAAGTAATAAACTATTTGTTGTTTTGTTTTCCTTTTCTCATTAGAGCTAATGATGATAGGACCGCCCCCGAGTTCCACCCAGAAACCCGAAGGGGTCCTGTGGGAATCCAAAATCAAGGAAAATCCTACCGAAAATTCGGCAGAACCTCCCCTGAAAATGGACTAACCCAAAATTTCAAAACCTGTTAAAAACACTTCTAAAACATCAACCTCCTCTACCACAACCAAAAATAATGTCTCAGACCCACAACAAGTAATACAAGTCTAATCAGAGCATATATAATCCACTATACAATCATATCTCATTTTATTTATTTCAAGGGAAACCTTGATCCTATTACACCAATAAGCTGGAGATGAATAACTCGAATGCCTCGACGTAGTACGGTCCAACCTCGGTGATCGCAACTACCTGGGGGAACGTAAAAAAAACAAAATGTGAGAAAAACTCTTAATGAGTGGACAAAATATAGAAACCAAGTATTTAAGTTATTCATCCTTCCAAATTTCTTTAAAAATCAAAACTCCTCTAAAAACCTCGCGTCACTCTTTGAAATCCCCCAGTTTTAAAACAATTTCATAAGTAAATTTCAAAATCTCCTTGTAAACCACAATCATGCTTAGAATATAAGAAAAACATATGAACATAAAACTATTTCAAATCCTCAGAATGCCCAACGCATAAGAAAAACTCGTAGAATAATAAATGGATGAAAACCTTAAAAGGAAGTCATGCAGTAACAAAAAGAAACTCATTATATGAAAATCTTTTATGTAAATCAATTAACTGTAATTCAATCTTTGAAAATAGTAAGTTCTCAAACTGAAATCGATACTGTCAATTTATAAATAAATAATTTAAGCTGAAAACTTTCTTCTCAAACCACTCTCAATATATTGAAAAATTAATAAAACTGCTCAACTGAAACCGTCATACTTAAAAACCTTTGCTGCCATAAACTCATCACTTAAAATACTTAACAACTGAAAACACACACCAGTCAGTTACCCATATAATTTGTCATACACGCGCAGAGCCAAGAATCTGTCGTAAGCATGCAGAGCCACAAATTCTGTCTTACGTGCACGCAGAGCCAACCCCCAAAGGGTCAAATATCACGACACACGGCCCAAAGCCTATGTGTGTGCCGCAATGGGTCCCAAAGACCTATCCAATCTGATAACCTGGAGGGTACTGCAAAGGTGGTTTCAAAACCATTTTTCCATAACCCCATCGTAAATATATAAAAATAAAACTCAGTCCTTTCGTATCCTTTTAAACTTTCTTTAACAAAACCAAATTCATAAATCCATGAAACTTTGAGTATGCATTTGTTCAACTCACAATATCTAAATTCATAAATTCATGAAACTTTGAATACAAAAACCATATATATCAATTTAAACTTAGGAAATAAGATTTTTAAAACCAAATTCTAACTCAAAATCTTTTAGCTTAAAATTCAAACTCAATATAGCCAAGAAATAGAATTTAGTCATCAACTTATAAAAAATTTCGGAAAAATTAAAAGTTAGTTCACTCACCGTGAGAAAATCTAACTTCGATCCTCCGCCGGATCGTCACGAGCAACGGTCGTCTCGCCTTAATCGGAAAATTCTTCCTAAGATGAATTTAAGTATCGGCAAGGTCACAAATTTCTGTCCAATACTTCTCGGCTTCTCCAACAACTTCGGACCTAGCCAAAACAACAACCTACTTAGAAATCGTTCTAAAAGCAAGTCCTAATTTCACGTTATGACATCGGTGAGCAAGACTACCACTAGTGCCGCCCAAAGTGGCCATTTTCAAGACCAAAATAGCCAAATAAGGATGACTTCAATAAGGCCCAATCAATTTCTCAGTCCAAAGCATAAATTAAAATTTCTAGAAATGAAATTGTCCAGAAACAACGACAATGATTCGCTCCCAATCGAAAATCCAAGTAAAACCCGAAATGGTTTCTAACCTCACAAATCCAACCTCCCAAAACTTAATTTCCTCTAAATTTAGTCAAATTCCGAGTTCTAAATGACAAATGGGTGCCTTAAGGGTGTAATTCGTCTAAGAAAACAACAATAACAACCCAAAATCCAGAAATTTTAGAGGAACCCAAAATGACTATAAATTCAAGAAATTTCAAATTCTAATTACTCAAAATTAATCAACCTAAGGTTAGGGGAATGAAAGCCCAATGGAAAGGGAAGAAATCTCACCGAAAATAGGGATGAAAAGAGCTGAGATTTGGTCGGAGTCTGGCGAGCAGTGGCGGCGGGCTAAGCTTCCTTTGGCCTCGTTCTCGCGCGTGTGGGGGCTGGGCTGCAAGGGGAAGGCTGTTGGGGGCTCGCCGGTGGCCTGGGCGGGTCGGGTAGTGGTCAGAATTGGCCGGGTTGGGCTGAGCTGGTTGCGCACAGAAAAAAGGGGGAGAGAAAGAACTCGAGGAGAGAGAGTAGGCTGGGGGGTGGTCGGCGCCTGGGGGGGGGGGTCTCGCCGGTGAAGCTGGGTCGGCGAGGGGTGGTCGATGCCTGGGACGTTGGCCAGTGATGGTGAGGGGTGGTGGCTGGTTGATGGCGCAGGGGAGAGGGTGCGGGGGAGAGGAAAACAGGGAGAGAGAGTGCGGGGGTGAGAGAAATAAAAGGGGAGAAAGAATGTTCAAGAGAGAGAGAGAAACTTCTAAAAAAATCTGATTTTTTTTAAACCCAATTTGTCCATTTTACGAAATTGCCCCTCGCTTCAAACGCCCATATCTTTCAAACTGTAACTCGGATCGACGCGTGCTACGTGTCTATGAAATCGTGGGATCGAAACCTATCTAACGGACCCAAAGTCAAAATCGAAAGCCCATTTATTTTAAAAGTCAACTTTGGGTCAAACCCCAAATTAAAATAAAAAAATTTAAATCCAAACCCTTTTTTATTTTCCAAATACAATTCAACATCATTTCAAAAAAAAAAATCTCTTAAAAACATAGTTAAATAAAAATTTAAATTTCTAGTGAAAATTTGGGTCGGGTCGTTACAAATGAGATAGAAGTCCTTTTTAGAGAATATTGTTATTTGTTTGTTTTTCTTTCCTAATGAAGTAATGATATTGTTTCTATTTTGTACTTCCTAATTAAAGAATGAGGGAGCTTCCATTAAGGATGTCCTTACTTTAAGAAAATAAGAACATCTTGTCTCGAGCCTACAATTTGTCAGCCCGCAACCTCGAACAAGTGACAGCGTCACGTACCCTAAGGATCTTGAGAGTACAACAATCATCCTTGAGTGTCATAATCCCAAGTCCCTTAGAATACGTTAAGCCCTATTGTTTGAAAATCAGGTTGGATCAAATGTAAAATGAGTTGTGGAAATAAATCATTACTTACTTGAAAAGTTTACAACAAAACTTGTTAATGTAAGGTTTGTAGATTGACAATTTCCTAAGACAAAACACGCTTATGTAAGTTTCTAGATAGGTTAAAGTTTGTGAGTCAAAGATGTCAAGAATGTGTCAAGAGAATTTTGAAGTAAAGTGTGTTAATCAAGGTTGAAGACTGAGGCGAATTTGAAAGGTATGATTCGATGTTCAATCTGTCTATGAACGATACACTTTCTTAGAGACCCTAGCCTGCATTCATTCTAGGAGGTTATAACCTATTGCATAGGTGTTTCACTTTGGTTTATATGATCATTGGTTGTCAAAGTGATTTCGGAAAAAACAAAAGGTTGAAACATTAGGTTTAAAACGTTTTTTGGCCCCAGCGGATAGATCCTCAAGGATTTGTGTTTTTCTATGCTTGTCTATTGGATCGATCCTATGATTTTTTGATTATTTTCTTTTAAATTGTAGGATCGATCCTACAGCTAGTATGATCGATCCCACAAAACTGTTTTCAGTTTTTCACTTTTCTTAGTCCGAGTTTTACATGGTTTTAATTAAGTCCTAATTCAATTATAATATTTCCTTACAAGGTTTGTGAATTATTTGTTACTTACATAGGGTTTTGGCTCCTTATAAATACCAAGTTTTCTCATAAGTCCAGGGGTTCACACACATTATACACTTTTGAGATATTATACATCCTCTTTGCAAGTTTGCTCCTTAGTGTGATATTTTATTACTTCAATGAACATCCTCTTCGCATAAATACAAATCATATAGGATAGTTCATCGTGCATAAGCATAGATATTTTTAATAGATTGTTCCTTGTGAATCTATTCAAGCTATCAAATCTATTTATTCATTCTTCATCAAAGGTTGAACTTGAGAAACAAGATCAAAGTCAAGTTCGTGAGCTCTTGCCTTTAGGGCGTTGGCAAGAAAATCCTTATGCAATCCTTGTGATCAAAGAGTTATAAGTGACGTGAGGTCAGTTTATATTCTCTAGAAAAAGTCTAGTTAGGGTTTGGATCAAACCATTAGATGTATCTTTTCAGGTTATTATAGTGGATTGTTTATTTGGACTAGGTTCTGCAGTTTTTACCTAGTAAAGGGTTTTCCGCGTCAACAAATTTCTTGTGCACTTTGTGGTTGATATTTTGTTTATAATTGTCTTGATTTTGTTGATTGATTCATATTGATTTAATCTGCTACTAAATTAATCAACTTGGTAAAAATGAAAATTGGATAAATTTTTTATTAAGCCTATCCACCCCCTCTAGGCTTATTCCGTGATCAACTAGGGAATTTCAAAACCAACCGCTTGAGCTTACGTATAATGAATGCAACCTTGAAAGACATTTAAAAATCATTAATGAGCTAAAGAAAATAAAAAACTATTTTATAATCGAATTACAAAATGTAAGGAATAACATATGCCTTTGGCATGTCCAGTACCATGTCCTCGTTGTAGCAACCCAGATTTTTCAGCATACCTTGTGTTGACACATGTTTTTCAAAAACTCTTGTGTACTTAGAAGCAAGGAGTAAAATTTCGGTTTCGAGGAAATTTTCGATGGAAATTTCAAAGGAAATTTTCGATGGAAATTTCAAAGGAAATTTTCGCGGAAATTTCGGTTAAAATTTCAATTTCGATAAAATTGGACAAAAACGACGGAAATTGCTATCAAAATATGGAAATTTTGAATGAAACTTGACCATATGTTTATTTAACATATTATCTACTATATTGATAAAAAATATTGAAGAAACCAAATAATATAGTAGATTTCATGTGATAAAAGATAAATATAATGCGCGCTGGAGACAAATACTGTTAAATTAAAATAGTTCACTAATTAATAATTACATAAAAATGACCTCTTTTTAAGGGATATTTAATCATTTTGAATCCAATTGTCCTTAAAACATATGTGGACAAATAAAAAAATGACATGTATTGTTATTTTCTAAACCACTTAATTCAATAACCAAAAACAATCTAAATAGATTGTGAGATCTCGAAAAGTTGGTTTATAATTTATTTTGAAGTAAATAATGATTTATTAATAATTATCTTGTTAATTCGGAGATATTAGAATTTTTTTGAGGAATTTTGGAAGGAAATAAATGAATTTAAAGTCGTAGAAAAATAAAATTTATCAAGACAAGCTCACGAGATTTTACAAAATGTTTTTCGAACCTCGAAGTTAATTTTGGTAAGTTATTTGAATTTTAAGTGATTTCGGCGAGTCATTGAGGAACAATAAAAATTAAGAAAGACTCAGTCTTGATTTTAGTCTTGTTGGAAAAGTCTTGGGTCAACGAGCGCATAGACGCAAATGAAACGGGTTTTTTTTCTTTCCTTTCCTTTTCTTTTCGTTTCTTTTTCTTTTTTTTCTTTTCTTTTCTTTTCTTTTCTTTCTTTTTCTTTTCTTTTTCTTTTTTTTCTTTTCTCTTCTTTTTTTTTTTTTTTTCCTTTCCTTCTTCCTTTTCACCCGTGACTTCTCCTGCTCTCCATTCTTCCCTTTCTCTCTCCAGCCTTCCTTTTCTTTTCTTCTCTTCCCTCAGTTCTCAGCCTAACTTCTCGCGCAGACATTTGACCAAAAAAAAAGTTATCACGCAGACAACACTCCTCCCTTCCCCCTCCTCCCTCCTCCCTCCTCCCTCCTCCCTCCTCCCTCCTCCCTCCTCTCTCCCTAATCTCTTCTCTCTCCTCTCTCTCCCTCCCCCTCCACGATCTCCTTCTCTTCTGGAGCTCCTCTCCTCCCCGGATCTCCTTTCCCTCCGGCGACGGCAACCTCTTTCTTCCCGATCCCTTCTCTCCCTCCGGCGATGGCGGCCCTCTCTCCCTCGAGTCTCTGCCTCCCTTCGGTCTCTACGCCAAATTTCGGCGAAATTTAGAGAAATTTAATGAAAATGTGCTTGGAGCATTTTCGAAATTTCGTCGAAATTTTTACGAAAAATAACGGATCTGTGATAAAATTTCGGGATCCCCAAAAAACGAAAATTTCGCCGAAATTTTCGAAATTTCATTCCTTGCTTAGAAGCTTAAGATTTCTTAAAGGAAATGGAGTTTCCTTTGTCTTTTGTGTAACTAACTTGTACCATTAGTTGCTTAGAGTTGAGCTCTAGTACCAAGTTGGAATTAATTTTGAGAATTCAATTAATTGGAATACAATTTTTCTTAATTTTTTTGGAAGACAAATTGTTGTTTTAAGGCTATAGAAAAATTAGTACTCATTAAGACGAGCCCGTAGAATTTTTCAGAAAATTATTTAGAATCTTGAGCTATTTTTTGTGAATTTACAAAGTTTGGAGAAAGTAGAAAATAAGAAAAAAAAAATCAAAAGAAGAGCTAACTTTGCCGGTAGCACACCATGTGGCGCGCTGTCGTTTGCCTAGGTGCGCTAAGTAAGCCAGTTTATGGGAGCTGTGTGAGTCACGCCACACCGGATCTGCCTCCCACGATCTAATCATGGTCATCCGAGCTCATTAAAGTCAAGTGATCTTAGCCGTTGGTTCCATGTGAAGACCGATCACAGCCGACGGGGTCACCCTTGACCCGCGTGTCTTCAATCCGGGCTGAGCAGTTGGTTTTGTCTCACGAAATGGGTCCGCCGGACCCAACTCATGTTTTTCCCTTTTTTTTTTTTTTTTGTTGCACTTTTAGTGCATTTTGTCCCACATTTAAAACTTACAACCTCTTTCCACCCTCTAGTGCTTATAAATAAGAACCATTGTCTTTCATTTTCACTTATGCTACCAAGTAAAGTATGTTTATACCAATTCCGTTGTATATTTTATTTTCTGATCCAACCCATATTCTATCAAACAAGGCTTAACTTGTCCTAACAACATTGGAATAGTAATGCTAAGCGGTATAGTATCATATTTTGGGGTTCTTAGGATGAGTGATCCCCGATTGGGACACCACAAAAAAGTGGTATCAGAGCAAAATCTTTAAAAGAAATGATTTTCAAAATGAATTTAGGAAAAAAATTATTCAAGAAAATGCTCTCTATTTTCACACAAGTGTTTAAAGGTTAGTGTATGCACTCAATGTAATATTGTGCATATACTTTCATATGCTTGCTACTCAATCTCATCTCCACTAGTCATGCACAAAATATCTTGCATCAAAAGGACTTTTATTAGATTGTAATGGGATTTAGGGTGAGGGGTTAAAGAAATGAAAATGAACGATTATCACAAATTCTAAGCAAATATAATGAGCAATTCTCTTGTTGAGATTTAAGAACTTTAAGGACTTTAAGATGCTTACCAGAACTCAATCCTCAAACCATTTCCCCAAACTTAAACAAAAAAAACACTTTTTATTTCTTGAATAATTTTTTTTTTATCCAATCCTTTCAAGCCGGATATGCAATTGTATTTTCAAAGTTATCACATCCACACCCTATTTGACCATTAGACATGCAATCACAATCATGATTTTCTCTTTTTTTTTTTTTTTTTTTTTTTTGCATACATAAAACACCCCCACACTTGTCTTTCCCAAAACCCCCAAACTTATTTCTTTGCATGCACCTTAACATAACTCAATTTCATATTGCTCACTAGCTAGCTTGGAAAGGGTAAGACTAGTGTTTAAGCAAAAAGGTAAGACATTTGTAGTGGAAAGAAATGAATGGCTAACATAAAGGCATAAAATGGCAATCTAATAGATACAACATATTTAGGGATCATGCTCATTTGGCCATGGTGGATTCCAAATGCCTAGATCATTTCCAAAATGCATTCATACATGACACAAAGCTTTGAGAGATATTAAGCAAGTTCTAGAGATGCAATATGTACAAGATTGATCACACATGAAGAACAAAGTGCCATGAACAATATATGCACTTCCATTAGGCTCAAAACTCACATATATGGCATAATTGGTTCACACAAGTCTTACTATATTTCTCTCATTACAATGCATCAAATTGACAAAGTTTGTGTAAATAGATTCAAACAAGGTCTCATAACTCATTATTAACAAGAGAGGAACTTCTAAGACCTAAACATACTCATTCTCTTCTTAGCCCTTATTAAACAACAAAAATTAAAAAATTTCAACAAAAGTTACCTTCCCCCCACACTTGAATCTAACATTGTCCTCAATGTTAAAAAGTGACTTTGAAAGTATTTTAATGAAAAATTCATGCATGGGGTGAAAGAGAAACAACACACAACACAAAACACAACAACAACACATAAAACAACAAAGCATAAATAAATAAATTTAAAACAAGGTAAGGGTCAAGAAAAACTCCCCCTTGTTGATCTCCATCACTTGAATCTTAAGGTGGCATGAACTCTCATTCAAGTGCAAGACGATTGCAATTCACCTTGGAGATGGCTCCACTCTTCAAATCTTTGATCTCAACGGCACCATGGGGAAAGACTTGAACTACTTGAAATGGACCATAACATCTTGATCTTATTTTACCTCTAAACAACTTCCATCTTGGTTCTGAAAGAAACACAAGTTGCTTTGGCCCAAATCTCTTCTTCATAAGCTTTTTGTTATGATATGTTGTGGTTCTCTTCTTGTATAGCTTGTCATTGGAAAGACATTCCTCAACTTTGGGAACTAAGGGTGTTGTATAGGATCTCACGCCCTCCATGGTTGCTTCTTGTTTGAACTTCATGACATCCCTCACTTCAATCCGATAACAATCATAGGCTTGTGATGGCCGACTTCTTCAATGCATCAAACACTCTAAATACAATGGTAGTGTCATGAACCGTCATGGACATAAGCTCCTTTTTTACATCAATCTTGGCACCCGTGATTGCCATAAATGCACGACCAAAGATGATAGGCAAGTCATTCGTTTCCACCTCCTCCATGTCAAGAATAATAAAATCCGCCGGAATGATAAGTTCATCAACCTTTACAAGAACATCCTCCACTACTCCTCTTGGATTCACTATGCTCCTATCCGCCAATTGAAGAGAAATAGTGATGGGAGGGATGTCTCCAAGGCCTAGTGTCTCATACACATGGTAAGGCATAAGATTGATACTTGCTCCTAAATCCATCAAAGCTTTCTCAAATGGTTGATTCCCAATGGTACAAGGGATGGTAAAACTCGGATCCTTCAACTTAGGTGGAAGCTTCCTTTGCAAAATGGCACTCACTTGCTCACTTAGCACCACCTTATCATTCTTCACAAAGTTTGTCTTGTACCTCTTGTTTGTACATAGATCCTTTAAGAACTTGGAATATGAAGGAATGGTCTTTATGGCATTGAGGAGAGGAATGTTTATACTTACTTTCTTGAACAACTCAAGAAGCTCATTCTTCTCTTTCTCTTTCTTTGCCTTGGCTTCTTGTTTCCTTTAAACTTGAGGATATGGAAGTGGTGGCTCAAAATCTTGCACTATATTCAAAGGAGGGTTGAATGTGATACCTCTCTTGAATGGTCTCTCGGATTGCTCTTTCTCTTGCTTCTCCTTGATGCTACTCTCGGCCTTGGTATTAAGATTGTCCTTCAAAGTCTTAGGATAACCATCATTGTACCCCAAATTCACCTCACTATCACCCAATTTCATGACCTTCCCTTTGTTCTTCTCTTGCTTCTCAAATCCGAGTGCAAGTGGCTTTCCTTGTTGTGCCTTGGTGTGCTCCCTAGGTTGTTCTTGTACCTCTTCCTCAAAGCTTGGCAAAGTTACTTGATTGTTGTACTCCTTGTCACTTCTCAAGATAGTGATAAGTTTAGCTTGCTCATGCTTTGGATTGTTCTCAACCATGCTTGGAAACAAACATTGCTTCATTTCTCTAACCTCATTGTCCAATTGCCCCATTTGTATCTCAAGTTTTGTCAAACCATTGCTTAGAATGTTGATCTTTTCATCTTGCTTGGCTTGATTTCCTTTACTCTCTATGATAAAACTAGTTAGCAAATCTTCAATAGAGGGTTTTTTGATTACCTCTTGATACATTTGTTGTTGTTGTGAAGGAGCTTGGTAGGGTTCCCTAAGAGCTTGATATGAATTGATGGCTCCTTGGTTGTTGAATGAAGAGCTACTAGCACCTTGATAGCCACCATTAGGCCTTTGAAACCCTTGGCCTTGCTCACGACTATGATAGGATGGTGCTTGAGGTGCTTGTGGTTGGTCACTCAATCTAAAGTTTGGATTGTTTCTCCACCCCGGATTGTAAGTGTTGCTATAAGGATCATTCCTTGGTCTTTGTTGATAACCAAGTTGGTTGCATTGTTCCATAAATTCGGGAAATAAACCTCCTTGAGGGAATTGCATTGTCTCATGTTGCAAGCTCTCATATATCATACAACTATGCTCCACTTCCTTGCTTGCCATAGATGAAGATGGTGTATGGCTAGAATTCCCTTGTTGAGCATTGAGAAGCAAATCAAGCTTCTTGTTCATTGTGGCCTCTATCTCCTTCAACTCTTGTTGCACATTGATGTGAAGAGTGTCCATCTCAAATACTCCTCTTCTTTGTTGCTTCTTCATAGATAAGTTCACATCCTTCATTGGCAACCTATCATTGACATTGTCCCCAAGTTGTGAAGTCTCACTCAAATTGTCAAGAACCTCCATGACCTCCTTTTCGGTTTTGTCCATAAAGCTTCCTCTACACGTATAGTCCATTCTTCTCCTTGTCTCTTGAGTCAATCAATTGTAGAAGAAGTTGAGAATCATCCACTTGGTGAGACCATGATTAGGGCAACTATTTTCCATATCTTTGAATCTCTCCCATGCTTTATGAAATAGCTCATTAGGTTGTTCCCTAAATTGCATTAAGAGTTACCTAAGAGCATTGGTCTTTGATAATGGAAACAACTTTTGGAGAAAGCTCTTTTGCATTTCCTCTTATGTGTGGATGCTTGAGGCCGGCAACTTGTATAACCATTGCTTAGTTTTGTCCTTCAATGAGAATGGGAAAAACCTTAACTTCAAATTGTCCTCATTAATTCCATTTAGTTGTACGGTTGAGCAAGCTTCACAAAATTCGGTGATATGCAAGTAGGGATCACTACTTGTCATTCCATGAAAGCTAGGTAACAATTGCAATGTACTTAGCATGATCTTAAATGCATTTGCACAAGGTGGAAGCACAATGCAACTAGGATGAGTGACCAAAAGAGGTAGTGTAAAATCTCTCAAGGGTCTTTCTTCCTCTAGTGGTGATGGTGGAGATGGATTCCTATCTCCCATCCTTGCTTCCTTTGGAGGTGATTTTTCCCTTGTCTTCCTTGTACCTCTTTCTCTTGATCTACCCCTTGTAAACTCTATTAATTCCTTCTCACTTCTCAAAATAATGTGTAAACTTGAAGTGGTTGGATTTTCACTCATACACCTATCAAGAGAGCAAGAACACTATAAGTCACAATGATAAGAGAAAGAAACTCAAGATAACATCCAATGTCAATAAAAGAAAAGGGTAACTAACAAATGTACACAAAGTAATACAAAAAAAGTGAAGCAATTAAACTAAAACGCAACAGAAAACTACTTTATGACCTCTGCTCAGTTTTTAACTTATAACTTTTAAACCGCTAATCCGATTTTGACGTTCTTTATATGGTTGGATTCATGACGAAAAAATAAAGAACCACGTGCGAACCAAATTCGCAGATCAACAACCAAACAAAGCAGTTTAATCCATAAAGAAAAACTACATTTTCTAACAAAGTAAAAACAATTTTAAAACTAAAAATTCAAACTTTTTTTTTTCTTTTCTTTTATACTAAATAAAATTAACCCTAAATGTAACCCAAGCTTAGGATCAAAGTCCTACTAATCCAATTCTCGGCAACGGCGCCAAAAACTTGTTGTTATCCTATCTTAAGTGCAAGGTTGTCAAGTTTTAGTATGGAAATGGAAGTAGGGGGTTGTCGTACCCAAGAGATTGGATTGAGATTTCAACCACAAGCTAGATTGATTTTAGGGTTATTAAACTAACAAACAACCTACTATGTAGTATGCAAAGCCAAGACTAAACATATTGGTATGTGCAAATGTATAGTGTTGAGTTGTTGTTTGGTTGATTGATGATAAGTAACACTAGAATTTGAAACTAACAAATGGAAATGCAAGCAAATTTAAGTACAAATTAAATTCAATTATGATGAAGGATTGGAGGTTATTAGGGGTTCACACTAACCCTCCCATGTAACAAACAATGCAATTAGTGATTATGCCAAATTAGATAGATTAGATTCCTTCATAACCCCCGATCAAGGTAAATTAGGGCACATCTTCTTTTATGTTATCAATTATCCCAACCAAGGTGATAGGTAACTACCTAAGATTAATGTCATAGCAAACCCTAGGTGCATAAAGTTCTAAGGATGAGGAATCCTAGCAATTAAAACAATCCAACTAAGGTGCTTTTAAATTACCATGCTCTTATGCAACAAGCTTTAGAAACTAAAGGTTACCAATCTTCAATTTCTACATGACAACATTTCTCATATGCACAAGTGATAAATTCACACATACAAGTCATGATCTTTAAACTAACATAAGAGCATATATATATCCAAAAGAGCATTTATATCACAAATCACAATGTCATTACATGGTTGGGCTAGGGCTACATCTCTAGCCCCAAATCAAGAAACTACTCACCAGCCATAAAAGTTACAAACAACATCACAAATTGAAATATAAATGGAAACAAGAAGGAAAAGAGAAAACTCTAGATGTTGAAGCCAAGCTCCCAAGGGGTGTCACTCCTCCAAGGATGCCCAAAATAGCTTCTTATCCCAAGTGCCTCCAAGCTCCTCTTGCAATAATGGTGGTGAATATGGTAGATGGGTGTTGTGATGGTGTTTGGCTTTTTGGAGAGGAAGAGTTGATGGAGGGAAGATGGAGAAAAGAAATGATGAAGAGAGATGAGAAAAGGCTAGGGTTTTAGAAGATGGAAGATGAGATGTGTTTTTTTGAGATGAGATGATGGAATGAATGATGAAATAAGTGAAATTTGAGAGGATAGAGGGGGGAGCTCGAAATTTTGAGAGTGTTTTATGGTTTGGGTGAGTTGTTATGTCTATAATATGAGAATAACATTAAAAGGAAATGAAGGGATAAGGTTTGGTTAATTCAAAAATGAGAATATTTCATCTTATCCCTAGCTCAATGGATGATCCTTAAAGGATGTTGAGATAGGTAGATGTTCTCTTTGCCTCATTTAGAGCCTTCACATTGTGGTTTCTAAATTTTGCTTAGAATGGGCCAACAAAGGGGAAGGAAAGAGAGCATGTGATAGGGAATTACCCAAAATGGAAAGATGCCTTGGGACCACTTTATCCTTTTGCTAACAAGATTTCTGAGCTATCTTTTGAGAGCAATTTGCAGGCCTTAACCAACTCAAAAATTTACGTTTTATATATTAATAGAAAGCCCTGGATGTCTTCTTTCCAACCATATATTATCTGTCTCAATCCAAGATCGGACCAAAACGTTATGCCCCACACAATGCAGCTGACTCAGTTCTCCTCAGATGCAGTTTTGGGCTGACTTTGAAATTCAAAATGAACACCTTAGAAGTCTTCAAATGTCACGAAATTTAACCTAGAATAACTTCAAGGTGTTAGCTTCTATCTTCAATTGGATTCATGTCAAAATATATTAAGGAGAATAAATGGTGAAATTTCTCATCTTATTGCTCGAAAGCCAAAAACACAAAACTAAATGAAATTTAAAGTTTTTAATGAAATGAACTCACAAAAACTAAATAAAATGAATATAAAAGGATGTGAATTTATGAGCATATCACTACCATATTTAAAAATGCATATGATTTTGTTACTAGTTGTGATAGATGCCAAAGAGTTTGAAACATTTCATCAAGAAATCAAATGCCCCTAACTAATATCTTGGAAGTTGAATTGTTTGATTGTTGGGGCATTGACTTTATGAGACCATTCCCTAGTTTCTATGACAATCTATATATTCTTGTGTGTGTTGATTATGTGTCAAACTGGGTTAAGGCCGTGGCATCCAAGATAAATGATCATAAGGTGGTTATGAAATTCTTCAAGGAGAACATCTTTTCAAGGTTTGGCACTCCTAGGGTTCTCATTAGTGATGGAGGATCACATTTCATCAACAAGCCCCTTGAAGCCTTACTCAAGAAGTATGATGTGAAGCACAAAGTGAGCACTCCCTATCATCCACAAACTAGTGGACAAGTTGAGATTTCAAATAGGGAGATTAAGCATATCCTAGAGAAGATGGTGAACACTTCAAGGAATGATTGGAGTTTGAAGCTGAATGATGCTTTCTGGCATATAGAACGGCATTCAAGACACCTTTGAGAATGTCACCTTATAGGCTTGTGTATGGGAAGACATGTCATCTACCTGTAGAGCTTGAACACAAGGCTTTGTGGGCACTTAAGAAGTTGAATTTTAACTTTATCAAGGCCGGTGAGAAGAGGAAACTTGATCTTTGTAAGCTTGATGAGTTCAGGTATGAGGCATATGAGAATGCCAAGTTATACAAGGAAAAAACCAAAGCATACCATGATAAGAAGCTTGTAAAGAAGAATTTTAAGCCAAACCAACTCGTGCTTCTTTACAATTCAAGATTAAAGGTGTTCCCGGGCAAACTTAGATCAAGATGGAGTGGTCCATTTCAAGTAGTTCAAGTCTTTCCTCATAGAGCCATTGAAATCAAGAATATGAAGAGTGAAGATGTATTCAAAGTGAATGGCCACTGTTTGAAGCCCTACTTCTTGGCTAGCTTCAATGAAGAAGAGGAAGTCCTTTACTTTAAGAATGCTCCTTATGCACTATAAAGGCAACCCAAGTGTTGGAAGTCTACAAGGGGAAGTTTTCTAGAGTTTTCTCTTTTCCCTCTTATTTCCATTTATGTTTCAATTTGTGATGTTGTTTGTAACTTTTATGGCTAGTGAGTAGTTTCTTGATTTGGGGTTAGGGATGTAGCCCTAGCTCAACCATGTAATGACTTTGTGATTTGTGATATAAATGTCATTTTGAATATATATGCTCTTATACTAATTTAAAGATTATGACTTGTATGTGTGAATTTACCATTTGTGCATATGAGAAATGTTGTCATGTAGAAATTGGAGATTGGTAACCTTTAGTTTCTAAAGCATATTGTATAAGAACATGGTAATTTAAAAGCACCTTGGTTGGATTATTTTAATTGCTTGGATTCCTCATCCTTAAAACTTTATACACCTAGGGTTTACTATGACATTAATCTTAGATAGTTAGCTATCACTTTGGTTGGGGTAGTTGATAACATAAAAGAGGATATGCCCTAATTTACCTTGATCGGGGGTTAGGAGGGAATCTAATCTATCTAATTTGACATAATCACTAATTGCATTGTTTGTTACATGAGAGGGTTAGTGCGAACTCCTAACAATCCCAAATCCTATATCATTATTAATTTAAACTTGTACTTAAATTTGCTTGCGTTTCCATTTGTTAGTTTCGAATTCTAGTGTTACTTATCATCAATCAACCAAACAACAACTCAACACTACACATTTGCCCATATCATTATGTTTAGTCTTGGTTTTACATAGTACATAGTAGGTTGTTTGTTAGTTTTATAACCCTAAAATAAATTTAGCTTGTGGTTGAAATCTCAATCTAATCTCTTGGGTACGACAACCTCATACTTCTATTTCCATACTAAAACTTGACAACCTTACACTTGAGGTAGGATAATCCCAACATCTCTAGATGTCATCTCTCAACAAAAGTTGACAGCAATACCTTATCAACTGTACGATAAGAACACCCCATTAGTGATGTCAATCCGGAATTTCTAACATATCCTTTCAATAAGTTGTTATTTGATCTAACCCACAAATTCCACTCACGAAGCTTGGTAGTTTTGGACATGCACCTTAAAGGATCACGTTCCTGATTTCATATAGAAGTAAACAATTTTTGGTTAATGCATGTCCTATAACAATATAATACCAACTTATAAACTATTAAGTATAACAAGATCATATCATACATCGTTATTTCAAATGGCAGCAACTACGTGAGTTCTATAGCTCCTCAAAACGGATGTATCCGTCGGACCTCCAGGGAAAGGTGTTAGCGCATGTACAGCTGTATAGTTGACTTTTGTTTTTAGGAAAGTTTGTTAGTGGTTAAATAGATTTCTTATATTTACTAGGATGTACTTTCCTTTCTTGTTTATCTCTTGTATAGTATAAAATCCTTCTAAGGAGAAGAATAAAATTCACTCTAAATTTTACCTAATATCATTCTATATGGTGTTAGAGCTGTAGGCAAAAATTCTAGGGTTTCTGTTTTTTTTCTTTTCCGCTGCTACAGTACCGATCTACAGTATTGCTACAGTACTCCGTTTCTTCTGTCCTTTTTTCTGCTACTATTTTTGATATCCAGCCATGGTGAACTAATACTAATACCTATCCTACTATACCTCAAGTTTGTATCCAGGATGATCAATCTTCATGGGCTTCAACCGTTAAACTTGATGGCTCTAATTTTGCTACATGGTCCCAAGTGGTCGAACTCCATGTTACTGGAAAGAAGAAATTGAGCTATTTGACTGGTAATATTTCTAAACTTGCTGTCACCAACCCTACCTACAATGATTGGGTGGCTGAAAATGCCTTAGTCAAATCATGGTTGTTGAATTCAATGAGCTCTGATTTAGTCAGATCTTTCATGCGTCTTCCAACTGCATATGATGTTTGGATTGCTGTCTCTGAGACGTATTATGATCATTTTGATGCTTCTCAATTCTATGATTTAGTGCGCCGATCTATGCAGACATGCCAAAATGGTAGATCCCTTACTAAGTATTATGTAGATCTCCAATCTATCTGGAAGGAGTTAGATCATCAATGCCCCAAAAGTATGCATTGTACTGTTGATACTACTACGTTGAAAAAGTGGGTAGACGATGATCGGGTCTATATTTTTTTAGCTAGTTTGGATTCAAGTTTGGATTAAGTTTGTGGGCAAGTCTTGGCTACCAACCCTTTTCCAGATGTACGTGGTTCTTATGCTACTGTTCGTCGTGAAGAACAATGTCTTGCAACTATGATGACTACTCCTATTCCTGAGAGTTATGCCCTTGTTGCTCGAAACACTAGGCCTCCACCTTCTCACAGCACTAATAGTGCACCTCAGTTGCCTTCAAACGACCAATCTCATTCCTGAATTGTGGACCTTGTAAGTGTACTTACTGTAATGGTACAAATCATATTGTTGACACATGTTTCAAGAAACATGGCTATCCCGATTGGTTTGTGCAAAAGCATGGAAAAGGGGGATCAAAATCTGGTGGCCATCTTGCTCAATCTCCTTCCTCTCAACCAGGCACTCAAACTATAACTACTCCTCAGACTCTTCCCTCTCAGGTAGCTCCATCGTCTGTCCATAAGTCTTATGGCAGTGCTTCTACCTCTTTAGCCAAAACAGGTAATTTTGGTTCTGCTTTAAATACTTCTGTACCTACTTGTTTTGGATCTTGGATAATTGATTCTGGTGCCTCCGATCATATGACTTTTTCCTCTGACTGGTTCATTACATATATATAACACCCCTCATAGGTTGTTTGTTACCAATGCGAATGGTATTCCTTCTCCGGTCAAAGAAGCTGGTTCTATCCCTTTAACTTCATCTCTCTCTCTCTCTCTCCTCTCTCCTCTCTCCTTTCTCCTCCATGTTCCTTCCTTGTCAAACAACTTATTATCTATTAGTCACATAACGAAATCTTTGAATTGTTGTGTAACTTTCTATCCGTCCTATTGTTTATTTCAGGATATTTCAACGAAGGAGACGATTGGTCGTGGTAGGGAGAGATGTGGTCTGTACTATTTGGAGGGTGTGGAAGTTCCATGTGTGAGTCAAGTCAATCAAGTAGAGGCAGCTACTCAGAATAATAATAGGAAGTCTATTTGGTTGTGGCATAGCCGTTTTGATCATCCTAGTTTTGGATATTTAAAACATTTGTTTCCTTCTGTATTTTATAGTTTGGATGTTTCGGAATTTCATTGTGATACTTGTGTCTTTTATAAGAGCACTCGTGTTTCTTTTCCTTCTAGTTCAAATAAAAGTACTTCACCATTTCCTTCTCGGATCTCCACTTCTTCTGGCATGCATTGGTTTGTTTCCTTCATTGATGATTGTACTAGAATGACGTGGATTTATTTGTTAAAAAATAAAAGTGATGTTGCCCGTATATTCCCCATTTTTTATACTATGGTTCAAACACAATTTCAGACTACCATACAAGCTTTTCGTTCAGATAATGGCGGTGAGTACCTCAACAACTATCTTGGAGAGTTTTTCCACTCCCATGGTATTCTCCATCAAACTACCTGTGTCTACACCCCACAACAGAGTGGTGTAGTCGAGCGTAAGAACCGCCAGCTCCTTGAGGCTGCTCGGTCCTTACTCTTTGCTATGCATGTTCCTAAGATTTTTTGGGGTGAAGCGCTGCTTACAGCTACTTATCTTATCAACCGGATGCCATCTCGCATTCTTGGTTTTAAAACTCCACTTCAGGTGCTATCTGGTTTTCATTCTCTTCCTTCTGTCCTTCATATTTTCCCTCAAGTGTTTGGGTGTGTTGCATTTGTTCATCTTTAATTTCCAACATCAACGTGATAAGTTAGATCCCCGTGCTATTAAATGTGTGTTCTTGGGATACTCTACCACTAAAAAGGATTATACATGTTATCATCCTGAGTCAAAAAAATTTTATATCTCTATGGATGTTGTTTTTCGAGAGGAGGAGGCGTTTTTTCCTAAGGGAGGTTCTCAGCCTTCTCTTCAGGGGGAGAATGGAGGTATTGAAGAGAAGGATGATTTGGAAGATTTGGTGTTTAATAAGTTGTTGCAGGAGAAACCATTGAAAACATATGTTAGAAGGAAGCAAAACAAGAATGATGTAGTAGTGGCCTCTCCTCTGGACCTACCACCAGACCAATCGAATCCTTTTAATGGAATTTCTGGGGTGAATTCTGAGCCTTTATCTTCTACTATTAATTCTGATATTCCTTCTAATTTAGAGTCTCCATCTAATACTTATATGGTTAAGCCTATCCTTGAACTTGGAAATCCGAAAAATCCAAACCGTCGATATCCTTTAAGGGATAGACGCGCTCCAGATCGTCTTGGTTTTTTAGGTAATACTGTATAGTATCTCATTCAAGACTATGTCTCACATCATTGTCTTTCTAAGTCATATAAGGCATTTGTTTGTCAATTATCTACTGCATCTAGTCCAAGTAATGTACATGATGCTCTAGCTGATCCAAAATGGAGGAGAGCAATGGATGAGGAGATGGAGGCACTCCTTAAGAATAATACATGGGAGATGGTTGATTTGCCAAGAGGTAAGAGGACTGTTGGTTGCTAATGGATTTTTACTATTAAATATAAAGCTGATGGTTCTATTGAAAGGTACAAAACAAGACTAGTTGCAAAATGGTATACTCAGACATATGAGGTGGACTACCAGGAAACCTTTGCTCCTGTAGCAAAGATGAATACCATCCGAGTACTGTTGTCTTTGGCTGCCAATTTGGATTGGCCACTAAGACAATTTGATGTTAAAAATGTCTTCTTATATGGTGACTTACAAGAAGAAGTGTACATGGACCCCTCTTCTGGTATTTCTTCCACAACTCATTGTGGTAAAGTCTGCAAATTGAAAAAAATCCCTATATGGTCTGAAGCAATCACCGCGGACCTAGTTCGGTCGATTTAGCCGTACAATGAAGAAGTTTGGATATAAACAAAGTAATTCTGATCGTACACTTTTCTTGAGGCAACGAGAAGGAAAGATTACCATTTTGATTATATATGTTGATGATATGGTGGTTACAGGTAATGATCAAGAGGGGATTTGTAGCTTCACAAATATCTTGCTACTGAGTTTGAAATAAAGGGTTTGGGTGAGTTGAAATATTTCCTGGGTATTGAAGTAGCTTAGTCTAAATTTGGGATTTTTCTATCTCAAAGGAAATATGTGTTAGACTTACTATCTGAGACAGGAATCTTGGCTTGTAAATCGGCTGCGACTCCAATTGAGGTGAATCATCGACTGAGTGATGACCCAGGACAGGTTCCAACCAACAAAGAAAGGTATCAGAGGTTGGTTGGAAGGTTAATTTACTTATCACATACTCAGCCTGACATAGCATATGTTGTTAGTGTTGTGAGCAGGTTCATGCATGCTCCTAGTAAGGAACATGTAGGAGCTGTAAATCGAATACTGAGTTACTTAAAGGCTGCCCCTGGTAAGGGTTTAATGTTCTCTAAGCACAATCATCTTGAAGTTGAAATATATACAGATTCAGATTGGGCTGGATCTATTCCTGATAGGAGGTCTACTTCTAGATATATTACTCTTGTTGGAGGGAATGTGGTTATATGCAGAAGCAAGAAACAAGATGTTGTATCTAGATCTAATGCTGAGGTCGAGTTCAGATCATTATCTCAAGGTATTTGTGAGCTATTATGGGTACGATATTTAATGTGTGATTTGGGATTTAAGCCAAAAAAGTCAACGGTATTGAAGTGTGACAATAAGGCTGCGATAGACATTGCTTATAATCTGGTCCAACATGATCGTACGAAACATATTGAGATTGATAGACATTTCATCAAGGAGAATCTAGAGGACAAGATTATTGAGTTACAATTTGTGAAGAGAGAGGATCAATTGGCTGATATGCTAACCAAAGGAGTCCCAAATAAAGTGTTCAATTTGGCGCTTAACAAGTTGGGCTTTCGAGATATCCACGCACCAACTTGAGGGGGAGTGTTAGCGCATGTACAGCTGTACAGTTGACTTTTGTTTTTAGGAAAGTTTGTTAGTGGTTAAATAGATTTCCTATATTTACTAGGATGTACTTTCCTTTCTTGTATATCTCTTGTATAGTATAAAATCCTCTTAAGGAGATGAATAAAATTCACTATGAATTTTACCTAATATCATTCTATAAAAGGTTGAGCTAAATTGTTGGGGTTGTCCTCATCATCAACATTTGTATAGCGTGGCTGCATATGAACCTCATCCTTTGGTTCTTCAGCAACCGTCTCACGATTAGATTGTGCTACTCTATTTCTCTTCTCAAAAGTTGCGGGTCGTTTTTTACTTGAAACTCCGGATGATTTCCCTTCGGTTGAAGATGAAGCATGTTTCCCTCTTTGTCTCATACCTGTATTTCAAAAAAGAAATTAACAAATTGCATTAGCAAATTTAAGATTTTACAAAAGCTTAAAAAAAAAAAAAGAATTAAAAAACAATACAGAAGGTTCGGCAGAAAGCCACCAAACAAACTGGAATCGTTCAGCAAGCACCTGTCGAATAGTTATGTACTCTTCGGCAGACACCTATCGAACAAATTTTTTTTTTAAATGTTTCGTTTGGCAGTGTTCTGCCGAACTATCTCGTTCTATTAGGCATATAGCTGCCGAATAAGTCGAAATTGTTCGGCAGACCAGTGCCAAACAAACCGCGAAATATTATAGCCCCAAACCCGAAATTCCAATCTTAAAACCCAAAAAACATGCACTCCAAATCATCTCAAATAGATAAAAATAGGTTTTTGGATGGATTAACCAATTGTAATTAAGTAAAAAAGCCTTAGATTTGCATTGAAATCCAAAAACTTTAGGTTAGGGCATACCTCAACTTGGCAGCAATGGCTATTGTGTTGCAGCAAGGTGGTGAGACCACCGACGCCAGATTTGGCGGCGGCATTGACGGAGCCGATGATAGTGGGGGTGGGGTGTGTCGGCTGTTTTTGGTTGGGAGGTGGGGTTGGGGGTGGGGTGTGTATTGTTTGGATGCGTTGAGTGGGGTGTGTAATGTTTAGATGTGTTGGGTGGGTCGGTAGTGAGAAATTTGGTGAGATGAATAAGATAGGGGTATTTTGATAATGGGAGGAGTGTGTTATGAAAAATTTCTAATTTAAGAAGAGTGTGGGGGGTGTGTAGTAAGAGGAAATGAAGTGTGCAAATAACAGCTCTCTTTTTTAATTGATTTAAAGTTTTTGACATATTATAATTTTTTATAATTTTTTTGTACATATGGCAAATTACATAAGTAAAAAAGATGCCCACAATGGCCATGTAAGTGCCACATCACCAATCTTTTAAAATATCAGAATTTTTTATTCATTTTTTTTTTCAAGTGGACGGAATTGGATGACCAAAAGGTCCCTGCTACATCACAAATTTTGACTGATTGGCTGATGGAATAGATGAAAAAGGGTAAAGTGAGACACATGAGTTAGTTATGAGTAGTAGAGTGAAACTAGGGCTGCCCATTGGTTTGGTATTTACCGAACCGACCGATTACCGATCGAAATTTTTTGGTTTGGTAAATTGATTTTAACAAGCCAAAAATCGAAAATCCGAAACCAAAAAATTACCGAAAAAGTTGGTTTGGTTTTGGTAAAAACCGAAAAAAGTTGGTAAACCGACCGATTACCGAAAATTATGACCGAAAGTAACCGAATCGATTATTACCGAAAAAACCGAAATGTATACCGAAAAATCCGAAACAATTACCGAAATTTAGTTATATATATTTATATGTAATATTATTACATTAATAATTTAATATGGTTAGTATATGGTTATATATATTTATATGTATTATTATTACATTAATATGCTTAGTATATAGTTTATATAGTATATAGTTCATAATACCATATAGTTTATATAAATATATAGTTTATAACTTTACTAACTTTATATGGCATATAATTTATAACTCTATATAGTATATAGTACAAAGTATAAACTACTTATATAATAATGTTTTAATATATAATTTTAGTTATACTTATACCCTATATAATAAAATTACGAATTAGTATATAGTTTTAGACTTTTAGTTATAACTTATAGTTTTAGACACTTTACCTTATATATATTATATATTCTCTATAGTCTAAACACTTTATCTTATATCCTAAACTTAAAACTTAAAAGTTAAATACACTAAACTCTATTAATATCCTATACACTATAATTAAAACTTAAAACTTAAAACTTAAAACCCAATTATGCATACAATTTTAATTTCTAAATAGTAAACTCTATACACTAAGTCTATTATTATTTGTTAATTACTCTATAATGTATATATACCTAACATTGTTTATGTATATAATATATAGTTATATATAAAGTTATAAAGTTATAAACTAATTAGTACTTAGTAGTTACTATAGTTTGATAGTATATAGTTTATAATACTATAAGACTATAGTTTATATAATTAATAGTATATAATATAGTATATAGTTTATAATACTATAAGACTATAATTTATATATTTGATAGTGTATAGTTTATAATACTATAAGACTATAGTTTATATATTTGATAGTATATACTACATAGTTTATAATACTATAATTTATATATGTAACATATATAACATATAACATATAGTATTATAGTCTTATATTAGGGTTTAGTATTATGGTATTATAGTCTTATACTATAGTTTATATTAGGGTTTAGGATATTTTTAATTATTTATTTATATAGAAATGTATTACATAAATTAAAACAACTAAAAAACCTCAAACGAAATCTCAATCGAAACCCCAAACGAAACCCCAATCGAAACCCCAATTGAAACCCCAATTGCCCAAACCCCAATCTTTTTTTTCTTTCCTTTCATTTTTTTTTTTCATTTTTTTCATTTTTTTCTTTCCTTTCTTTTTATTTGCGCCCACCCACCCCTATATACAACGGATGGGTTTCAATTCCAAGGTTCATAAATATGGGTATATGAATCAATCTATTTAATTTGTTCTCGATGCTTTGGTTTCTTAATCAACTTTGAAAACAGTTCCATCTTCTTGATTGTATAGAGTCCCCCCCCCCCCGTGACTCTCTTCCTCACTTTCTTAGTTTTTCTTTTCTTAGTTTTTTTTTTCTTCTTCTCTGTCTTCCTTTTCCTTGCGCCGATCACCATCTCCGACGAGAACTCTCTCGTCCAGCAGTCAATGGCGACGAGACCAGTCCCCAAAGCTTCCTCTCTCCCTCCTCTCTCTTCGCATGAGCGTTGATTGCCCAGAACCCAGCCGAAAACCCCGAACCCGAACCCATAATCCGGAATTGTCGCCGGCGTTGACTTTCATTCCAGGCGGCGTCAAGGCTTCCCACCACCCAAGTCTTCTTCCTCTCGACGTCTTGAGCACGATGGTGTGCTCGGATTCTCCATCCGATCAACCACGGCGGCGGATCGAAGCCAGAGATGTCGGAGGCTCCCTCTCTCGTTCTCTCTCTCTGCCTCTCTCAGACTCTCACTGTTCCATCTCTCATCTCTCTAACTCTCGATCTACCTCACAATCCTCACCCAACTCAGTCGTCGATCTGGAATTGCAGGTAAATCTTGTTTTGATTAATGGTTTTTCTGGAATTGCAGGACTGATTGTATTTGGTGATGAATACCGAAAATACCGAAAAATGCCGAAAATCGAAGGATCCGAAAAATACCGAATACCGAAAAAATCAATTCGGAAATCAGCATCAAAATTGAATTACCGAAATTTTCGGTAATTGAATCGGCAAGGCCATTTACCGATTCGATCCGACCGATGGGCAGCTCTAAGTGAAACACATAAATTACTAGATTAGTTATGGATGATATAGTGGAACAAAAGTAGTTACCGGTGGTAAAATGAAAATTATTTTCAACTTTGTGGAGCAAAACAAATAATAAGCCAATTTCCCTAATATGATTGGCACACTTAATTAGATGGCACATATCATATTAGTAGTGCTAGAGATCCCAACTTATTTTTTCAATTTATATGCATTCATACATTGGATACTAAAAAATAAAACCTTTTTTGCACTAATATCACTCATACTATAGGGTGTGCACAAATACCACCCCTAAAATGTTTTTTGGCAAATTACCCCTATACTTTCACAGATGTGCCAATTTGGCACCTACCGTCACTTCCATTAATTTTTCAGTTTATTTTAAGGGTATTTCTGTCAATTCATATGATAAAAGCATTTAAAAAATTGAAAAAAAAAAAGACTCTTCTAAGGCCTTCCACTATGGTAAAGCCATTTTTTGTGACCCAAAACCCATTTTGGGTCACAAATAGTGCTGTGACCCAAATCTCCCATTTATGGTGCTGTGACCCATTTTGGGTCACAGTGTTTTATACATATTTAAAATATGCCTAATATTGATTAAGTGATATTTAATTGATAATTTTAAATTTAAAGTATAATAAAAATGATTGTAGTGATCTTATTTTAATGAGATCTTTAAAATAAGGTCAATATTGAATATATTTAAAATAAGAAAATTTCATAAATTAGACAACATAAGCCTTACAACATCGGGACTTCAACAACCACAAACAAGAAAAACAACACGATGATTTAAAGGAAAAACAAGTACAACATGATCACTAAAAGGAAAAACAAGAACAATACGATGATTTAAAGAAAAAACAACAACAACAACTGCATTCGACATGACAGAAAATGAATCGAACTTCTTATTCGGAGTCCGATGATGAAGAATTGACACCCACGTCAATATGTTGGGGCAAGTGGTGGGTTCCCCTCTCGGATCCAGATGTGCTCAATCAAATTAGTTTTTAGGGATTCGTTGACATTTCGGTCCCTAAGCAAATTCCGACGAACATTCATCTCAGGTAATGATGATGGAGCGGCACCGGTCGGACATGGTTCTACACCTTCGTATTCAGCTTCTGCCCTTCTAGTGCTCGCTTCTGGGTCTATTGGGTCATCCCTACCGTCATCCTCAGGGCGCTCATCCTCCACGATCATATTGTGCAATATTATGCACGCCTTCATGATATACCCAAGCTCAATCGGACGCCAATAACGAGCAGGTCGTTTTATAATCTGCCACCGGGCTTTTAAAATTCCGAACGCCCTCTCCACATCCTTCCTGTATCCCTCCTGTCGAGCGGCAAACAACTTATGGTGGGGAAGAACGGGACTGTGCAATGTAGTGATAAGAGTTGACCATTGAGGGTAGATCCCATCTGCAAGAAAGTATGGAATGGTGTAGTCTATCCCATTCACAGTGAATTTCACCCTGTGGTTTCGGCCGGAAATCATATCATCAAAGAGATGAGAACAGTCCAGCACATTGATATCATTATTCGACCCAGGTATACCAAAATTTGCATGCCATATCCACGTGTCGTACCCAGCAACGGCTTCAAGGATAACTGTTGGGACACGATAATGCCCACGGTACACAGCTTGCTCGGCCATTGGGCAATTTTGCCATACCCAATGCATGCAATCCAAGCTACCAATCATACCTGGAAATCCTCTACGACTCCCCTTTCGCAAAAGTTTCCTCAAATCGGCCGGAGTAGGCCTCCGGAGATACTCTGGTCCGAAGACGTCAGTGATGGCTCTCACGAACTTCAAGAATGATTGTCGTATGGTGGTTTGGCTAATGGTCATTGACTCTGAGACCAAATCATATGGAATGCCATATGCCATCACCCGCAGTGCTGCAGTCACCTTTTGGTGAGGTGTGCAACCCACTCTACCGACGGCATCAACTGTTGGCCGGAAATACTCATCCTGGAGGCAGACCGCTTCGAGAATTCTATTGAATAGCGGTTGGTGCATGCGGTATCGCCTGCGGAAAGTCACGGTGTCCTCGATTGGCGAGGGGATGAAGTAGTTGTCCATGAGACGTTCGTGGGCGGCTTCTCGATTCCGGTGTGTGTACCGGCGATTTGAAGAAGTACCGCCATGCCTTGGTGTACCGGCGACGACGGTATGACCCATTGACACAATCAACTTACCCACCATCTCCCTTCCATCCTCTTCCCTATCCCATTCAGCATCAGAGTCCGAAGACGAGGAGGAGGATGAATACACATACAAAGTATTCATTTGGGTGTTTATGGAATGAGAAATGATCCTGAAATAAGATTGAGTGTAACATGGTAAATATAGTGGTATTTATACTGAAACCACTTGCATTTGAGATAACGAATGAATGGTCCACATTCATTTGCTTTATGATGGTGTAGTCATTTCATGCATCAGTCTTATCTACTGTAAAGCATGCATCAGTCTTATCTACTGTAAAGCATGCATCAGTCTTATCTACTGTAAAGCATGCATCAGTCTGTGGTTAATAAGGGAGAATCCAATGTTGGGTGGAAATGCAAACATTAATTGAATAAATAGCAAACCATGACTTAAAACAAGATTGACGTTCAAATTAAAGGATACAATTAAAGAGCAAACATAATTTAAAACAAGATTAACATTCAAACTAAAAAACACAATTGAAGAGCAAGGTCTAATTCTAATTATTAGGCGGGTACCCCTGGTTTGAGTGAGTGAGGTTGGAAAGATCCGGGTAGTATCCAGATGGAGTGGACTCCGAATGGTGGTTAGCACGCATTTGCCTCCTTGCAATGACTTCAGCCATCTTTTGCTCCCAATACATCCGTTGCCCATCATTCATTTTGGAGAGGTCTTGGCCCATAATATTTTGTTCTTCCCATTCTAGCTGCCTCTCGATCCTCATCCTTTCTCTTGCGTCCTTTGCGGCGTCTCTTTCACTCCTTGCACGCTCTCTGTCAACTCTCGTTTGTATGAAAATCCTTGAATTTTCATTATAATGATCTACTGCCTCAACCATATGAGTTTGGACGGGCTCGGCTGCCTTGGCCCGTTTTGCATGGTTTCTCCCTGGTGGCCTTGGCCGCGAGGAACCGCATGGTTGGAATGGTGGTGGGTTTTCGTCCTCGCCAAGTGGTATGACTGGATCGGTCTCCTCGGGATCATCATCGGCGGGAGTGTCGGCATCGTCGGTGGCGGGGGTCTCTGAATCACTAACCCGAACAGGAGCATGAACGGCAGCATACTTTGCACTTTCCTTTATTTTTTCCCAAATGTGCACCCATGGAAACTTGAATCCAGTCTTGTTTCGAAAGCCTTCAAGTGCTTGCGTAAACTACAATAATAAAATAAAAATTAAAATATATAAATTTTCTTGTGGAAATGCAAACATAACTTACATAAATAGTAAATTTGCTACATTTATAAACAAAACAAAAACCAACATCATACAAATATATAAATATGCTTGATAGATAAACAAAATAGTGGAAATACAATATAATAATATCATTATACAAATATGCTACATTTATAAACACAACCAAAAATAATCATACAAATATATAAATATGTTTGATACATATACAAAACAATAAAATAGTAATACCATTATATAAATATGCTTCATTTATAAACAAAACATATAATAATTATACAAATATATAAATATGCTTGATAATTGGAGGATACAAAAAATAATCATGCAAATATATAAATGCATAAAAACTTACCACATTGGCATCATTTGCACCGCTTGCACGCATTCGCTCGGCCTCCAATAAGCAAGCATAAAATTTGTTGCAATCACGCGCAATATCTTTGAATCGTGCTTTAACACCGCCAACCTTACGAATTGTTTCACCCCCCATGTTACGCTTGAAAATTTCATAAATTTGTTCCCAAAGCATGGCGGCTCTAATTTGGGCACCAAGACAACCGTCGGGAGACCTCTCTAGGTATGCCATCACTAGGGCTTCATCTTCAGCTACCACCCAAGCACTTCCTCTTGGAGCCATGACAAAGAAAAAAAAATTTCCAATCAATTTGGTAAACAAAGGTTGTAAATTGTGATGAAACCATATGAGTGTTGTGTGATATATATAGACATCCTTGAAAATATAGCTGTTGGAGGGTTTGGGGAATTTTTTAAAATTTTTTCGAAATTTTTTGGCAATTTTTCGGATATTATATATATTTTAAATGATTTATTAAATATTTGTTTAAAAAAAAAAAGAAAAGGCCGATCTGGACCGTTGATTATCAACGGTCCATTAATCCCAGCCGTTAGATCCATCCCCGGCCCATCTAAAAAAAAAAAAAAAGCCCAAAACGCAGCAGCCGTTGATCACCAACGGTCGGCCGATCTGGACCGTTGGTGAGTATCCCATGCAGCCACGCGTCAACGAACGAAGGGAGGCAGCGTGGACTCCGAGTGCGCTTGCGTCAGCCGACAGCTGCGTCAGCCAACAGCAGCCGCTCGTCAGCTTTGTCAGGCGCGGGGCCCACCTCTGTCTTCAGCCTTGATCTGTTTCTCTCTCCTTCACGTGGGCTTAAAGTTCATTTGGGTCACAGCCCATTTTGGGTCACACATGAAACCCACTTCTGAGTTACACTTTGGGTTACACCCCATTTTGGGTCACACATTCCGGCCCGTAGTGAGGAGTTGTGACCCATTTGTGGCCCAAAATGGGTTTTTGGGTCACAAAATCCGGTGCATAGTGGAAGGCCTAAGTAAACCCACTCATTTACTTACTTGGCCCCAATAACTATTTATAATAAAAAGGTAAAATTTAAAATTTATTCAAATAAAAAATAATTAAAAAGAATTCATCTCTCCTACTTGATTGCACCCATCCCTAGCCCTTCCCTCGCTCTTCCCTCCCCCCCACCCCAGCCCATCCTCGTCCCACCCCGCAGCCCCGTCGCACCCCCCTACCCAGCTTAATCGCACTCCGCCCACCTAGCCTTGGCCCCATCGCACCCATACCCAGCCCTCCCTCTCTCTCTCTCTCTCTCTCTCTCTCTCTCTCTCTCTTGCTTTCCCTCTCCCTGTCTTCCTCTCTCTCTCATCTGCCCATATCTGAGCAACCTACTTGGAGGCCGGCGACTTCTGTAACTAGCGACTGGGTCGAGGTATGAGCTTTGAGGTTTGTCGGCGATTGGGCAGAGATGGTAGCACCAGCAAAGAGAAGGAGAGGGGAAGAGAGAGAGAGAGAGAGAGAGAGAGAGAGAGAGAGGGTGATGGAGAGAGAAATGGGGGGATGAAGGCGGCTAGTGGGCTTGCGCTGGAAAGAGGAGCTGTCACCAGCTAGGTGGATGGGGTGGGATTTTTGTGTGTGGGTATTTCCTTTTTTATTTTTTATTTTTTAGTTTTTAAGTTTTTTTTTATAATTATATTTTAGAAATAGTTTTTAAAATAAATATTATTTTTTAATTGTATTGATGGACAAAATGGGAAGTTTGGGAAAAAAATTTTCAAATTCAGCATAAAATATAACAGTGCGTGGTAAATTGGCACATTTGTGAAAGTATAGGTGGTAATTTGCCAAAAACAATTTTATGGGTGGTATTAATGCAAAAAAGCTAAAAATGAAACCTACAAAAGAAAATGAAATACCTTGTCCAGTAAAGTAATGACACATAAGGTGAAAAGAACAGTTGAGAAAATAAGTTGGGATCCCTAGCATTATTGATACAGTTTTTTATTAATAAGCCATAACATAGAACATTTTTTCGTCATAAACCCAAACTTTTAATATATTTATTTTTAAGCCACAAAAAATATTTTTAAGCCTCAATTTTAAAAAATCAAGTATGGAGTACTTAATACTATTCAAACTGAAGCATACCCAAGTTTTAGTTCAATTTTTTTTTTTTTAATTCTTTTGAGAGTTTAGGGTTTATGGTATAATTTTTAGAATTTATGACTAAAGCCCTAAAACCCTAAATATAAAGTCATAAAACCTAAACTCTAAATGCTTAAACCTTAAAACAATAATACATCATTCTACAAAGTGTAATTTTACGAAATTATAAAGTGATAACATTACAAGAGTTATATTCTGTATCATAACAAAATAAAGTCTAACTCTTTATATATTACATCATAACAAAATAAAGTGTAACTATATGAAAGTTACATATGGCGTCAAGAAAAAAGTTTAGTTTTAAAGCACTGCTTATGGCTTAAAAAATTATAATTTTTTATGGTTTTTTGCTAATTTACTTTTAAAACATGGGCAACACTAGAGTGCCCTAATGACATGTTAATTAAAATAATTAATGTTGTTTAATAAAATTCATGGCTGAAAGAC
The DNA here is from genome assembly GCF_963921425.1 of Dryas octopetala. Classification (NCBI taxonomy): domain Eukaryota; kingdom Viridiplantae; phylum Streptophyta; class Magnoliopsida; order Rosales; family Rosaceae; genus Dryas; species Dryas octopetala. Next base: position 21,301,374 of record NC_141371.1, read on the forward strand.
ATTTTTGGTCTCTGTATTATGACTGAGTCGCACTTTAGTCCCCATCATTTCAATTTGCTTTTTTTAAGAACTGTGTTTCGAGTTAATTACATTTACACCCCTTGAGGTTTATCATCTTTTCACATATACCCCCTGGGGTTTCAAAAATTATACATACACCGCTTGAGGTTTCAAAACTGTTGCATATAATCCCCTATAGTGAGACGAAAAATGATGAAAAATTATGCAAAAAGGCATGCTAAGAGATTAAATGGCCTAATAGGATTACTCAAGGTGTAAGGTCCAACCTCAATACAAATTTTTTTTTTTGTTTATTTATTTTTTTCTCTTGTAGGGAGTTATATGCAATTGTTTTGGAACTTCAGGGGGTGTATGTGTAATTTTTGAAATCCCAGGGAATGTATGTGAAAAGACGATAAATCTCAGGGGGTGTAAGTGTAATTAACTCACCGTGTTTCCATTAGTGTCGCAATTAGGTCCAATTCGTCAAAATCGAGACAAAAAATGACGACGTGGCACCACCTGATTGGCTCTGAAGTAGACAATTTTGACAGCTTGGACTTGATTGCGACATTAATGGAATCACGATCCTTAAAAAATGAAAATTGAAATTACGGGGACCAAAGTACGACTCAACTATAGTACAAAGACCAAAAATGTCTTTTGGCCTAAATTCATTATTTCTTGCCACATCAGTTTTTCCAAATACTATTTTAACCTTCATTATAAATTTTACAAAATTTAAATTAAAAAAATATATATCCAAGCCATAAATCATTTAAACCCTAGCTATAAACTCTATCACATCATAATCTCTTCCATGGTGGCAATTGCTAGCATTCTTTTTTTTGGGCCAGGAATGCTTTATGTAATATAGGTTTACAATAGAACTAGACAAGAATGATGCCATTAATAATGGTAGTGGACTGCTAATTGATAATGTTTTTAGCTGTTGCGTTGTCCTTGACCCTGTTGCTTCATGACTTTTTTCTTGTTTGATGTTGTTGTAGTACTTTTGTTCTTGTTCATAGTCTATTGGAGCCAACAGCCCACAAAGGTTGCAATCACAGCTATATATGTTCTTGAAGATTGCTTTCAGACTTTCATCTATTTACTGCATATATGAAATTTGGGTATAGGGAATAGGGCTCAATTTCTAAGAGTCCAACTTGCCTCTATATTTATAAATCAAAAGGGGCTTTTTATCACTATGAGAGAGAGAGAGAGAGAGAGAGAGAGAGAGAGAGAGAGAGAGAGAGAGGCTATAGTGTAAAATGAAGAGAGAGACTTCGAATGGAAAGAAGAAGACTGTGAAAGACATATGAGTATTTAATTTCTTTAAATATGATATGATTGTTGAAAAGACCACTGAATTATAAAAAGAAATTGTAACAATTAGATTTGAATTGGATAAAATAGTTTTTTAATAATAATGATATTAATTTGATGTGGCAAATAAATAGTGATGTGTTAAAAATAATTTTGTACGTAACATCATATTAGGGCACAAAATATTTTCCCTTAAAATATGAGCATTGGTGATGCTCTAATTGGTAAAATATTAATATACATACTTACACAATATTTGATGATAAATTTGATAATTCCATTATGGTTTATTTTAAGCGAGTATTCAAAATTAGTTAAAAGATTATATTAGGTAAAACAGTGGAGCACGTGAAGATTAGATTGTTAGAAAAAGAGTATAAAAGACAATAACTAACATAGTAACATGTTAAAGTTGACAAAAAGCAACCCAAAAAGAACCAAGCATTAGACACGCCGCCTTCAACGCTCATCACTCTCTCACGAAACTCCCAATCCCATATGGACTCTTTGGTGCCTCCACCCGGCCCCATTCTACGCCTTAAACCGCGCATCTATTCCTTAATTCCCGTAATTAATTTCCTCACTCAGCATTCCTATTAATATACCCACAATTCCTCATTCTTCAAACCATAAACTATCTATCTCCCCCTAGTGCTTTGTGAGAAATATATTTTAGACTACTATTTTGCTTCATATTATCCCACACAGCATCACTAGAAGCAATGGCAGGACGTCCGTACACCTCCCTCTTGCTGCTTTCTCTGCTTCTTCTAGTCACATTCTCTCATGTTGCTGAGGTATATGCATACCTCTATCTTCCTAATTATACATATACTTTCTTCTGGCTTGAGTAATTTCCTTGGGTAAATTTTCTTTATATTATCACTATTAATCTTTTACCAAACATTCAACTTAGTAATAGTCCACTTGACAATGGTTTACATTGACAATTTAGTGCCGCATCATAATAAATATGTTAGGCTAGCTGTTGTCTAAAACGAAAACATTTTTTCTGTTTACTATCAATATTATATGTATGTATGGATTCAGATGCACAGCTGAGTTTATATAATCATCATAGTATATATTATAAATTTAATGGTGGGTGAATAAATGAGTAGTGAATTAATAACATTTTTGAGCTTATTTGAAACAAATATAATAATTGAAGTAATAATAAGAAGTATAACAGTGGATATATTTCCATATATGCATCGATATATCGGTAGTCCTCTTGTTATATATAAAATAGCTCTGATCTAATTCCCTTGTGTTTTTGTAATTGATGAGCAGGCTTACACAAAGCTTCGTCCTTCAGGTACATAAATTTGAATTCTGTCAGTAATTTCATAAACCCATCACACACATATATAGATATATAATTTTTATTTAAGTAAGAACAATTTTGATATTTGATATTCTAGTAAATTGTACGTACTGATGATGTTAATGGGGTGCTATATATATATGTATAGCTTGCAAACCGAAATGTACTTATCGTTGCTCAGCAACATCTCACAAGAAGCCATGCATGTTCTTCTGCCAAAAGTGCTGCGCCAAATGCCTGTGTGTCCCTCCAGGAGTGTTTGGCAACAAGCAAGTGTGCCCTTGCTACAACAATTGGAAGACCCAAGAAGGAAAACCCAAATGCCCTTGAACAAATTGATCCATGCATCATCCAATTTATAAATTATTAATGAGCTACTAATTAATAATGTAATCGGTCAATTTCTATAGTTATGTGACACCAATAATAATGGTATAGCAATTATTATTTCTTTACCACAATGTATGCTATCCTTACTTAGGCTGCTGTAGTGATTAATGACCTAATTAAGCCCCACATTCGCTCAGTTGTGTTGCCTCTTTGAGAGAGAAGAGGGATGCATTGGGCTATATATGTATTGTGACTTTGTTTTTCCATTGATTGATTTTTGTAACTTAGATTTGAAATTGAAAGAAATTGGTAACGAGGCTGTGAAATTTCTTTATCTTGTCTTAGTTAATCTCAACTATGAGTTCATGAGAGATTTTCATGTCCAAACCCCCAATATCCTATAGTAAAGGGTAATAATTCACGATTTTTTTTATAATATCCATTTTTATCAATGCGGTCAGTTTATTTTTACTCGTACATTTCACCTTTACACATTTTAATTATTTAAATTTAGCACTATTTACTCACACACATTTTGCAGGAAAGAATGACCCATTTTAAATGTTGCAAAGTGATGGCTATTAACTGTTCAATTAAAAAGATTTAATAAAATATGTACCAAAAAAAAAAATTAATAAAAAATATTCAATGAAAAGCATAATAAGCGGCTGCACTGTGGCTGCAGCCAAAAGAAGAAGAAATAGTTGCAGATTATAAAAGGCCAATAATAAGATAATATTCAGAAAAAAATGAATGAGAAAAGTACTACAGCCCAAGAAACAAAAATACCTTGGGATATAATTTTTTATGATTGTGGGATCTATAAGACAAGAGATGGACAACTCAGAAATGCTCAACACACAAGAACACATTTGAAAAAATTGTGAAGTAGTGTACAAGTGGAATGGAAGGATGGACATTCAAAGATATGTTGTCATCTGCTACAGAGTCTTGCATATGGTAAAACAAGTTCGTCACAAAGCTATTCTACAAGTGTGAAAAGACCAAGAATTGAAGAAGTTTAGAGAGAAAAAAAAAAAAGAGTACAAGAATTTGTGGGGAAAATATATCAAAATGCAGGGTAAAGTCTAGTCATACAAGCTAGCAATAAAACTGAAAAATAAGCAGCTCGAAAGATTGAGAAAAATTAATGAGATTGTGCAATAAATGAAAGAGCAGGAAGAAGAAAAGGCAAAAGTAAAGTCTCAACAACAAGCTCAAGATGACAAACAAAATGAGGCTAAATAAGACAAGCCATCAAGAAAAAAATGAGTGTAGACAAGATCAAGAGCATCAACATCACAAAAGGACCATGATCCTGAGCACAACCCTCCAACAAAAAGAAGAAAAATGGCAAGAAACAAATAACACAAATCCACACAAGAATCTGATCAGATTGCTCTAAGTGACACGAAAGAAGAGAAAAAGACCAACACACAGAACGATCCAAGAATCCCAAAAAAACTGGTGTGGCAAAAGCTCATGGTTTTCAGATTTCTAAATAAGGACCAAAATGCGAACATTCAACAATATTGTAAAGAGGCACCAGCAAGGAAGTACATTTATAATTAAACTTCAACAAAACATGTGTTTAATCATGATATCCATAACATAAAAAATTATTCTAATATAATCATAATACATGTAGGGCATATTTCTGGTCATCAACACATACAATACTTTTTCGAAGTGACATTTATGAAGTGTTTCTTGATACTGTAGTGTAATATCAGATATATATACATGTATCAAATTTTTTCTACTGATTTCATATAACTTGTCAAAAATAAACTAACCAAATACTTCTAGATCATTGATGCATATTATGAAATATGAAATACTGCGGGGAGATGAGTTGGACAATTCTGAACTTCAGCAGAATTTATACTAAAACACTTACATACATGTAAGCTAGGACAAGTAAAACCAATTTTATTACTTTCAATATACATACTTGTATTTTATTCTTATTTTGAAACTACATATGAAAACATAAATACATAGTAGGAGGACACACAAGATCACTACAAAGTCAATTGCATGAGAAGGTATTTGAAAATGTAGGAACTATGCAAAAGATGTTCTTCCCAATACACAGTGTTGACCATTACTCTTTGTTCGTTTTTGACAAGCTTTAAGAGAAATGGACACATTACAACTCAAACACATTACGAAATCTGCACCATACGGACAAATATATGAAATAGCCAAGATAGTGGTAACCCACTATCCTATTTTCAAATCCCCTTTTTATTTTATATTGTAACTGCATCATACTTGACAAGCTAATGAACATGCAGAAAGGAGAAGTCGAAAAATGGTTGCAAGACCAAAAGCATTGTGCACAAAGGATGCTAAACACAGGAGCATTCAACACTGAAAGACAACTGCATCCACAGTCTCTCAATCAATACATGCTGACAAGAAGGCCATTGACAAAGGGACAATATCTAACAACACAATACATCAATACCAGGCCATGCAATTTCCCAATCGAGAATAACGAACACTACCCGCAACAAAAGGATGATTCATAAGTAACTTAACTCTCCCCAAATCAATTCTATTACTAATGAAAAAACTTTTAAAATAACATAATTAAATTCTTTTTGCAGAGATGACTATGACATATTTGTTTTGTACTACACAAGACATAATGCAAGGGGAGATGACATAATGGACAAATTTAACAAGACTGACATTTACAAGTTTCGTGCACATATCATAGAACGTTTCATGCTTCACAGGGGATTTTGGCTTAACAGTGTTCACACATGCTTTAGATACAGCAGTTTCATGTATTTTCAGAAATATCATTACAAATTACATGACGTGATAAATTTGATAAAGTGATAATTTTAGCTTATTTGTTTCCATTTAGAATTCTTTAAAAACCTATTTCGAATCATTTAATATGAAACTAAAAGCTATACTTGCTACCCCAACTAAAAGATCATCGAAAACTCAACCTATATCAAGGAAAAGCCTAATATAACAAGCTAATCATGCAAGCAACATAATAAAATGCAAATCAAAGACAAACTAAGCTTAACAAAGTAAAATGTATCAAATATAAACCTTCTCCAGCACCAAATAGACAATAAAAAAATACCAAATAAGGCAAGTATGTTAAACAATTAAGTATCTGAATAAGTGTTCTTCACAACTGAACTGTGGGTGAACTACACGTGCATATGAAACTCCAAGGACGTCAATAATAGAAATATAAAGGCAAAAAAACTCATCAACTTGCATCCAAATATAATAGCAATTAACCGTAAAAGTTCTGACTAAATCAATTAAATTTTGAATGAACCACTACAATTTAGCAATACCATCTCCATATAATAGTAAATACAACCTAGGAAAACCAAAACTAGACTATAATAATCAATGTTTATATATGAACCGCTCAAACTTCATGATATTTTCCTGACAAAACACTAAATTATATGACTTTTTTAACTACAGTGCAATGTTAATCGAAAAAATTAACCAATCTTGAAATCTTTAGCTTCAAAATCATCCAATAACAGCAGAGCATATCTTCTGATTATGCCTTCCACATGCACCATAGTGCTTATACTTCATTAGTCGATTTGGAACTTCACATATCTTCGATGTCCCAGCTTGCTTCGTAATACGAGGTGGTAGAACAAGCACCTATGGTGACCTATCGGGCTTCTAAACAGTTGACACAGGGAAAATTGCACCCTAGTACGCAGCTCGATAGTAACTAACCTTCCAAAAGTTCTCAACAAAATCATAAACTGAACCACCACATGCAGCTTTGAATCACCCTCATTGCATGAATGCATGGAAAGCCTTTGAGCTGCCATTAACGACAAGAGCATAAACATCTTTCAAGATCAACCACACATGAATAATCCGCATTAACTTCAAAAACAATGGGACTAGACCGAGAAACCTTCCAATGCCTTCCTTTTTTCAATTCAAAATTCATATCATCCTCAATTTTTTGATAAAGGACAATATGCCACCTAGACGAAACATCCCTCTTCTCAGAAATCATCTCCATAATCTTGTGCCTCATTCCTTAACCAACTCACATATAAGCATTAAGTTAATATTCTTAATCATATTATTCAAAGATTCATAAAGTGAATTACTAAGCTCACCATATCGTCTCCTAGGAAAAAATGTATTTGCAAAATTCTCTCTTGGAAGCTCACCCAAAAACTCAAAAACTTGACTCTCACCCTCAACCAACAATTCTGTCAACTTCTCCTCATAAACAGCTACAGTATGAGCATATGCAAGTTGAGTAAACAAGTGCACAACCTTCTCCCTAACCATTTTACAATAAGTCCTAAGGTACCTTCCATGTAGGTTATTCTTCAAGTGATACAAACAATATCCATATGGAGAAAAAGGAAAAACCTTTGGCACACCTTGAAGAAGTCCTTTGTGGCAATCCGATATAAACGTCACTGTCCTACCTTGTGGTTCTATAATGCCACGTATCATTTGTAGGAACCAAGTCCAGTTAGCCTCACTCTCAGCATTAATAATAGCAAAAGCAAAAATGATTATATCTACAAAGACCCAAAACCAAAACACACATTAGTAATAAAAAACTGAAACCATAAATATAAGAAATAATTCACAAAACATCAAAATGCAGCACCAAGCAACAAAACCACAAAAATCATTAAGATACCTTGATTTCCATTCTTTGCAAAAGCAGTAAGCATTTGTCCTTTATACTTATTCTTATGAAAGTCACATCAACAAACAACATAGGTCGAAGGAATAAAAAGCCATCGATACAAGCCTTGAAACAAACGAACAAACGCTCAAAATGACAGGTCTTTTCATTGCATTCTAGCTCAATCAAAGACCCTTCATTTGCCAACTTCAATGCATCAATATACCAACTAAGGTTCTTATAAGAGTCACCTTCATCACCAAGAACAGCACACTGGGCAAAGTCCTTACCATGCCAAGCTGTGTAGTAGGAAATGTTTAAACCATAATTCTGCTTGAAATCCTTCATATAATGTCGATTAGTCTAATAGATGGATTAGACTGAACTTGTTCCTTCGACAAAGTAGACACAATATGACCTCCAAGTAGCTGTTTGTTTGCCTTGAACCAATCCACAAGATTTATGCACATTCTTTAACTTTCTAATATAAAATAAACCATTGAGAGTAAACGTAGAAGCATACATAGACCACTCACAACCATGTGTCTCCTTGAAAAAAACAGCAGAGACTCTCTTCTTGTCTTTCTCACATATACAAATTGGAAACCATACTCAATATATAGTATATTTGATTAACTTCTCACAAAATTCTGGAGCGCCACCTTCAAATTTTGGGCCAATCTCACGGATATAGCCCTCCTAAGTCAGTAGAGAGATACCTATGAACCTCACCATAACCAAACTTCTCATCAAAATGAGCATCAACAACCATACTCATATAGGAACCACCAGAAGATGCAGTAATACATGAAGATGAAGAGAAATTTTTATCAACAATAGCAACATCCAATTCTATTCTATCATTGATTGAAACATCAACAATACTAGTATTCATAAGACCAAACACAATCAACATGATTCGAACATTCAGATCATATTCCAACTTAATCTTCTTATTGTCACAAAAAGAATAGCACAACTCAAACCGATCAGGTTTGAATTTCTTAAACCTGGAACACAGCTTACAACACAGTCCCATATAGCTAGGTAGTATTTTCTAGCAAGCCAAGCATAACACCATCTTCACCATATGTGCATCGAGCAAACTTCAACCCTTTCATTGCTATAACATAAACAAAGACAGAGCAAATGAATCAATTTAAACAACAAAAGCAACTAAAAGTGAATAAAAGTAAACTATTAAGTATGTATAACACAACTGCAACTACATAATTTTACCAAATTCAAATTCAACACAATACCTAAACAAAAATCAACATGCAAATCCAAAACTACATAATACTGTCAACAAAAATCAAATTCAAATCCAAAACATACTATACCTAAACAGAAAATCAACATGCAAATCAATTAAACAACTCAAATTCAATCGACAATACTTATAAATTTAACAAACAAAAATCAAACCTAGAATTGCAACTTCAATTATCAAATCATCGATTGAATTTGAGGAAGAATCGAAAAGAAAAAATCCAAAACAAAGCAAAAAAAAACACAAAACAAACATCAATTCAAAATAAAACTAACCTTGAAACTAGCAATTGATCAACAACAACAAGATCGAACCAGATCCAAAAACAAAATCAAATTGAGATAAGCGAGATAAGTGAGTGACAGAATCTAACGATAGAAACAAGAGCAAACTGAAAAAAAAAAAAACAAAAAAACAAAATCGAAATTGCAATTAAAGTCCAGGAATAAGTAAAAATTGCTAGAGGGTAAAATTGTAAAATTGCTACACTTAGTACCCTCTAGCTGGCAAGCAGGAACTAACCTTGAGTTAGACCTGGCAAAAACACTCACGACCCGTTAACATGACACGAAACAACACGAAAATTTACGATCGAGTTCGGATTTGAGGTTATCGGGTTGGGTTGATATTAGTGTCACCAGTTAAGATAACGAGTCGAGTCGAGTCAATTCGCGGGTTACCCATTATGTGTAAGGGCATTTAAGTAATTTTCGTTGAAAAAAATAACCTAATCGGCTAAGTGGCTAACCTAATTCACTACTGACTACACCATACATCCGCACTTGCACCGTACATCACTCTCAGTCTCTCAACAACTCTCCAGACTCACACATTCTCTCTCTCTCTCTCTCTCTCTCTCAGTTTCTCAGCCACACCGCACATCAAGAGTTAAGACTCACTCTCCAAACTCACTCACTCTCTCTCTCTCTCGACAAACCCTCTGTCAAGCACTCAAGCCCATCTCTCAGCATTCAGCTACAAGACAACAACATCATCTCAGTCTCGATTATCTGTATCTCTCCTAGCCCAGTAGCCCGCAAGCTATCAACGAGTCTAGCGACACTAGTACTCAAAGGTACTCTGAAACCCCAAGTCTAAGATCTTTTCTCTCTGTCACTGGGTTTGTTGTTTCTGTTTGGATTTGTAGTGATCAAATTGAATGTTTGTGTTTGAATTTGCAGCTATATTCTTTGATTGCATTTTTCTTTTGAGGTTTCTTTAAATGAACATAATTGATCGATGCCTATTTGGTCTTATATTAATTGGTCAATGTTCAATATTCTGAACAGGTCCTCTATGTCTCTTTGTTTCTTGCTGATCATTGCTGTCTCTCTGTCTCTCTGTTAGATATTTGTCTCTCTATATATTTGTCTCCATTGAATCACAAAAAGTGTAAACCCAAAGTGTAAACTAGACCTGTAGATGTCTGGATGCTGATCATTAGTCTTATGTAGTGTATCATATGCTTACCTATGAGTAATTAAGATCTCCTGCTTGGGTTGTGTTTGAAAAATTGCCTATGAGTAAGTGTCCAGATAATAAGAAACGTGCTAAATGTGGACAATGTTGTATGATATATATATATGTGTGTGTGTGTGTGTGTGTGTGTGTGTGTGATAGTTCGTATGGGACAGGTAATATGTTGACCCACATGAAAAATTGTTCTAAGATTTCACATGTTAATTTAGGGCAATTAATGTTATCCCAATCTGGTTTGCGTTCCCCAAAATTTGATCATGAGGTATTTAGGAATTTATTGATAGAGGCAATCATCAAGCATAATATGCCTTTTAACTTTGTTGAATACGAGGGAGTTAGAACTTTATTCTCCTATATATCTCCTGACATCAAGTTGCCATGTAGGAATACTGTTAAGGCACGTGTTTTAAAGTTGTTCAAAAGAGAAAAATTTAAACTTCAAAATTTTTTGAGTGAAGTTCAAGGAAATATTTGTTTGACATCTAATTTATGGACCTCTGTGACCACTGATGGGTACCCAACTCTTACAGTCCACTTTGTTGACCAAGAATGGAGATTATATAAAGGATTTTAAATTTTTGTCATATGCCCCCTCCACATTCTAGTGTTGCTTTGTATGAGAAAATTAATGGATTGTTAACTCAGTGGGGGATTGAGAAGAAGTTATTTTCTATTACTTTGCATAATGCTTCTGCGAATGATTGTTTTGTTGGTCTTTTGAAGAATCAATTGAATTTTAGAGGTCTATTGTTAATGAGTAGTAAATTCTTCCATGTTCGTTGTTATGCACACATTTTGAACTTAATTGATTACACAAATTTGTAAGTGACAGGACCGCGCCCGGATTTCACCCTGAATACCAGAGTGGTTATGTGGGATCCAAATCCAAGGAAAATCTTACCAAAAATTCGGCAGAACCTCCCCTGAAAATAAACTAACCCAAAAATTATAAACCTGTAAAAACACTTCTAAAAATTTCAACCACCTTTACTACAACCAAAAAAGGGTCTCAGACCCAACAATTTCAAAGAAAATTATCTTAAAATTTAAGTGTGGTTATCAGAGCCACTATTCTATTACAAAGAATTTTTACAAAACTAAAATGGCGCCTACAGGGTCCGAGTAAGGATATGGATGCATATGCCTCGACGTGATTGGCTCGACCTCCACCAAAGCTACTACCTTGGGGGGAAAAATTTAGACAAAAATAGGGAAATGGTGAGATAACTTAGTGAGTGGACAGATTTATGGAAACGAAAACAAATGTAAACTTTATGTTCAGAAATTCTTCAGAACCACGTTTAGCTCTAAGACCTCACGTCACTCTTTGAAATCCCTCAGTTTTAAAAAGCTTTCAGAAATACGTTCAAAGTTGCTATCATATTTTAATGAACCAAACCAAAGCATAAACCATTTATCAAAAAAAATTCAAACATTAAAATTCTGAATAGCTTATAAATTTAAAATAAATGATCGCATAAAAACCGTATAATACATTTATAATAAAACACACCAAGTCAGTTACCCATAGAACCTATCATACATGCGCAGAGCCGAGAATCTGTCATACGGATGCAGAGCCAAAAATCATGTGTTACGTGCACGTAGAGCCACCCCCAAAGGGCTAAGCATCACGACACACGGCCCAAAGCCTATGTGTGTGCCCAAAGCCTATGTGTGTGCCGTAATGGGTCCCAAAGACCTATCCAATCCGATAACCTAGAGGGTACTGAAAAGGTGATTGAAACTATTTCCCATAACCAAAACATAATATCTTTTTCCACGGATAGAAAATATCTTTATCGTTCCCAGAAACTTTAAATCCGCAATCCACAATGCATAAGCACAACTAGTAAAATAGTCCTCAATAAATCTCATTCAAACACATAAAACCAATCAAATCTTTTGACCATAGGCTAAAATATGAAATAATCCATACATATAAAAATAAGAAACTAGTTTCCTTTCTAACGTCCAACAAGAAAACTTATTTGAAATAACATTTGAAATCCAAAATTTAATACCAATGATCAAATCCCAAAATAAATTTCCAAAATATATATTAAGTGTGAAATGATTGATGAAATTTTCATAAATTCTTTAGAAAACCAGAAGCCCATTCAAACTTCTATTTCACAACTAAAATTTTTATATCCAAAATAAATCACGAATTTCATAAATCATTTAAAGAAACAAGAGTCCACTCACAGTTTAAAGTGAGCTTTGCTCAACCCTTTTCAGAAATTCATTTATGCTTCACGATCATACGTTCGTTCGGCACTCAAAGTCACCGAGAGACGAAGCTCCATCGACTTATTACAAAAACACGCTCACTTTAAGAATTCGGAAATTGATTATACTAAATCCAATGAAGAGACAAAATAACCAAAATGCGCGCTCTTAGCCTAGGCCAGGAATCTAAGTTTCACCTTCCAATGCTATTCTAATCCGAAATCCGATTCCGAGAATCAATTAACTAAAGCTATACTAAGGGTAGGATTAAACTCACTGGATTCCTAATAATATAAGTTTTCGTTGAATGCACATGAAATTTCCAATTTATCCTTACGACCTAGCCGATGTCTAGTTTTTGCTTTTCAAATTCCAAACCAATCAAATTAATACAAAACTTAACCCAAACATTGAACTCAGCATATACCTCTTCCGAGGATGGTCCGATGGTGGTTACGGATCCGATTTCCAAATTCAATTTAGGCTACGATAAGAGAACGGTTTCAAGCGAGCATTTTCGAGCCCCTAGCAACCTGCCCACAACAACAATGAATCGCAACTTATTTCCAGAGTTTTTGACCCACATAAAGAAATCAGAAATGGAGCTAGCCACCACACTTGGTGGCTACCCGAACCTATTCAACACCAAGCATCATCCAATTTAGATTTCACATCCATAAACCATCTCACAGCACCAATTAGTCTAATTAAGCTCACCTAAAGCTCCAAACAGTGGCTATGGACTCGCAGAAGGGCCGAAATTCGACAACACCGCCACTGTAGATGACGGCTCAAACTGAAATTCAACCCAAAAACAAAGTATCAACTTAATTCCAACTTCAATAGGCTCAAAAGACTAAAAGGAGACATAAATTGACTGAAGGGAGCCCAAACTAGCCACCACACGCGGCGATGCTCGCTGTGCCCATGAGTGGCTGAGTTGGGTTTTCAATTCTGAACACAATTGGGCCAATCCAACCCAACCAATATGTAGAGGAGAGAGAGAAAGTCGAGATTGATACCTGAATCGTGGCAATCGGCCTCCGGAGTCGTCAGAGAAGGGAAAAGAAGCCGGCGGCTTTAAATCGTCGATTCTCAGTCGTGGGTGATCGTCAGAGTGAAAGGAGGGTACCACCTTGCTCGGAATGTCGAGCGGGAGCGACTGGTGGTTCTCCGGCATCCCAACTCCGTCGGGATTGGCAGATCACCGCCGAAGTCCCAAATCGGGTTTGGCTTTGGGTTCGGGTTTCTGCTGGGTTTCTAGGGAAAAGAGACGTCGGGAAGGAGAGGAGAAGAAGAGAGGAGGAGACCAGTGGTCTCGGCCTGGTCGTGTTCGCCGGCCACCACCGCCGGACTGAGAGACATAGAGGTAGTGTAGAGAGGGTTGGGGAGAGAGAAGAGAGGAAAGAGAAGAGGGGGCTATGCACACCACCCTTTTGTGCTGAGTTGACAACCCTTGCTGAGTTCACCACCCCCATGTATAATTTTTTTAATTTCTACTGAGTTAACCACCCTAAAATGACAGAAATACCCCTAATTTCACAAAATACATCATTTTTACTATCTAAACCCACCTACCCCACCCAAACAAACACACCACCAGTATACCCCACCCCTACCTACCCGCAGACCCCACCCCCGCCTACACACCACCAGTCGCCGGTCCTTCCCGCCGTCGCCGTTCCTCCCCGCCGTCGCCGATCCTCCCCTCCTCCACCGCCGATTCCTCCTCTGCAATTTCAGGTGGTTGCTTTCTCCCTCTTACTCTCCCTTACTCACTCTTTGTCAACACTGAAATTTTTGGGTTTAGGGTTGTGTAATGCATTAATATATATATTTGGCCTTCCAATTACACAGATATTTGATATTTTAGAGAAATTAGAATGAGATTTTGAAAGTGGGTGTCTGCAAAATAGGATCTGATTTCTAATTTCATTCGGTACTGGTGTACCGAAATTTCTTAACTTGTTCGGAAGTATACTGTCGAATTATTTCAAAATATTTGACAGTATACTTCCGAACAGAATTTGGTGGAAATGTGTTTACAAATTCATTCGGTAGTTCAGTTCCGAATTATTTACATTCATTCGGTAGATATCCTCCGAAATATCAAATGTCATTCGGTGGGTCTCTGTCGAATGAATATATTGATTTAACTGTTGTTGGTTCCATTCGACGGGCATCTGTCGAAACTTTGATATATGTTCGGTGGGTGTCTGTCGAATGGATCTTAATTTTTCGGTGGACATCTACCGAATGGATCTGAAATTTTCGGTAGACATCTGCCGAATGACATGAATATAAAATATTTTTACATACACTTTTCTCTTATTCTATATTTCATGATAACTTATATTCTCTGTATTCTAAACATGATTTCAATTTTTTAATATAGGTATGGATAAGAGAGGGGCATCTAGAGGTAAATCTGCTCGAGGCGAAAATTGTAGAGGTAGATCTTCTAGAGGTGGTGCTGCAAATGAAGATCGAACACGTCCTACAGCTTTAGAGAGGCGTAGGAAAACGGGCAAAACTATTTACCAAGAGAGGGGGGATGATGTCCAGCCAGAAGAGAATGTAATAGAAGATGACAACAATGATCCAGATGGGCCTTTCCCTGGAGGTCCCACTGATATGTCATTGCTTAGGAGCTTCAACAGTCACATTGCTGCCTCCATTTGGAAAAATGAGGTATTAGAGATTATACATAATGACTTATATAATTTAAAATTTTATAACTATATAGTTTGCAATATTGTAATTGACTTGTGGCTTGTTTTTGAAAATAGGAACGTGAGCCCCTAAGATGCATGTCCAAAACAACAAAGCTGCGCACATGGGACTTGTGGAGTAAAAATGATAATAACAATGTGAAGGGGTATGTGATTAGATCTGGGCTCGGACCACTAGTGTCATGCTCGTACCGTACTGTTGATAAGGTAGTGGTCTCAGCCTTTGTTGAGAGGTGGCAGCCTGAGACTAATACTTTCCATATGCCATTCGGTGAGATGACCATCACACTAGATGATGTGTCAAACATTTTAGGAATTCCGGTTGTGGGTTTATCACTTTCTACACCCCCTCATGATCATATTGCATCAAATTTGTTATTGAGAACATACTTAGGGGTGAGTGAGGCAGATGCCACATCGGAGTTGGATGACTATTCTGGTGAGTATGTGCGTCTCGAGTGGTTACGGTCGAGGTTTGGCCAGGTGTGTGATACAGATGATGATGAGCTAGTGAGGTGTGCTGCTAGAGCCTATTTATTGTTCTTATTGGGTTGTAACGACCCGAACCCAAGTCTTGATTCTTTAAAAAAAAAAATATATATATATATATATCTTTTGGACGGACCTTATCAAATTTTTGGAAGGGAATTCTAGCATTTAGAGGGGAGTTTTAAATTCAAAATTTGTAGCCTTTAAGTTCGAGACGGTGAATTAGAACTCTAGTTTCCAAACGCGTAGACAAAAACAGTGTTCAATTTGAGAATTTTAGTAGAAGGGTGGAGAATTTTCTAGAAAGGGGCAATTGGGTAATTTCAAGCCCAAATACCACCATTTAAAATCAGCCATCTCTCTCTCTCTCCTCATTCTCTTTCTCTAGAACTCTCTCTCCCTTTCTCTTCATCTTCTTCCCTCACCGCACCCTCCCCTGCGCGCGTCACCAGCCCCCACCAGCGATCATCAGCCACCACCAGCCACCACCAGCGACCGTCAGCCACCATCACCGGCCACCCATCGCACCCCCCAGTGCCGACCAGCCCCCCCCCCCCCCGAGCCTAGTCTCTCTCTCTCCCTTTTCCTCTGTGTGCACTCAACCTCTGCACCTAGTCACCATTTCCGTTCACGTCGCCGGCCATTCCGACCACCTGAGACCTCCGGCGACCCTTCCTTTGGCCGACCGACTTAGCCTGGCCCTCCTCCTGCACCGAGCAGCTCCCACGGGTCGGAAACGACTCAAGAACCACCTCGAAACCGCCGGCCTCATCCTCCAATTTCCGGCCAGTTTTCAGCACCAATTTTCGAGGATTTAAATGGGGTTTTCTCATTAAGGTCCGGAGTTGTTGGAGAAGCCGAGAAGTATTGGACATAAATTTGTGACCTTGCCGATACAAAATTCATCTTAGGAAGAATTTTCCGATCAAGGTAAGACCTTCCGCTGTTTTCCTTAGTTTATGATGTGTTTTGGTGTTGTGGTTGAGGGTGGATTGAGCCAAGGAGATTCGAAGAAGGAAGTAGTGCTTACGGGATTATTGTGCATTAAGTAAATAAATCCTCGGGTTAATTGATAAATGGGCGTGGCAATTAGGTTCAATAATTCTTGTACACACTTTAATTATTATCGAGTCAAGACTAATTGAAATTTATGGTTTATTCTTTAGGTGAGACGACTGGGGTTCGTGACGATCCGGCGGAGGATCGAAGTTAGAATTTTCTCACTGTGAGTGGACATTACTTCCTTAAAATGATTTATGAAATTTGCATTTTTACCTTGGCTAATTGAATTTGATTTGGGATTTGATAAAAATGTTAGATTTCGGATTTCAAATGCTTTATAAGAAAGTTTTTAAAACATATATTTACATGTTGATTTTAGTGAGTTGTTGGGTTTTGGAAAAAGAATTTAGTTTCTCATTTTATATACAAGGTTCATTTAATATTTCAAATTTGTCGAAAAGTATTAGTTTGATTTATGTATATTGAATTTAATTCGGATTTCGTATGTTGGCTTATGGATTTTAAGTTTCTTTTTGAAAAAGTACCTTGATATTTATTTTTGGTGGAAAAAAGGATGTATTTGGTTTATGGAAAAATGGTTTTCAAACCACCTTTGCAGTACCCTCCAGGTTATCAGATTTAATAGGTCTTTGGGACCCATCACGATGCACATATAGGCTTTGGGCCGTGTGTCGGGATGTTTCGCCCTTTGGGGGCCGCTCTGCGTGCACGTACGACAGATTTTTAGGCTCTGCATGTGTATGACAGATTCTCGGCTCTGCGCATGTATGACAGATTCTCCGGGTAACTGACTGGTGTGTGTTTTCGACTGTTAAGTATTTTAAGTGATGAGTTTATGGCAGAAAAAAAAAGGGTTTTTAAGTATGACGGTTTCAGTTGAACAGTTTTATAAATTTTTTTTGTATATTGAGAGTGGTTTGAGAAAGAAGTTTTCAGTTTAAATTATTTTATTACAAATGTATTATACAGTTTTATTTCGATATTTTATTTTAAATTTATAAACTACTCAGAACTTTTAATGTTTGAAGTTTTATTCGATAAAGAGTTGGTGCTTTGGTTTAGTTTTACAATACTCTTAGAGCGAAAATGATTTTAAAACTGGGGGTGTTCAAAGAGCGACGTGAGGTTTTAGAGTTAAAAATATTTAGACTTGATTTCATTCCCATTTAAGTGTCCACTCACTGAGCCTGTCTCACAGTTTGTTTTGTTTTGTCTTAAATTGTCCCCCCAGGTAGTGGCTTTGGTGGAGGTCGAGCCAATAACGTCGAGGCATTCGCGTCCATTTCCCTAGTCGGACTCTGTAGGCGACACTTTATTATATAAAATTTCCTTGTAATAGGATAGGAGCTCTGATAACCACTCTAAAAATTTTAAGTTGGTTTCTCTGTGAAATTGTTGGGTCTGAGACCCTATTTGGTTGTGGTAGAGGTGGTTGCTGTTTAGAAGTGTTTTTAACAGGTTTAAAATTTCTGGGTTAGTCCACTTTCAGGGGAGGTTCTGCCGAATTTTCAGTAGGATTTTCCTTGAATTTGGATTCCCGCAGGACCTCTCCGGGTTTCAGGGTGGAATCCGGGGGCGGTCCTGTCAACTTGGTATCAGAGCATTAGGTTTTAGATTCCTCAGTTCTGCACTGAATGTGCATCCCCATTATTGATAAGAGTTTTGTTTTCTTATAGGTATCATGCCTCCTCGACGACGTGGCCGACCACCGGGGACCCACCATAGGGTAGCAGAAGGTGTCGATGAGACGACACAAGGTTTTGAGCAGTCTATTGATAGGCTAGCCGAGGCAGTGACTACTGCTGTTCGTACTAGAGCGTTTCCTGAGGGAGAGTACAGCATTGAGCGTGCCCGTAAGCTCGGGGCCTCAAATTTTCCGGGTACTTCGGATCCCAGTGTGGCTAACGAGTGGATGATACAACTCGAGAGGATCTTCGAGGTTATGGGATGCCCTGATGACCGAAAGTTAGTCTTGGCTACCTTCCTGCTAGTGGGTGACGCTTATCACTGGTGGGACTCCGAGCGCTTGGGACTCACGGCAGCTGACATCACTTGGGATAGATTTAGGAGAGTCTTCTATGAGAAGTATTATCCCCGAGTTTATTGTGATGAGAAGAGGGCTGAGTTCTTGAGGCTTAGACAGGGGTCTATGTCAGTAGCAGAGTATGAGAGAAAGTTTACTGAACTTTCTAGATTTTGCCCAGCACTGGTGGCAGACGAGGCAGACCGATGCTCGAGATTTGAGGAGGGTCTGAGAGACTCTATTCGCACAGTGGTTACTGCAGCTAACCATTCCACCTTTAGTTCATTGCGGGATGCTGCCATGAGGGTGGAGAGATCTTTAGCGGAGCGGAATAGGAGTGAGGTGAGACGTCGCCCTCACCAGAGTACCTTTGTGGGTGGCCCTAGTCAGGGACCATCTAAGAGGGGTAGTTTCAGCTCTGGTTCTTCTGGGAGTGGAGGATTCAGAGTTGACAGACAGAGTTCTGGGGGCAGTGGAGGATCTGGGTACAGTCAGAGCTCGAGTCATCCTTCAGGGGGTAGTTCAGCCCGAAACAAGGAATTTTTGGGCAGACATCAGAGTCAGACTGGTGGGAGTTCACATGTCCAATGCCACAGTTGTGGTAGATTTCATAGTGGGCCTTGTCAGAGGGGTAGTGCTGGTTGTTATCAGTGCGGACAGATGGGCCATATTCGGAGGGATTGTCCGAGGTCGCGACAGAGTGATGGGAGAGCTGCAGGGCCCGCCATCCATCAGGGACAGACTTTTGGGGCACAGAGTCAGGGCCAGGGGGCCGTTCAGACTGGGGGTGCCACTTCTAGTAGTGGCGCTCAGTCTAGTCATGCTGGCAGAGGCGGAGGACAGCAGAGGAGTCAACCAGGACGTCCCAGATCCCAGGGCAGAGTTTTCGCCATGACACAGCAGGACGCTTTGGCTTCACCGGACGTCATTATGGGTACGATTTCTATTTTTGGACAAAATGTACATATATTGATGGACCCTGGTGCCACACACTCTTTTGTTGCACGTAGACTTGCTTTATCTGCCGATAGGATGCCGACCCCGTTGGAATCTGAGTTAGTTATAGCTACACCAGCCGGGGTTTCACTCTTAGCTTGTGAAGTTTTTAGGGGCTGCCCCATCTTAATTGACGGTCATGAACTGGAGGCAGATTTGATTCCCTTGGATATTTTTGACGTCGACCTTATTTTGGGTATGGATTGGCTTGCTACTCACCACGCCTCTGTTGATTGTTTTCGGAAGATAGTGACATTCAGACCCCCAGGGCGACCGGAGATTGTTTTTCATGGTGAGCGTCGAATCCTTCCATCTTGTATGATTTCAGCTCTAACTGCTAGACGTCTGTTACGAAAGGGATGTACGGGGTACTTAGCCCACATCATTGATAGTCGAGTTAGTGAGGTGAGACTGGAGGACATACCGGTGGTACAAGACTTTCCGGACGTATTCCCAGACGACCTTCCAGGTTTACCTCCAGAGAGAGAGATCTACTTTGCTATTGATTTGGTTCCTGGCACGGCACCTATTTCTTTGGCACCATACAGAATGGCTCCAGCCGAGTTGAAAGAGTTGAAAACTCAATTACAGGAATTAATCGAGAAGGGGTTTATTCGACCTAGTGTTTCTCCTTGGGGCGCACCTGTGTTGTTTGTAAAGAAGAAGGATGGAACTATGAGGTTGTGCATCGATTACAGACAACTTAATAAAGTCACGGTGCGGAATCGATACCCCTTACCTCGTATTGATGACTTGTTTGATCAGCTGCAGGGCGCTAGGGTATTCTCTAAGATTGATTTGAGATCGGGCTATCATCAATTGCGAATTAGAGAGACGGACGTACCCAAGACTGCCTTTCGAACTCGATATGGACATTATGAGTTCTTGGTCATGCCATTTGGGCTGACTAATGCCCCAGCAGCGTTTATGGACCTCATGAATCGGGTTTTCCGTTCTTACCTAGATCGATTCGTCATTGTTTTTATTGATGACATATTGGTGTATTCTCGTAGCGACAGAGATCATGAGGAACACTTGAGGATGGTTTTGCAGACTTTGAGAGAGCATCAGTTGTATGCCAAGTTCAGCAAGTGCCAATTTTGGTTGGATAGAGTAGGATTCTTGGGACATGTGATTTCAGCTGAGGGTGTTTTTGTCGACCCACAGAAGATTGAGGCAGTCATGAATTGGGAGCGACCGACTAGTGTAACTGAGGTGAGGAGTTTCCTTGGCTTGGCGGGTTATTACCGTCGTTTTGTAGAAGGGTTTTCCAAGATAGCAGCCCCCCTTACACGGTTGACCAGGAAAGGAGTGAGGTATGTGTGGACTGATGAGTGTGAGCAGAGTTTCCAAGAGCTTAAGAACCGACTGACGTCTGCTCCTGTTTTGACACTTCCTGATGGCAGCGGTGGATTTGTGATTTACAGTGATGCTTCACGTCAAGGCCTGGGTTGTGTGTTGATGCAGCATGGTAAGGTTGTTGCTTACGCATCTAGACAACTCAAAAAGCATGAGTTGAACTATCCGACCCACGACCTGGAACTTGCTGCAGTCGTGTTTGCTCTTAAGATTTGGAGGCATTATTTATATGGAGTGACTTGTCAGATCTTCACTGATCATAAGAGCCTCAAATACTTGTTCACTCAAAAAGAATTGAACTTGAGACAGAGAAGGTGGCTAGAGTTGATCAAGGATTACGATTGCACTATAGAGTATCACCCTGGAAAAGCTAATGTGGTGGCGGATGCTCTTAGCAGAAAGACTTCAGGCTCTTTGGCACATCTTAAGGCGGTACGCTTGCCTTTATTAGTTGAGTTGAGGACTACAGGAGCTACCTTGGGTGTAGATCATTTTGGAGCCTTGCTAGCTAGTTTTCGAGTAAGACCAGTATTGCTTGATAAGGTACGAGAGGCACAACTCCAGGATTCCGTGTTGATGAAGCTAAGGGATGAAGTGGGAAGTGGGTTGAGAGCTGATTATACGGTCAGAGATGACGGAGTTTTGGTCATGGGTACGAGGTTATGTGTGCCTGCAGATGAGGTGCTCAAGAGAGAGATCCTGGAGGAAGCTCACAGTTCAGCTTATGCCATGCATCCGGGCAGCACCAAAATGTACCGTACCCTCAGAGAACATTATTGGTGGCCAGGAATGAAAAGAGAAATAGCAGAATTTGTTGCAAGATGTCTGATTTGTCAACAAGTAAAAGCGGAACGCCAGAAGCCTTCAGGACTCATGCAGCCACTTCTGATTCCCGAGTGGAAGTGGGAGCACATCACCATGGACTTTGTATACAAACTCCCACGTACTCAGAGTGGGCACGATGGTATTTGGGTGATTGTTGATCGACTCACTAAGTCTGCGCATTTTCTACCTGTTCGTGAGACTCACTCTTTGGACAAACTGGCAAAATTATTTGTAGATGAGATTGTGAGATTGCATGGTGCCCCCGTGACTATTGTGTCAGATAGAGACTCACGATTTACTTCTCGGTTTTGGGAGAGCTTACAGCGGGCTTTGGGTACAAAGTTACATTTTAGCACCGCCTTCCACCCACAGACCGATGGACAATCAGAAAGAACTATACAGACTTTGGAGGACATGTTGAGGTCTTGTGTCTTGCAGTTTAAGGGCAATTGGGATTCTCATCTACCATTGATGGAGTTTGCCTACAACAATAGTTATCACACGAGTATTGGTATGGCTCCTTATGAGGCCTTGTATGGGCGACAGTGTAGGACACCTATCTGTTGGGACGAAGTCGGTGAGAGGAAACTTATTGGGCCGGAATTTGTACAAATGACATCAGAGAAAGTACAAGTTATTAGGAGCAAGTTGAAGGCGGCTCAAGATCGACAAAAGAGCTATGCTGATACACGCAGGAAGGATCTTGAGTTTGAGGTGGGTGATCAAGTTTTCCTAAAGTTATCACCCTGGAAGGGTGTAGTGCGCTTTGGGAAGCGCGGGAAGTTAAGTCCTCGTTTCATTGGACCATATGAGATTTCGGAGCGAATTGGTCCAGTTGCATATAGACTTGCCTTACCTATAGAGCTCTCTCGGGTCCACGATGTGTTCCACGTGTCTATGTTGCGTAAGTATAGACCGGATCCTTCTCATATTTTGGAGAACCAGCCTGTTGAGTTGAGAGAGGATTTGTCATATGAGGAGCAACCTGTTGAAATTTTGGACCGTAGAGAACAGGTCCTTCGTACTAAGACCATTCCTCTGGTTAAAGTTCTATGGAGAAATCACACAGTGGAAGAGGCGACGTGGGAACCGGAGGAACAAATGAGAGCTCAATATCCACAACTCTTCGCATGACAGGTACAAATTTCGAGGACGAAATTTTCTAAACGGGGGGAGGTTGTAACGACCCGAACCCAAGTCTTGATTCTTTAAAAAAAAAAATATATATATATATATATATCTTTTGGACGGACCTTATCAAATTTTTGGAAGGGAATTCTAGCATTTAGAGGGGAGTTTTAAATTCAAAATTTGTAGCCTTTAAGTTCGAGACGGTGAATTAGAACTCTAGTTTCCAAACGCGTAGACAAAAACAGTGTTCAATTTGAGAATTTTAGTAGAAGGGTGGAGAATTTTCTAGAAAGGGGCAATTGGGTAATTTCAAGCCCAAATACCACCATTTAAAATCAGCCATCTCTCTCTCTCTCCTTATTCTCTTTCTCTAGAACTCTCTCTCCCTTTCTCTTCATCTTCTTCCCTCACCGCACCCTCCCCTGCGCGCGTCACCAGCCCCCACCAGCGATCATCAGCCACCACCAGCCACCACCAGCGACCGTCAGCCACCATCACCGGCCACCCATCGCACCCCCCAGTGCCGACCAGCCCCCCCCCCCCCCGAGCCTAGTCTCTCTCTCTCCCTTTTCCTCTGTGTGCACTCAACCTCTGCACCTAGTCACCATTTCCGTTCACGTCGCCGGCCATTCCGACCACCTGAGACCTCCGGCGACCCTTCCTTTGGCCGACCGACTTAGCCTGGCCCTCCTCCTGCACCGAGCAGCTCCCACGGGTCGGAAACGACTCAAGAACCACCTCGAAACCGCCGGCCTCATCCTCCAATTTCCGGCCAGTTTTCACCACCAATTTTCGAGGATTTAAATGGGGTTTTCTCATTAAGGTCCGGAGTTGTTGGAGAAGCCGAGAAGTATTGGACATAAATTTGTGACCTTGCCGATACAAAATTCATCTTAGGAAGAATTTTCCGATCAAGGTAAGACCTTCCGCTGATTTTCCTTAGTTTATGATGTGTTTTGGTGTTGTGGTTGAGGGTGGATTGAGCCAAGGAGATTCGAAGAAGGAAGTAGTGCTTACGGGGTTATTGTGCATTAAGTAAATAAATCCTCGGGTTAATTGATAAATGGGCGTGGCAATTAGGTTCAATAATTCTTGTACACACTTTAATTATTATCGAGTCAAGACTAATTGAAATTTATGGTTTATTCTTTAGGTGAGACGACTGGGGTTCGTGACGATCCGGCGGAGGATCGAAGTTAGAATTTTCTCACTGTGAGTGGACATTACTTCCTTAAAATGATTTATGAAATTTGCATTTTTACCTTGGCTAATTGAATTTGATTTGGGATTTGATAAAAATGTTAGATTTCGGATTTCAAATGCTTTATAAGAAAGTTTTTAAAACATATATTTACATGTTGATTTTAGTGAGTTGTTGGGTTTTGGAAAAAGAATTTAGTTTCTCATTTTATATACAAGGTTCATTTAATATTTCAAATTTGTCGAAAAGTATTAGTTTGATTTATGTATATTGAATTTAATTCGGATTTCGTATGTTGGCTTATGGATTTTAAGTTTCTTTTTGAAAAAGTACCTTGATATTTATTTTTGGTGGAAAAAAGGATGTATTTGGTTTATGGAAAAATGGTTTTCAAACCACCTTTGCAGTACCCTCCAGGTTATCAGATTTAATAGGTCTTTGGGACCCATCACGATGCACATATAGGCTTTGGGCCGTGTGTCGGGATGTTTCGCCCTTTGGGGGCCGCTCTGCGTGCACGTACGACAGATTTTTAGGCTCTGCATGTGTATGACAGATTCTCGGCTCTGCGCATGTATGACAGATTCTCCGGGTAACTGACTGGTGTGTGTTTTCGACTGTTAAGTATTTTAAGTGATGAGTTTATGGCAGAAAAAAAAAAAGGTTTTTAAGTATGACGGTTTCAGTTGAACAGTTTTATAAATTTTTTTTGTATATTGAGAGTGGTTTGAGAAAGAAGTTTTCAGTTTAAATTATTTTATTACAAATGTATTATACAGTTTTATTTCGATATTTTATTTTAAATTTATAAACTACTCAGAACTTTTAATGTTTGAAGTTTTATTCGATAAAGAGTTGGTGCTTTGGTTTAGTTTTACAATACTCTTAGAGCGAAAATGATTTTAAAACTGGGGGTGTTCAAAGAGCGACGTGAGGTTTTAGAGTTAAAAATATTTAGACTTGATTTCATTCCCATTTAAGTGTCCACTCACTGAGCCTGTCTCACAGTTTGTTTTGTTTTGTCTTAAATTGTCCCCCCAGGTAGTGGCTTTGGTGGAGGTCGAGCCAATAACGTCGAGGCATTCGCGTCCATTTCCCTAGTCGGACTCTGTAGGCGACACTTTATTATATAAAATTTCCTTGTAATAGGATAGGAGCTCTGATAACCACTCTAAAAATTTTAAGTTGGTTTCTCTGTGAAATTGTTGGGTCTGAGACCCTATTTGGTTGTGGTAGAGGTGGTTGCTGTTTAGAAGTGTTTTTAACAGGTTTAAAATTTCTGGGTTAGTCCACTTTCAGGGGAGGTTCTGCCGAATTTTCGGTAGGATTTTCCTTGAATTTGGATTCCCGCAGGACCTCTTCGGGTTTCAGGGTGGAATCCGGGGGCGGTCCTGTCAATGTACCATTTTTGCCGATAAGACTGGCACAAGGGTACAAGTCCAGTTTATAAGATTACTTACTAATCTCGACACCACTAGCCATTATGCATGGGGTGCAGGGGCCTTATCTTTCCTGTATCGGCAATTAGGTGTTGCTTCTAGGTCTAAGGTTAAGCAAATGTGTGGATATATGACCTTGTTGGAGGCATGGGTGTATGAGCATATGCACCATATTGTTTGTCCGGGCTATGACATTAATTACTTAGAGAGTAGCCCCCGTGCGCTCCGATGGACTCCGAGGAGGGATACCGGGACAACTAGTGAAGATGTGCAGAAACTGAGACAACGACTTGACGATTTGAAGGCGGATGAGGTATATATTTATAGTGATAATGAAAAATTAGACTTAATTTTGCATTTGTTGCTCTTGGATGAATTATTTGATACTAACTTTTTTTTGTTTTTTTTCTTTCTTCAGGTTATATGGGAACCCTACAAATCCAGTAAACAACAACATCCATTACTAGATGTGGCATTCTACACAGGATTGATCAAGTGTTTCGACATTGTGGAGCCCTATTATCCCGAGAGAGTCTTGAGGCAATTTGGACGGGTACAAACGATCCCCCCTGCACCACGTGCTCCTCAGCGTGGTGGACGAGGTGCTTATGCGCAATCGTACAATCCCTTTTACGAGTACTTTGATAGTACGTGGGAGAGGTGGCCGGACCACTTATTGTCTGAAGATAGTCGCAGTGTAGCAGTGAAGGCTCCATCCGACACCGTTGACGGCTACCTCCAGTGGTTCTATTATGTATCTCATCTGTACATCCAAAATCCGGCACTTAGGACTGCATTTGACCCCCACAGGACCGTGGCACCAGAATTTGGCAGGGTATGGATCCAAAGGCTTAAATTTTGAAATTGGTGGCGAAAATTGTTTATTTAGGTTCAAATCGGCTTATATTTTGGCATGGTATATAAATTGTTGCTTATATATGATTTTGTTACTTATAGAACTGTGTTGACCGTATGTTGCATATCACTCGCCCTATTGTGGCATTGGGCGAGGATGAGGCCACAAGGCGTCCCTCTCACCTTTACAGGGCGATTGACAGTCTACAACATATCTTGGAGGGCACACACTTGAGCAACACAATGACATACCAGCGCCGCACTTGGCAGTGATCACCCGCTTTCATGTTCATAAGTTTTTTTGATATGGCTGTCATTTTATGGACATGAATTATAATTGGTTGACAGACATGGATTATGGACAAGTTGATTTTAGGTAAATGTAAGAAAATGGTGGCATGATAACTCGTAGGTAGCATGTACTATAATGAACACAAGGGCCAAAAGTTAATGACTAATTATGAGGGTTATTTGTAATTAGGACCTTATGTTTTTTATTTTGGCTAAAATTGGAGCATCTTAATTTAGTGACTTTGAAATTGCATAAAAACAATCCGAATAAATATTGGAGCACCACATATTATGATTGAAAGGGACAAAAACGTCATAACCACATATTATGATAATATTATGCATGAGTCAAGATCTAATAAAGGTTAATATCATCCCACATACATGGTACGTACGCCATAAAGGTTAAAAACAAATCACTAGGTTTAATTAAGTTGAAATTCAATCATTATCAAGAGACATAATTTCCGGCGTAGGCACGTCACCATTAATTCGCTTGAACTCCTCAAGGCGATTTTGATATCCAATGTACCAACCACGTGCGGCATATGCGTCGGCATGTTTATGCCAATCATCTGAAATAGGTGGCATAGGATGGCCAGGGGACAAGTGTACCTACGCATATTAATTAAATGAATAACTTAGTAATGACAATTTTTCTACTATAAATTTACAATTACACAATCTATAGCCGTACCTGTACAAAATGATCACCGTTGACAAAACCAATGCAAATCTCACGGAGCTCAACGTCCTGATGTGCTTCTGAGTGTGCATATAGTGGGAGACACGTAAGGCATAACGATCTACATAAATGGATCACGGTTACAGCATAACATGTGGCGATAATATATCCCATCTCGGTCATGGTCATCCAATGATCTCTGGGTGCAGGGGTGTCATCAAAATAATCAAGTACCCTCTGAAACTCCATAACTCGCTCACGCACATGGAAAACTGACTCAAACAAAGTCGGTGTATGTAGCAGTGTCCTTGATAAGTCTGTGCGTACCTTTCGCCAAACATCCACTCCAAAGCCCATAGCTGCAGCTACAACTCTATATCCACAATTACCATCTGGTAAGACGTCGGTTACACCAGAAATGTACGGTCTCATGATGGGTTGAAACTGGTCTATATACCGATGTGGCTGAGCAAATGGAATGAGCGAACTCGTCTTCACTTTGTTGGCCTATTTTTTTAGTTTCTTTTTTGGCGAGCTACAGCCAACATTGCCAATGGACGGTGAGGGTGAATGACTGTCACAACCGGAAAGTACGTACTCAAATGCGGATGGCAAACGCCTAGTAGAGGTTTCAGCTTTACTTGGGCGGCCCCTAGTCTTGGTCTTCACTTGTGGTTCTCTCAGAGTAGTGGAACTTGGATTCATGAGCTCTTCTAACTTCAAACTTATGTGCTTCTGGGTGTCTGCATCTTGCTCTTCCATCCATTTTATTAGTCTATCTACTGTGGCATTAACTGGAGGATCTGAGAGTTTTGTGACCTCCGGTTCCCTATTGTAATCCAACTTTCTCCAATAAGGATGAAGGGAGTCAAGTGGAATAGGTCAGTTACGTCGTCTATACGACAAAATCTCATGTGCACATGGCAACTCGTGTGTCCGACGAATGGTGCAATCATATGGTAAGGCACCTCCAATCCATTCAGCCCTGTACAATATGAAAGAAGTGAATAAATTATTGGTACGAACTAAATAAGTGTTTAATGTGTAGAATGAAGGTTAGTTAGTGAAGGTACCTCCTTATCTCACAACCAATTATATTCAATGCTGTATCTGATACATAGCCTAACAATTCCTTCATCTCCTCATGTTTCCTGACACTATGCTGGATAAAACAACAGTTTTTCTCAAATGATGCCTTAATGTGTGTATGCTGCAACTCTATCAATGTATGAATATGCTGCCATGATAACTCAAAACTAAGCTGACTAGTGCCAAGTTCCTTCTTTAACCTTGAATGTGCACTTTCAGCTCTGTTCGTAACAAGAAGTTAGTATGTGTGTCTAAGCATATAACAAGTTAATGATAACAATAATAGACTACCTGTTCGAAGTGGTGTTATCAAGGTGCATACAAGCATCTGTCCATGCAGCCACAAACCTCTCCTTATAAGGTATCAATCAACTATCGTTAATGTACTCAATAGCTCCGGCGTATGAACAAAAGTTGGTTTCCATGTCACACAAACGACTCACATACTCATCCTCGCTCTCCGATCCAACCAAACAATTCTAGGCACCATTAAACTTCTCCCAATGGTCAACCGTACCAAACAACTTCCTGCAATTTTTCAACACATTTTTGCTAATGGGCCATCTACACAATAAATGTCTGGCACTAGGAAACACTTTAGGGATTGCAGACATGAGTGCTAGTTCCCGATCCGTGACAATCACGTTAGGAAGACAGTCATCATTCAATAAAGACCGTACTCTACCCAAAGCCCATGTATAATTATCCTCCTTCTCAGAACATATATAAGCGAATGCAACAGAGAATGTCATGCTAGTGGAAGTCACACCCACAATCTCAAAAAGTGGCCAACGGTACCTATTAGTCTTATAAGTGCAATCCATTATCAGTACATGCGGAAATGCACGTAATATATCAACACTCTCAGGATGAGTCCAAAACAGGTCAATCACAACATCACCAGAACTTCTATGCCACTCAACATAATTATGTTCTCTCAGCTTAGTTAGCAATACTTGCATCTCTGATCTACCGGCCCTCTCGATGACCCTATGTTTTTGCCTGGCATTGTATACTGTCTTGATTATTGATGTATTCTGTGGATTCTTACTTTTTATGGTCTTCAATATATCTTTCGGTTTCACCAAAGTCTTGGACAAAGCCACTAACAATGAATTCTCTTCTTCAGTTAATCTGCCTGCGAATGAATGCCCTTCAATATATTCTGAAACTACATGGTTATGCACTCCACATGCATTTTTTAACCCAAAGGGCATTACATTCCATTCGTAGTGTCCGAATGGGAATTTCTTATTAGAGTCGATTGCAAAGCAGCCAAAGATGTTTTAAAAAAAGATGTTAAAAATTTGGCTTCAAAACAAATTTTTGCCAGATGGCAAGCTATTCTTTCAGCCTTTGATTTTCAAATCGAGTATATTAAAGGGGAAAACAACTCTCTCCCTGATTTCTTAACACGTGAGTTTTTGCAGGGCAAGGAAGATGAGGCGAAGCCAGATGAGGAGAAATCATTACATGGGGAAGAGTCCCCAAAAGGTGTCTCAAAGGCACCTAGAAGATGCCCAAGAGCACACCCAGAAGCTTAAACAACCTCTGGGAGAGGGTCCTAAAAGGACTCCATATTACCCAACCCTAGAGGTTGGAGTATCAGTAATAGAAGATTATGAATTGGCTAAAGAGCCAAGAGCAGTAGCTAAAAGCTACCTTAATAATCACTGCGATCCTAAACTAGGATCAAAAAATCAGCAGTGGTTTGAATCTTTACTAATTGAAACTGGTTCCGTCAGAATTACCCATAATTATCGCTCAAGAGGGGTAATTGGTTACTCTCAGATGTTTATCATAGACATTATCTCTGCTAAAGAGTGGGGATCATCCCAATTTTCTAAAAGGAAATTTGCCAGATTCGAAGGACTATCCCCTGCCTGGTTTGATTTTTTCGACTACAAGAAGGCTTGGGAAATAACTCTATTCTTTCAAAATGAGTTATTTTCTCATTCCTGGTTCTTCCAGTTCCAACTGAAGGCTAAAAAGTCTATCCCTAACTGGTTCAAGGGATGGTTCGCAGTATGGGGCCCTGGTTCTGACATTTTGCCTCCTGCCGTTTTCGAGAGCCTTAGACTTTTCGGTTTGGCTAACACAAATGACGTCTCACCATGGGACATTGGAATGTGGTTCTATGCCCTCCACAACCTTTGCTGGATTCTCAAATGGGACTACTGTTTCTCTCCCGAAGATGAAGACAAAGGTATTTACATCCCAAATCTCAGGAGGTCTATCTGCACTAAATGGTGGGACAATTACAATTATAACCATATTCTTCCTCTAATTTTTAAAGTGAAGTTAGTCAGAGAAGTTGTCCCTGGATTCTCTTCTAGGGTTTCTCCACCTGGTTCACCTCCTTCTTGCCTAAAAGGCCAGATTGCCAAGCTCATGGAGGAAAATAAATCTGTTCCAAAAGAAGTCCTCAAGAAGGCCTTAGAAGAGGTTTTTGATTCAGATCCTCATTCAACTGAGCCTAATGATGATGATGTGGAACGCTTCAATATCTTTTCCCCACTCAGCTAAAGATGCTGTCCAGCTTTCCCCTTTCGTCCGTTTGCTAAAAGCAAGATTGCATTATTAAAGGTTCCACGTGAAGAATCTCCTTTTGTCAGCCACTTGTTAGAAAGCTAAAAGAAAGCTTGTCATGTTGCTAAAAGCAATAATGCACTCTAATAATGATCCGCTACGTCCAAGGGAATCTACTTTATTTCTGTCGGCCACTTGTTTAGGCCTTTCTGTTTGTTCACATGGCTACAGTATAGCCTTATGTTCTATTTAAGATGTCTTTCCCCCTTCATTGGGAGGCAGGCTCGGATAGGTGCAAGTTCAGTTTTCAGTTTTCAGTTTTCAGTTTCCTCGTTTGAAGTGTGTTTAAGTATTTGTACCGAAGCAAGTGAGTGAGTGGTTGTTGTATTCACCACTACTAAGTTTATTCTGTAAGTACTATGCTTAATGAAATATTAGCATATGTTTGTATCTTTCAATTTCTGTTGATTTGTTTGTTCATTCTTTATGTTTTAACCTTGCCAGTTTTAAAGTTCAAAAAAGATTAATCCTTTGTTAAAGTTTTGGATTTACAAAAGGTTTTGCTGCTTTGAATTCGACTCTTTGCCTTGGTCTTTTGCAAGTTCGACTTCCACTGGTTTTGTTCTATTTGTTCTATTTGTCCTGGGTTACAATTGGTATCAGAGCCAAGTTTTTCTTAAGGGTGAGTGAATAGCCTACGGGAAGGTAGTTGGTCTTAGGCTGAGTGTGCCGTTTGGGAACCACAGAAACCTTGGGGTAGGATTTACAAGTTCTTAAATAATGGCCAGGCTTTTGAGATCATTGTCACACAGATCTGATAGTTCAAGATCTATGAGGTTGAATAATACAGAAGAAGTGGTCATCGGAGACTATGAAAAGCAGTTACAGAACTGGAGTATCCCAGCATTCCCAACGAAGGAGATCTACCATAAAGGGACGTTCGAATGGAGAAGTGATTACGTCATCAAGACCTGTGAACGCACAGTATCCATCTCCAACCAGGATGATAACATCTAGTTGTTCACTCCAAGCATGCTAAACCAGCATGTCAGTAAAAAATACAACTACCTACATATAGGGGTTGTTCAGGTAGCTGTTAAGCCCTTGGTAAGGATGGGCTTAAACACTTCTGTTTTAGTTTGTGTACGAGATTGTAGGCACAATAGATTCTCAGATTCTTTACTAGAAGTTGTGGAATCTTCATTAAGTGAAGGACCAATATTTTTTTAACTGTTTTCCCAATTTCTCAATGGCTCTCGCAGATAAAGGAGTGTTAAAAGCACTTACATTGAACATCAGGTCGCAGGGATTTGACATGATCCCAGGCTCCCAGAATATGGCGGTAGTATACAGGATATACTACAAAGCAATGACAACTTTGTGTCCAGGGGCTAGAGATCTGCATGAGGAAGGTAAGACCATTATGTTCCAAGCTGACGCGAGAAGAGCAAACAGGAATGAACAAACAAATCAACAGAAATTGAAAGATACAAACATATGCTAATATTTCATTAAGCATAGTACTTACAGAATAAACTTAGTAGTGGTGAATACAGCAACCACTCACTCACTTGCTTCGGTACAAATACTTAAACACACTTCAAACTAGGAAACTTAAAACTGAAAACTGAACAGAAGATGGTTCCATTTTTTGATTGGTTTTATAAAAATATCCAGGGAACCATATTTGAGGATGCAATCAATGCCATAACTAGTCCATTTAAAACCTATTTCCCTAAATCAGGGGATCCCATTAAAGCAAAAAGGTTTTGCTGCTTTGAATTCGACTCTTTGCCTTGGTCTTTTGCAAGTTCGACTATACGTTTTTCATTCGGTGGCTATCTGCCGAACGGTGGTATAAACTTCGGTGACAAACCACCGAATATATTGCCATTTTTCGACGGGCATTGACCGAACAAATGTGTAAAAAATTGACATTACATTTATAAACGGTGGATACCTACCTAAATATGCACATTTATTCGGTGACCATCCACCGAAATATAATGTATATTTCGGTACTGGTGTACCGAATAAAAACGCGAACTCACAGTTTTTCAGCCGCGAAAAAATTCATAAAAACTAAAAAAAAAACTCAAACTTACTTCATTTGATGACTCCAAATTGTCGTTCTGATTGTCCATTTGTCAAAAGTAGGTGATTTGGATACAATGAATTTGTTTACAAAAACAATCTATGTTTAGGGTTTGGTTGAAGATGGTGGTGGTGGTAGAAGATAGTGGAGTGTTGTTTGATGATGGTGGTATACGTGGGTGGAGCCAGCGGGTGGGATTGTTTAAAACAACAATCTATATCTAGGGTGGAAGGTTGATGATGGTGGTGGTGGAAGGTGGAAGATGAAGGTTGAAGATGGTGGTGAAGATGATGGTGCTCCTCAGTTGGTGGTTGAAGATGGTAAGGGGTGTTGAGAGAAAAAATTTATCCCAAATATTAGATGTCCTTTATGGTCAATTTGCTATAGGGTATATATGTCTTTTACTAAATTAAATTTAGGGTGGTCAACTAAGCACAATAGGGTGGTCAGAATAGCCGCTCTCGAAAGAGAAAGGCTGGGGGTTTGGGTCTGTGCGTGAGTGAGTGAGAGAAAACCAGGAAAAAAAAATTTTGATTTAGGCCCTTCTAGAAAAATCCTTAGGGTGCGAAAAGACAAATTTGCCCTTACACTTTAATCATCCGTAAAACTCAAACCTCAACTCCGATTAACAAACTGTTCGTGCCTATGCGTTCATGAATTCGAGACCTTCCAACAAGACCAAAACCCAAGTTAAGATGCCAATAAATATTTGAGTAAAAAAAAATTTGGGTTAAATCTTTAAAATAACACATTTATAAAATAAAACAATAATAGGTAATTTCAAATAAATTCATTGTGGCAAAAACAAAATGAGATACCAAACAAAAATATTTTATTTTATTTTTTTCTCTTTTTTTTTAATTTCTAGAAAAAAAATTTTTCCCGAGGTGTCAGAGTTCAAATTTCTTTAAAACCTTGTAAAACCAAAGTTAAATGACAATTAAAGTTCAAATTTCTAGTGAAATTTGGGTCGGGTTGTTACAGTAAGTGCATCAAATACATAAGAGGTTCATCGGGTAGGAAAAAAAATTTCTATGATTGTGTTGCACAAATAGAGTTATCGAGTAGTAAGAAAGGGTTAAGACAAGATGTGCCAACTAGGTGGAACTCAAATTATACCATGCTGGACAATGCACTTTTTTATCGTCGTGCTTTTATGAATTTAGGGTTAAGTGATTCAAGCTTCCATTTTTGTCCTTCTCCAGAAGAGTGAGATAAAATAGGGAAGATTTCAAAGTTTTTGGGGTATTTTTATGAACTTACTTGCCTATTTTCTGGAACAAAATACCCCAGATCAAATTTATTCTTCCCTAAAGTGTTCATAATCCAACATAACATCAAATTAGCCATGAAAGATAGAGATGATTTCATGAGCAGGATGAGAACTTTTATGAATGTGAAGTTTGAGAAGTATTGGTTGGAATATAGCATAATTTTTGCAACTGCAGTTATTTTGGATCCTCAGTATAAATTGCATTTTGTAGAGTGGGCTTACAACAAGCTTTATGGTCAATACTCTTATGAATTTATGAGTGTTAGTGACATGTTGTCTTCTCTTTTTGATTTGTACACGCATGAGAAATTTGTCTCATCTTTTTAATTCAAGTCATCCAGGGAATTAGGCATATAGTCACACACAAGATGGAGACCATTTTTGAGGTAACTACTTGTGCGTTAATTTTTAGTTAGCTTGTGCATTTTCTGTTAGAGTGTGCATTTTCTGTTAGCTTTTACATTTTCTAGTAGCAGCTGCATCTTCTTGTATATGCTTAAGAGATTGTCCTATATGCTTGTTAATTTGATATTGCTTGTTTTTTTTTATAAACCTTTGTACGATTTTGATATCAGTTACAATGTTGATGTAGGTTCAAGTACCAAAATTGAATTGACTAAGTATTTTGATGAAGAAAGGCTAGATAGAAGCAAGCGTTAGATGTTCTTTCTTGGTGGAAAATAGAGCAACTTCGCTATTCGATTCTTTCCAATTTAGCTCGTGATATGTTAACAATTCATATTTCCACTGTTGCATCTGAATCAGCCTTTAATTAGTATTGGTGATAGAGTACTAGATAACATCATAGTTCGTTATTGCCTGAAACTGTTCATGCTTTGCTATATACTCGAGATTGGATTTTTGGCAAGAGAGGTAAATTCCATATATCTTTGTACTAGTATTTTTCTATTTATTATCATAATGTGAAATGTGAATATTTATACATTTTGTTTTTTTCATACTTAGGTTTAGATGAACATGGTGTTGACATGGAACAACTTATTGGGGATGTCTTCAACTTGACTCTTAAGGATTCTGGAAGTGAAAGCAGATCTGGACAATGCTCTAATAGCATTTCTATTGATTAGACTATTTTGTTTTTTTAATTGGGCTGTAATTGCTTATATTATTTTGAATTTATTTGGGGCTGTAATGTAATTGCTTAAAATATTTGGGGCTGTAAATGTAATGTAAGTAATTGCTTAGACTATCTTGCCAAAAAAAAAAAGACCATTTGAATTTATTTAGGGCTGTAACAAATTGACTATGTATTGCTTAGACGCGTGTTTCTTCTTTTGTTTGATAAAATCTTATTAAAATAATTATATTTTTGCTTAAAAATATGTTAGTTTTTTTTTTTTTTTTGGTTTTTTTTGCAAGTGAAACGGTTGTGTCATTTATACCCATTAATTTTCAGGTCATGTTCAGTTTAGGGTTTTTACCACTTGTATGTTTTCATGTCGTGTCATCTAAACCCATTACCACTAACGGGTCGTGTCGGGTTTGACCCGAATCCGCAAAACACGACCCGATTTCCAGGTGTACCTGGAGTCAAACCCGATTATTAATAAACTAACCTAATTATTATATTTTAATAATCATGGTATTATAGGTTAAAAATAATAACTAGTATGCAAGGAATGAAATTTCACCGAAATTTTCATTTTTTTGGGGTCCCGAAATTTTATCACATATCCCTTATTTTTCGTAAAAATTTCGGCTGCGAAATTTCGATTGTGGAGCATATGTGTTTTGTAAAATTTCTCCAAATTTCATCGAAATTTGACGAAATTTTGACAAAATTTTTCTGTGACTTACACAAAGTCACAAAACCCAATCTTCACTAACAGTCTAACACTCCCAGCAACAGAGACCAGATGGAGAGGGGAGGAAGAGGCGAGTTGGCCTCGTCGCCAGCGGTAGCCAGAGGCGGCAGATCAGAGGGTGATTGGGGAGGGAGGAGAGAGAAGAGATTGGAGAGGGAGAGGAGGAAGAGAAGGAGGAAGGAGGAAGGAGGAAGGAGGAATGAGGGAGAGGAGGAAGAGAGAAGATTGCGCTTAGGGCTGGGAGAGAGAAAGAAATGAGAGGGAAGAGGAAGAAAAGTCACGAGCAAGGAGGAAAATGAAGGAAAGAAAAAAAAAACAGGAAGGAAAGAAAAAAAAAAAAAAGGCTTTAGGGTTGATTGGGGTTTGGGGCTTTTGGGCAATTAGAAAGAAAAAAGAGGGGTTTGGGGTTTGGTTTGGCTCTTTTGGGGTTTCATTTAGTTATTTTTAATCCTAAACTCCTAATACATTTCTATATAAAAAATAATTAAAAAAACCCTAAAGGGCCTAAATCCTAATATCTTATACCATATCCTAAAAAATATATAGAGTATATAGAGTTTAGTGCATAGATAATATAGAATATATTAATTTCATTTATTTATTGTACTAATTTTATTTAACAGTATTTGTCTCCAACGCGCATTATATTCATCTTATATCACATGAAATCTATTATATAATTTGGTTTCTTCAATGTTTTTTATCAATGGGGTAGATAATATGTTAAATAAACATATTGTCAAGTTTCATTCAAAATTTCCGTTGTTTTTGTCTAATTTTGTTGAAATCGAAATTTTAATTGAAATTTATGCGAAAATTTCCATCGAAATTTTCTCAAAACCAAAATTTTACTTTTTGCTAGTATGTAGCCTAGGATAATTATTTCTAAGCTCAAGTACAAATACATCTACCAACTATATGAGGTATTTCAAATTGGTCCACGAACAAAAAAAAACATTTCAAATTTATACATTAACTAATGAAAACTTACAATATAGCACTCCCGTCAAGATTTCCGTCCAAAAAAACGTTAAATGTCACACTGGACATAGCTGATGCTGCATTTTTAATGATACAGTGGGAGGATGGTGGGTGGGTGGGGAATTACAGGGTGATTTCAAATTTTTTTGGTTTTTTAGTTTTTTAGTTTTATTTCTATTTTTTCATTTTTATAAGTTTTGATAATTTTATTGTTTCTTTGCCACATGGCCTAAATTTGGTGTCCATCTCGTTGAAAATGCCACATCAACTATGTCCTGAGTGTCATTTAATAATTTTTTGGAAATAAAAATTAACGGACGTGTTATATTGTAAGTTTTTGTTAATTAATGTATAAATTTGAAATATATTTTTGTTCGTGGACCAAGGGTTTAAATTTCGAAAATTTCGGCAAAATTTCTCCGAAATTTTCGATTTGAGGAGGGGTCGAAATCGAAACCTAGTTTTGTTAAATTTTTTGGATAATTTCGGCGAAATTTCGCCCAAATTCTCGAAATTTCGCCGAAGTTTTCGCCGGCGGCAGCAGGGGGAGATCGGGGGAGAAAGGAGGGATGGCGGCAGGGGGTGGTCGGGGGGTGCGGCAGGAAGGAGAACGAGGGAGATCGAGGGCGTGGCAGGGGGGAACGCAGCAGGGGGCGCGGCAGGGGGGCGACAGTGAAGGCGTGGCGGGGGGGAGAAAGTGGTGAGGGTGAGGTGGGTTGGTGATGGATTGGAGAGAGAGAGAGAGAGAGAGAAAGAGAGAGAGAGAGAGAGAGAGAGAGAGAGAGAGAGAGAGAGAGAGAAGAAAAACAGTGGAAGAAGTTTTGCTGGAGACTCGGGGGGAAAAGAAAGGAAAGGGAAGGAAGGAAAGAAAAAGAAGAAAAAAAAAAAGAAAGGAAAAAAAGAAAAAGAAGGAAAGAAAAAGAAGAAGAAAAAAAGAAAAGAAAAAAAGAAAAGAAAAAAAGAAAAAGAAGAAGAAAAAAAGAAAAAAAAAAGTAAGAAAGAGAAAAAAAATTAAAAGGTTTAGGGTTGATTGGGGTTTGGGGCCTTTGGGCAATTGTAAAGAAAATAAAATAGTTTAGGTTTTTATTTGGCCTTTTTGGAGTTTCATTTAGTTGTTTTTAAACCCTAAATTTGTAAATTCTAATATATTTCTATATAAAAAATAATTTAAAATACTCTAAAAAGCCTAAACCCTAATATCATATACCATATCCTAGTTTGAGGTTTTTGGGCAATTGAAAAAAAAAATGATTTGAGATTTCGTTTGGCCGTTTTGGGGTTTCGTTTAATTGTTTTTAAAACCCTAAACCAATAAACTCTATACTTTTTTATATAAAAAATAATTAAAAATATCCTAAAGGACCTAAACCCTAATATTCTATACGATATCTTAAATAATATAGAGTATAGATTATAAAGTATATAGAATTTAGTGTATATATTATAGAGTATAAATAATATATTAATTTTATTTATTCATTATACTAATTTTATTTCATAGTATTTACCTTCAGCGCGCATTATATTCATCTTATATCACATGAAACTTACTATATAATTTGGTTTCTTCAATGTTTTTTATCAATGTAGTAGATAGTATGTTAAATAAACATATAGTAAAGTTTCATTCAAAATTTCCGTATTTTGATAGTAATTTTCATCGTTTCCGTTTAATTTCTGTCGAAATTTAAAAATCTACGAAATTTCCATCGAAATTTCCATCGAAATTTCCTCGAAACCTGAAATTTTATTCCTTGTCGTAGACAACTTGAAATACCCCCTATAATTAATTAATGTATTTGTACTTAAGCCTTATTTCTAATATTTATGAGTTAATTACACTTACACCCCCTGAGGTTTATCGTCTTTTCACATATACTCCTGGGGTTTCAATAATTACACATACACCCCCTAAGGTTTCAAAACTATTGCATATCCCTACAAGAGAAAAAAATAAATAAACAAAAAAGAAAATAGATGTATTGAGGTTGGACCTTACACATTGAGTAATCTTATTAGGCCACTTCACCCCTTAGCATGCATTTTTGTATAATTTATCATCATTTTCGTCTCACTATAGAGGGTTATATGCAACAGTTTTGAAATCTCAAGGGGTGTATGTGTAATTATTGAAATCTCAAGGGGTGTATGTGAAAAACAGATAAACCTCAAGAGATGTAAGTGTAATTAACTCAATATTTATCCACAAAGCACAATGGATTGGGTTTTCTGTCATTTAGCAAAGTTATTTGGTAAGCCTGATCCATAACATCTGGTCCATAGTAAGCTGACTCACATTATCAACAAAAAAGGGGAAAAAAGAAGTGAATTTGTGAATGTAGACTGCAGATGATGCCAAATAATATGTACAATTATACATGCATATAATTCCTCGTTCTTGTACTTTAGCGTTGGCAATCGCGGGGCCACAGGCTTTGCTTGTGGTTGCAATTTTTTCTCCTTCTTTCTTAATTTCCTTGGCCTTCTGCCTCCTCTGTAGTTACAAATTTGGCAACTTTACTTACTCCTCTCTCTCTCTCTCTCTCTCTCTCTCTCTCTCTCGATCTCGAAAGTCAGTGCTTCTTACCACAGGTTAGTAGTTTCTTTGCATTTGTTGATTTCTTCACTGACTGTCAACTGGTTTCATGACATTTTTGTGCACTTTTATTATAAGGGTTTTCTTTAATTTTCAATTTTAAGCTTTGTTCGTGGGATTTCGTCCCCTTTTATTTTTTGGGTCTATCTCCAGAGGTGGACGTAATAGGCAAATGGAATCCATTCCAAAGAAAAATTTCGCAGTAGTTTAGCTGCTAAACTTTACCCCAATCAGATCCAAAGAGTGAGGTATGGAACCAATTTTCATCACAGTAATAGATCACTTCCTGATTGTTGAACTTTATATGAAATAATTATATGTGTGAAAACAACTGCATTCTGCATTGTAAGTTGAAGAAAAAAATGTACCTGTTGTTGTAGTACTTGATAAAGAAGCTAGAAAGAACCTCAAATGAAGTTTAATAAAAGAAGATATGATTACAAATGTGGGCACCCTTTAATGGTAGCCAGAAGGGGAAATAGGGACTATAACAGGAGTGTCCTTATAAGAAATGGAAGAAAGAACTGAGAAAATTTATTTATGTTTTATGTTCATGACATGATTTTGTTTTGGCATACAACAGAAGCATTCCAACCTTGAAATTACGTACTTTAGAGAATTTGAACACAGAACATGTCAAAATTCACTAATTTTAAAATCCTAATAAGAAGACTGGAGATAGCAAGTTCAATTTTACTGCCGAAAAAAAAAAGAGAGAAAATGGTAGGTAGAGGATGCGTTATTGCCTATATAAGGATTATGTTGGTTAACGATTGATTCTGAGCTGTAGCCAAAAGATATGAAATTCTCAATGTGAAAAAGATGTGCCTATGAATTAAATGGGTTTCCAAGGAAATATGGTGTTCATTTACTTGTTAAACTGCAGATATAGGGGACTTTGGGTCTTGGCTGAAGGTAAAATGAAATATTTGATTCTTGTAAACTTACTTTGTTTTAATAAGCATTGTGTGGTTCAAAAAACTTTTGTGCTTAGTGTAGTGGTAGTTTTTCATTAGTTCTT
Organism: Dryas octopetala; assembly: GCF_963921425.1. Taxonomy (NCBI): domain Eukaryota; kingdom Viridiplantae; phylum Streptophyta; class Magnoliopsida; order Rosales; family Rosaceae; genus Dryas; species Dryas octopetala. The sequence continues at coordinate 21,342,472 of NC_141371.1, forward strand.
TTATGGTAAATTTTTATATAGAGTATATGACACCTCCTTGTTTCATTTGTCTGTCTCCACTGAAGCTTTGAGCTTTTGTGAGGGAAGTTCTGGCTAGATTCACTTCATTCTTGTGTTGATCCTTCCCATGGCACTTTCTGCAAGCAAGGTTTCAAGCTGCCCTGCGGTGACTAATACAAAAACTCTTCCTAACTCATATGGAATTGTAAATTCTTTGGGCAAGTCAATGCAACGAAATAACTTTCATTATCCAAGTCAAGGAGTCGAACTGAGGCAGCTAAACTTTGGACGTCACTTGTCAGAAAAAATGAGCTTCTCTAATGATCATTTGTGGCGTATATTTGGTAAACCAGTTAGTTTCACTGTCTCTCAGAGATCCACTGTCTTATCTGTGTCAAGAGGAACTCATAATACCAAAGTAAAAGAAAGCATTATAACTTATGGTGATTGTGCTGAGGAGACTAGGTAAGAATCAATAAGAAACTAATATCAATTTTAATGTAAAGTAGACCTAATCAAGAATGTTTATCTCTCTCTCTCTCTCTCTCCCTCTCTCTCTCTCTTTCTCTTTCTATCTCTTTCTCATTACCATCAAACTTTAAATTGCTTTAAAAAACCTCCATTTATGGTTTCCATGGTGCAGGACCTTAAGTTTCTTGAATGTGCCTTTCTTTAACAATGACTTGCGGAATAGCTGTTATGTTTCAAGACTATATGAGAATTTACCTTGTTGAAATAGATATTATCGTATGTGTATGTGCAACAACCCCTAATGGTAAAAGGACAAAGGGAATGATAATAACTAATCTAGAATCATGATGCAGTTCTTCTGCTTCTTTCTAAACAAACATAGGTAGTTCCTTTAATATTATGAAAATTGTTTGGGATGTGTAGCATTGTTGTCGGTTTCAAAGTGACTTATGATTTTACTATTATTAACTAGTATTGTAAATTGGAACTTGTGAATTTTTTTACATAGATGTAGATGTGTGAAGGATTTTCATGATCCCTTGAAATTTCTTTACATGAACCTTGTGGTTTGTATTTGGAAAGTAAATAATGCCAATTGATAGTGGAAACATAGGAGTTAAGTAAAGTGCCAGTTTAATAATCTCAATTGTATGAACTGTTACTCCAAAGCATTTTACTTGTCTAACACACTTTTAGTCTTTTCAACTTCTAGACTTGTGAGATTTTCCTATATAGATCTAGGTGTTGTGAATTTATATCCAGGACATTTTAGTTTTTCTTCTTATGAAGCTTGTATTTTTTGGTTCTTGAAGGTCAATAGTGCTATTAGTATCAGAAAGCTAGGAAATAGCTGAAGTGGCATTTACATAATTTCAGTGGATGCAGAAAGAATAATCTCATTGTATGTTACCTTGAAGGCAAATATAAATGTTAAAGAGACTGATAGGCACATTTACGAGTTTCCATGTAATCTTTTGCATTTTCTAGTAGACTTTTAGTTTCCCACATTCTAAATTGTATAATATAAATCTTGTGTTATAATCATTTTGGGAATGCAAGAAACTCAAGTTTATATGGCATCAGAGCAAAACAATCCTCTCTTTGCATCAGATTAATCGTATTTGTTGTCTTCTACTCTTTCATTTTATAAAAGTCATAAAAGAAATTTCTGTCCAAATTGCATCTCTTTCTTGTCCGCATTGCATCACATCAAATCACTATGGTTCACTTATCTCTGGTTCATCAGTCACTTGCATTATGCATTAGCCACTGCATCTTCAGTTTTCAAGGTTACAAAACGATGTTCAGTCTCTTGATCAACAAGTATTGGTTTGGGTTTTCACATCTCTCTCTCTCTCTCGCTCTCTCTCTCTCTCCACCATTTTCTCTTTGATGATGACATATATTGAGCAGATGAAGTTTGTAAATACTACCAAATTGTTTGCAATATCTTTTAAAGAACTCCTGTTGTATAGTAGTTCACAGATTGGAGATGAAGAAGATGAGCATCCAGTCTTTCCTGAGAGAACTATTCACTCCAGTCAGGCCTTAGCTGAAGCTTGTAAATTTGTATGCAATGATGCAAAGTTTGTCAATGAACGGGCTCGCAATGACATTATCCTGCTGTCTCGGTAAAATTCACTAATCTGCTTTTTTATTTTTATTTTGTAAGATGAGATTGGAATAATTTATCATCTATCCATCTTTTCTCAGTCTTTATAGTTTACTTTCTTGGAAAAAACAAGCACTCTTAAATTACAATTAATTTTGGGAATCTTAAAAGTAATCAGGACATGTATGCAAAATTTGCAACTCCATGTTTTTGCTGTGTATTATACATTATAACGTCAGGTGGAGCATGGTTCACAAAAGAAAAAAACAAGTAAATATTTTAGTTGCACGTGGTAGTTTATTATTACTTTATTAAGTTATCATCTAATGCATGATTTTTAAATACATTGAAAATGTACATACATAGAGATCATTGCTCATGATTTGTCAATTCTCGTCAGTGGCATAATGAGGTTGGATGCCCGTGTGCGTCAAGATGTTGCTATTCTTGGGTCAGAGTTTCTTAAACTTGATGGTAGAACTCTCACTTTTTTTCCCCACTGTCATGAGCTTTAAAAACGCTACTCATTATTGAACGCACAGTTACATGAATATATTCAATTTTGAATTACAAATAATGTAGATTTATGGTTATGTTTGGTTCCAAGAATGGAATCCAAATCAAAGAAGGAATTTATTTCTATTGTTTGTTTGAAACATGGAATCATGGTCAGGATCAATATTGATTCTATCACATTGTTTTGTTAACTGTTTAACAGGTTCTGGGTTAAAACATTTATACATTTTTATCAAAAATTGCCTAAATTTAGCATTGATTAAGCTTTACATATGTCAACTACAGTTATTAATAAATCCTATATTCATTTTTACATTATAAAATATTTTCAATTTATATAATTATTAATGTTTAATGAAAATCCAAGATCAAAATTTGTGTATTAAAAATTTAATAGACAATCTAACCCTAAAAATATAGGAAACCTAAAAAACAAATGAAGATCAATAAAATTTGGATAAAGTGACAATCAATCTCTATATGTTTGGTACGCTCATGGAAAACAAGATTGTTAGCAATAAAGATAGCCAATTGATAGTCACGATGCATCTGCAAATTGGACTTGGAACAGAAATTGTAAGATCTTAAAAAAGAGAGCAAACCCATAACAATTCAGAAGCAGGGTGAGCCATATACAAAGAAATGCACATTTGGGAATCACTGACAATACATGTGCTTCCAAGAATAGTTTGTGCCAAAGTTTTAGGGTAATAGGGAAATGAAGAAACAAGTGATCTATACTTTCAGCTTCCTGTTTACACATAACGCATCAATGAGGGGATAAAATGGCATTAGGCTTCCTCATTTGAATAAAATTACAAGTATTGGCCATACCATGGGCAATAATTCATCCCTAGCATTAGGCATGTATGGAAGAAACAAAGAAAAAAAAAAACAGAGAGAGAGAGAGAGAGAGAGAGAGAGAGAGAGAGAGAGAGAGAGAGAGAGAGAGAGAGGAGAGATAATAAAAGAGTTCAATGTATCATTAGGAAGCAATAATCCATCCCTAGCATTAGGTACGAATGGAAGAAACAAGGCCAACCACTGATTGGGGCCAAAGGTGAGGAAAGAGAGAGAAAGAGTTGAAAGTATCATTAGGGACAAAGATGTCCAAGAGAGAGCTGAAGATATTATTGGGGAGTGGAAGTAAGCGAAAGAATGAGCATGAATGCGTGTAGCAATAGAGCGTGAGCATTCCCCACCTTTAAGTGGGGAATTCTACTTCCAAGATTTCAGGCATTCCATAGGAATGCTTGTACCAGGGAATCAGGAGTCAACCAAAAAATGGAATGGGAATGTTCATTCCATTCCCGCAGTCATTCTCTACAACCAAACATCACTTGAGTAACTCCATAGAATTTGCTATATTCTTGGATGAATATTTTTCTCTTTTTAAAAACTTCTGGCTACTTATTTTGATTTATGTAGGGGGGATTGGTTATTTTGTTTTGTTTTTTGGGTTGCCTAAACATGCAGTCATCTTTCTCATTTTTGCTGGTGAAATGTATGATTTCCTTATTTTAAACTTCTGCTCTGTAGCTCGGGCAAGAGAGGACACTGAGAAAATTGACCGTAATGTGAAGAAGAAAGCAGAGCGCCTTCAGCATATTGCTAAGGTATGTATACTATTTGTTTATTGTGGAGGTGAAGACACCTGGCGTTCTGATTAATGTTTGATAACCCTCCATCCTCCACAGATCTTAAAAGACAAAGCAGAGTCTAGATTGAAAAGTGTTGTGGATAAGCATTGGAGTGACGGAGCCTTAGAGGTACCTTTTTTTTCTGAAAAAAACAATTCTTTTCTTCCGTCTATTGTTTGACACGATGAGCCTTACAGGTATCTTTTTTTTTCTGAAAAAAGTAATTATTTACTTCTACAATTGACAGGATGAATGTGACATAACATTGATATCATTATAATGGCTGATTACCAGTGTAAAACTTACCAGTGTCCACAATTGTTTGAAATTGTTTAGATTTTTCTTTAGAACCCTGTTTTGTGCTTGGTGTAAAGAAACCTAGGTTCTTCTCTATGGTGCCCTAGAAAATGGTATAATATTGAATGAACCATGATATCTGATAAGTTAAATCTACACTTTATAGCATATATTAATTAATTGCTCAGTTGTGGTGTTCAATAGAATAGCCCAATGATGGTTAAGTAGTGGTTTTGAAGCATCCATGGAATATACAAATTGCAGGTTTCTCTGGAAAAATTGTATTCAATTTTATGCTTAAGGGCAGGATTAGAAATTATGTTTTTTATTTCATTTTATTTATTAGAATTAGAACTTAAGGATTATTCTTTAAATTTATTTTAAGTTATGGTTTTAGAGCATCTCCAATAGACTCTAGCAAATTCACTCTTCAAATTGTGATTTGTTGACCTATGTGGCAATTTGAAGAGTAAAATTTGCTACTTGAATTTTTTTTTCTCCAAAAGACTCTTCTAACTTTAATTATTTGTATTTTTTCTATGCACTAATAATTTTTTGGAATTAAATTATTCAAACAAAATAAAAGAAAGTTTAATTTATTCAACTTAAAGTTTATTATAGGAGAGAGAATGTAAATTTTATAGGAATTATAAAGAAAATTTAATGTCATTAATATTTGAAGAGAGGAGAGAGGGTCCTAGATTTGAAGAGAGAGAAATTGAGTTTTAAGTTGAAGATTCATTTGGAAGAGTCTCTTGGAGCCTAAAATAATGCTCTCTCTCTTCAAAAAATGAAGAATTCTTCATTTGAAGAAGAGTCTATTGGCGATGCTCTTAATTCTAACAGTTTAATTATTATGCTATTTTAAAATTTTTAAGTATCTTACTGTTATGGAGTGCCTAAATAAATATGCCTCATTGTAATAGGATTTAAGACTTTGACATATTGATTTGGTAATAAAAAACTGAGTTTACCATACTTTGCCTATCTTCCTCTCTTGGTGTATTCTGGTCCCAGATCACTCTGTATTTTCATATGCTTCAAATACTCCTGCTTGTAACTTTGTAAGAGAATTCAACATGATACATCTCGATGCTGTCTTTTGACTCATTTTTAGGCTGACTTGCGCCGTGCTGACTTCCGTGCCAAACAACGTGCAATGGAAGATGCCCTAATGGCTTTGGAGGTGAACTTCTTTTGTTTTGCAATACGAATAACTAGGAATATTTGAGGATAAGATCTTTATAGTTTATCATGCCTAGTTATATTTTTCATTTATAATACATGCTGCAAGTTTCTATTAATGCTATAATAAGGAAATCTGTGATCCCTTTCATTTGTTTTGCAGTTTGTTAGAAACATTCATGATAGGATGGTGAGCAAAATGTACAACTTGTAAGCTTCTTTTGTGATTGTTCAACTTCACTTGTCATTTTACCCCTTCCAAGCCCTTTTCCCCATTATATATTTACCTTTGAAACCATAATTTCTGACATGTCCGCATCCAGTCCTCTGCATAGGGAAAATGGTATTTTATCAGAAAATGACATACTGGGGCACATAATGCTTGAAAAGAATGGCAAAACTCTGAATTTCCCTCCAGGGGAAGTATCTACTGATCGCATTACTGCAATTCAGGTCATTTTTTCTTGGATATCTCTAAGTCTCTTTCCTCCTCAGTTGCTTGAGAGTGATATTCATACTCTTATAAATGGTAATATACAGGAAGCTTACTGGAGTATGGCGTCTGCCCTCTCAGAAGCTGATGGAATTGACTATACTGATCCTGAAGAGGTTCATATCTTCATGTATTTATGTTCCTATATGGTCGAGCAATTAATCCTAGTTTGGTCATTGTGTTCCATGTTTAACTAATATTTTGTATCTGGAGCAGCTCGAGCTGTTAATTACAACCCTTATAGATCTTGATGCAATGGATGGCAAAAGTAGTGTATCATTATTGGCAGAGTGTTCAAATTCTCCTGATGTCAATACCAGGTAAGTTATTCAAGCATCACTTATGTATTTTATAGGACCCCTTGGACAACGTGACCCCTCTTGTGACTTCAAAAATGCAATGTTTCCTCTCTTAACCTATTAGTTTAGTCTTTTTGGTTGAGAAACAAAAGATGTAAAGAGTACAAAGCCAATCATGTAATATGCTTTAATCTTCCAATCGATGTGCATGTACAAGGCTGTCTTTGTTCTTCAAGAGGTATCCTAACACCTTTGTAGCATAAAGAACGAATGTAATTGAAGCCTATGCTCTTGGAGCTACTTTTCCCCTCTTTTAGAAACAATGCTGAGGGTATTGTCACTCCTGTTCGTTTTAGACATTTATTTGTATATCATCCATTTTTCCCTGTTTGTTTTTTGCTATATATAGGCAAGCATTAGCCAATGCTCTGGCTGCAGCTCCATCTATGTGGACTCTTGGTAATGCAGGAATGGGAGCATTACAGGTTTAAAGGCATTAAATAATGTTAATCTTCATTCTTTGCCATAAGAATGATGGCAGACACTCATGTCCATCGATCATTCCTCTTGCAGAGACTCGCAGAAGATAGCAATCCAGCAATTGCTGCTGCAGCATCTAAAGCAATATATGAACTTAAGAAACAATGGGAGATAGAGGAAGGGGATAGCTGGCGGTTTACGATGAACCAAAATACCATGGAGGAAGAAGGGGAAAGCCAAGAAGCTGACGATAATGCAGATACAGATTGAAGTATTTAGACAAGCGTAGAGTAGATATTCACTTGGAGGTTTAAATTAGTTGTAGGATAAAAACCCCCACTAATTACAAAAAAAAGTGATTAATATTCTGTAAATAAAATCCTACAATTTTTTTTTTTTTGTTCTATTGAAATATGCATCATATCATTTGCAAAGTCCATGCATTAATAAATCAATAATATGGGGGATTTCAAACTTGAGATCTTTGATTACTTGCACGGTTATAAATCCTATCTTGTTCTTAAAGTTCTTAATTTTGTTAACTTTGTTCTCTGTTTTGTACATTGTAGTGTGCTCAAGTCTTGAAGCCCTTTGTTTTATTGTATTATATACATGCAAGGATAAACTTGCGCTTCATGGGTAAAAGGTGTAGTATTTGGTGTAATATGCTAGTCAATTCTGAACCAATTTCTTTGATAAATCGTCTCAAATGATTGACACTGACTCTGACATTGTGAATTAAATACTCATATGACATTGTAAATCTTTCAAAAGTATAATTGGTTTGGTAAGCTTTAGTTGGATTCCTTGATTTTTATTTCTAGTGTTTCTCAAACCCTTGAATGAACTTTTAAAAAAGCAAAAGAAAGCATATACATGCCCGGGAGCAAAAGCAGGGAGACAGACACACAGAGAGACCATAATTCCACAAACGTTATTAACCAACTTTATTCATACAAAGGCTCTTCGATCACTCTCACTGTCCCCAATTTGATCCACTTCCTTTCCCTTTTTCCACTCACTTTTTCTTTCTTCTTAGCTTTTCCATCATGCCTGCCACTGTGACAACCCTTCTTTCATCATTTCCTACCAACCACTTTAATTTCAATAATAAGAACCCCAAGTATATAATTGATTTTAATGTTAGGAGGAACCCATCTTTTATTATTGTTTTCTTAATGCTGCTATTGCCTATTTTTAGTTGTTAAAACAAGCCTTTACAGATACAGATGCATGCTGACTAGAGAGAGAGGTTTTTCTGGAAGTAACAATTTTCCCAGATAAAGATGCCTTAAGAAAGTATTAATACATTGCAATTACAGTCACAACTCATAGCAACATAAGATTATAATATACTGCTACTGTTTAAGTGTTAACCAAACTAGAACAAACTGGGAAGCATCTCTGCTTCTCTTGCAACAGCTCTGTACAAACTTGAAAACCGTTCCTCTCTCTCTCTCTCTCTCTCTCTCTCTCTCTCTCTCTCTCTATGTGCAGCAGAAGAGCATAGGCACATACATCCATGGCCACCAACAAGTTTGCAACCATGTTGCATAAGAACACACCCAAGTTCATCGTAGTTCTAGTTTATGCTGTCCTTGAGTGGGTTTTGATAACACTCCTCCTCCTCAACTCTTTGTTCAGTTACTTGATCACAAAATTTGCCAACTACTTCGGCCTCAAACCACCTTGCCCATTGTGTTCTACAGTACTTGAAAACATCTTGGAACGAGGCAATAAAAGCTCAAAGTCATGCACAGATCTGGTATGTGAGAGCCATGCCACTGAGATATCAAAAGTGGGTTACTGTTTGAATCATAAAAAACTGGCCCAATCACATAATATGTGCTGGAACTGCTTGGCTTCTCAATCAAATTTTACAGGAAATTCTACTGGAATGATAACAAGGATGGCTTTCATTTCATGGTTGAGTGAGAACAAACTCGAAAAAGATGAGGAACCTCTTATATGTTGTTGCTGCAAGGAGAGCTTCAACAGCAAACTCTGCCCTCCTCTGTTTTTTGAGCATTCTTGGGGTTGTTTGGAGTATTCCCAGAAAGGAGATTCAACTATAGAAGCAGTGGATGATGGCAAAAATGGTGGTGAGTACCAAGGCACAACCAAGCCTGATAGCCCGTCAACCCACAGCGACAATGGCTATGAGATGGAGACAACCAATGAAGAAGAACATGATGATGATAAAGAAGCAGACGAACATCAATTTCCATCTGATGTATGTAGTTCTTGCTTCAGAGACACTGTGGAGGAAGATTGTCCAAGGTCTGCATCAGCATTGCTATGTTATGAAAAGGATGCAAATGAAGGTAACAAAGCAGGTTCTCGTGACATTACAAAGTCAGATTCTAACAGCAAACTCGACCATCAATTCTCAGATGCTACTACCATCTGTGATCTCAATCATCACTTGATTTCTTTTGAGTTGATTGAATTTTCAACTACAGCAGACCAAGGATTCCACAAATTAACAGTGGATGATATTAGAGAGCATGATCATCAAGAAGGAAGTTTTTATTCTGAGTCAAAGATTGGATCGCAACATCAGCTCACAGGAGAAGCAACATTATTCATGGTAAACGAGAGTGCAGCAAAGACGAGAAATGCTGAACTTGAAAGCTTGGAGAAGGCCAGGGGTTTTACTGATAATTCTTCTGCTGTAGATGTGGAAGAGGGAAAACAAGATTTGCTTGGAAAGTCATGTGATCAAGTTGTTACTGCTCCAGGAGCTCAAACTTTATTCGTTGACATTGAGGAACCAGATAAGAAAGAATCAAATGAACCACCAGGTACAGAGAAATTTTAATTATTCATGAAATTTATGCGCAAAAATCTATTTATCTCTTCCCAGACAAGGTTGGTCTATATTTATGTTTTGCATTCTGGTTTCTTAATTGAAAGCAGCATCTGAAGAAGAAAGTATTTCGGCTGATCACAATATATCAAGAAATTTGGCAAACACAGAAGTGTCTAACCATGCAGTTGATCAGACTCAAGCTCAAGAAGAATCTTCACTGTCATGCCTTGAAAGACAATCTTCCATATTAGATAATTGGACTGAAATTTCCAATGTACCTGATGCATTATTGGCTCAGAATGATAATGGTAAATCTCAAATCCGTATCTTACCTCCACCTTTAAACAAAAGTTCATTTTGATGACAGATATTTAGTACCATAAGTACAGAGCTGGCTTCTAAAGTAGATTTAATTTGAACAGGTATAAGACAAACAGAAAAAGCCACATTGCAAGAGAAAACAAGTATTCTTGAAAAGGATCAAGAACGGATGAATCAATTATGCATGTGTTCAGAGCCTAATGAACCAGAGGAAGAGAAGCTTCCTGACACACCAACTTCTGGGAGCAATCTCCACTACTCAAACAAGAAACTGTATGGAAAAAGAGAATTGGTGGCAGAAGAGTCCTTGGATGGAAGTGCGGTGAGTGAAATGGAAGGTGGGGATCCTGCTATAACCATTGAACGGCTCAAAACAGCTCTGAAAGCTGAACGGAAAGCTTTAACTGCTTTATATGCAGAACTAGAGGAAGAGAGGAGTGCATCTGCAATAGCTGCCAACCAGACTATGGCTATGATAACAAGGCTTCAAGAAGAAAAGGCAGCAATGCAAATGGAGGCATTGCAATATCAGAGGATGATGGAAGAACAAACTGAGTATGATCAGGAAGCCTTACAACTTTTGAATGAGTTGATGAACAAAAGGGAGAAGGAAAAGCAAGAACTAGAGAAAGAATTGGAAATATCGCAAAGGAAAGTCTTAGATTATGAGGAGAAAGAGAAGATAAGGATCATGAGCAGAATTAAACATGGAAGTGTAAGAAGTAGAAATTCTTCTGCTTCTTGCTGCCATTCATGGGATAGTGATGAACTATCCATTGATCTTAATTGTGAAGTGAGGGATGAAGATAGTAGCTTATGCGGCCTTCAAGAAAGCAGTAACAACAATACTTCAAATGAAGCAGCTCTAAGTTTGGAAGAAATGGCTATGGATTGTGTTAAGCATATGAGCGTTCTTGATGAATCATTAGCAGGCTTTGAGGAAGAGAGGCTTTCTATTCTGGATCAGCTCAAAGCATTGGAGGAGAAGCTAATCACTTTGGGTGAAAATGAGGAATTCTCTGAGGATGTAAAATTAATCAAGCATTGCTCAGAAAATAGTGTCGAAGAATTTGAAGAGAATCAAGATTTTAGCAGTCCAGAAGAAAATGGATTTTCTAAGGATAAACAGGATCCTGAGAGAGAAACATTGGGTTCCATGGCAAAGAGGCTTCTCCCACTTTTGGATGCAACTGATAATGAAACTGAAGAAGGGTTAATGTTTGAAGAACAAGTTGAATCTGAATCTATTGGAATGCAGAACTCAGTTACTAAGTTTGAATTGCAGGATAACAAAATAGCCATTGAAGAGGAGGTGGATCATGTTTATGAGAGGCTACAAGCTCTTGAAGCAGACAGGGAGTTTCTAAAGCACTGTATGAGCTCCATAAAGCATGGAGACAAGGGAGTGGATCTTCTCCAAGAGATCTTGCAACATCTCCGAGATCTGAGGGTCGTTGAACTCCGCGTAAGGGACATGAGTGACCCTGTGGGTGAAGTTTCTGTTGATTGATACAATGAGAAGCTAAGAGGTAATAGTCATTCTGATCCAAATGTATGGATCCCAACTTTGCATAACAAAAGCAGAATTAATCCAGAACAAACAAATAATTTGGGGAAATATTCACACAATTTTACAAATCAATGCTATTATGTAGAAAGAACTAACTTTTACAATGTATATAGAGATCAAACCTAAACACACATAACAAATAAATAACAAAAACTAATTAGGAAAATCAATTAGGTTTAGTTATTTTCTTAATTCATTCTAATGTGATGTGAGATTAGGATAAGATTCATGCATATTTTTTGTCACATCCAAACATGAAATGTTTAGATAATTAATCAGTTTGATGATTGCAGATTGGTCTCTTGGGTGATCAGAATGCCTACAGAAACAGACATATACGAGTGAACAAGGATCCACTTTTTGTTAAATACTTGTGCACAAAACTTGTGGAAGAAATGACAGGAAAATCTCTTAAGGGAGGGGGAGATTCCTGGTATTGTTTGTTCAACTTGGTGATTGAGAATTGAGATGCATACACCAATTCCTAGTCTTTTGGGCTTATTAGTGCAAGAATGATAAAATGCCCAAAATTTTGCAGGAACTCCTCATTACTGCAATTACCTAGCACAGGTGAATAGTATAGAGGAGCATATGTGTCTACCTTATTTGAGAATGTAGATTAGGCAGTTACTTGGGACTCACTCACGCAACTTCTTCTTCGTCATCTTGTTTCTTTCAGGTGTAACCCATCTTTAATCTGCATGGTAATCTAGTACATGTCATGTGTCTTCTGCATCTCGAAGCAGGACGATTCACTGTAAATATGGTTCAATACTGGTGTTTGCCAATGCTGATTTGCAGTTGCTTTCATTTCTCCCTTTGTTATTTCATTTCTCTCTTTGTTATTTATTTATTTATTTTTGACTTTTTATTAGTTTACTCATTCTGAACTTTGACACGTTTTTCACTTCACTACTTAATAAATTTTTTGACCCAATATGGCACCTAAATTTTAAAAAATTTTCAATGTGAGATCTCCGTTACTTTCCGTCACATTGTTAAAAATAAGGGCATTTTGTTCTTTCTATGTTAATTACTATTCATCATTTTCAATCTCAAGCATCATATTTTTCAGTTTTTATTTCAATTTCACCCATACTTTTGATTCATCAAATCTTCATCAAAATTAATAATCTTATACTCATTTTGAAACTATGAATCCCCTCTTTACAACAAAATTACCTTAATTGGGTCATAATGGTAGTCAGTGGTGATGAGAGGGGAAGGCAGCAATAGAGACAGATTTTCAGTGATAGCCTTTGCACTCTCTGCAGAGTGGTGATGGTGTTGGATTTGGGTAGTTAAGTAATATTGTTGGGTATGATGGATTATTTGTTGGGTTTTAGTAAGGGTAGTTTAGGAAACATATTGTGTGTACTAATAAATTTTAACATTTTTTAAAATTAAGTTGGATGTAAAAAGTATGGTGGGTGTACTAATAAAAAAGTCGGGCATGAATAACGGCACCCTTAATATATGTAATCTCAGAGTTAAAACCTAATATAAAGTTGACAAACCAATACCGAGAACTTGAGAAAGAAGTAAAAATATATTACCGAACACTTGGAAATGGCCGCCGAGCCCTCAGGGCCTAATATGCTTAAAAAATAGATAGTAATGGACTAATATTATGTAGCGTGAAATTATTACAATATTATTAGAGTTTAATTAAAATTCTAAAAATCAAAAGACTTTAGTTTATAAAATGTAAAATTAAAATACCTGGATGAAAGTCTCTCTAAAATGATTTCATTGATTGATATATGATACCCTCATAATATCGAAAAGGGTTAAATACAAACATGGTCTATGAACTTTACAGTGAATCTCAATTTGGTCTATTAACTATAAAAAATATCAATTTGATTCACAAACTTTTAAGTTGTACCAAAGAAGTACAAACGTTAACTTTGATGAAAAATTTCACAAAAACTAGTCATGTGCACATCAAGTGACCACATTTTTAAGGACATTTAAGTTTGTTCATCACATTTTCCTGTGATCAATTCCGTTAATTTTCGAATATAAGTTAACGTTTGTACCTCTTTGGTACAATTTAAAAAATTCGTTGATCAAATTGACACTTTTTATAATTGGTGGACCAAATTTGGAATTAGTATAAAGTTCGTGGATTATTTTTATATTTAACCCTATAAAAAATGAAAAATAAACAAAAAGATTTTAGAAAGTTCCAATCAGTTTTTCCAACACCTACCACAGCCGTCCATGATAGACTCTCTCAACCGTTCTATAGTCCACAGTACCACAGTACCACATCTCCCCCATGATAGACTCTCTCAACCGTTCTATAGTCCACTCAATGACTCCCAGCCGTCCATTTTAATAAGCAAAAATAATTTATAAAAATTTACTTTATCCTTTTGCTTTAAATGTAGCTCTCAAATCATTGCAAAATTACGCTCAAATCAAACAGTTTTACCATCGCAAATTAACAAAGAGTGCCCGTAGCTGAGCTGAGGGTGTACTCTTACACTGACAGCGCTTCAAATTCAAAAAGCTCGTGTTCTCTTTCTCTGCAGATTTAATGGCGACTGAAGAGGCTAATAAATCTCCATCACTCCTTCCTTACCCTGAGGTACATCTCCTCTATTAAATCTCAAACTAAACAAATTTTGTTTTTACAGCCTTTTCTATTCAGCCATTACTTTTTACATTTCCCACAAAAATTGGGTTGTTTGTTTCTGAATTTCTTGATTTTTCATTGCCTTGGATTTTTCCATTCCTGTTGACTTTTGGATATTGTGTTATGAAAAAAGAAAATTAAGATGGGTTCCTGAATAGTGTTAAAAGAAAAAAATTGTAGCTTTTGTTTTCATTTATTTTTCATGTCCCTCTTCAAAATTGAGCTTTCATTGCTAAGGATTGTCCTAGCTCTTCTAAGCTTGGTTATTTAAGATAAGAAGTTATCCACTTACCTCATCTACATTGATACTAAAAATTTTGGGATTTTCCAAAATTTCACAATGTTTCACTGCTTTTGTTTTTGCTCCTCTATTCAATAATTTGATATACCAGGGGAAAAAAAAAAAAAAAAACAATAGGGGGGATCCAAGATAAACGCCATTTTTAGCTAACTATCATTTTCTAACCCTCATCCTTGTCTATATGAATATTACAGGGGCATCTTCTCCCCTTGGACTGCATTCTGCTAGCAAAAGCCTTCTTTTTTTGGGTTATAAGTTCATCCAGTGAGCAATTTCTCAGTGGAAAAAAAAAGGATTCTTGTTGTTAATGTTTCAGTTGTGGTATTTCAGATGATTCTGAAGGCCATTGAAGCGTTGGATGACAAGAATGGCTTAAACAAATCCTCAATATCAAAATACATTGAATCAACATATGGGGACTTGCCAGCCGGTCACTCTGCACTCCTCTCTCACCACCTCAACAGAATGAAAGATAGCGGTGAGCTGGTGTTCTGGAAAAACAACTACATGAAGCCGGACCCCAATGCACCCCCAAGACGGGGGCGTGGAAGGCCGCCAAAACCCAAGGATCCGCTGCCACCGGACACGGTCTTGGCCCCAGCGAGGCCTAGGGGCCGCCCACCCAAGGACCCCAATGCCCTGCCAAGGTTAAGGTGTCTTCGGGGAGTGGGAAACCAAGAGGACGCCCGAGGAAGATGGCTCGGCCTACAGAAGGTTTAAGTGGATCAGCCACGGTAACAGCTACCTCGCCCGGGTGGCCAAGGGGTAGACCTCCAAAGGTGAAGGACTCATTGACTGAAGTTAGTGTTGAGCAATAGAGTTTTTAGTGTAGTATTAGTCTCTCTACCTCTCTCCTCGTAGAATTGGATGTTGTGTTGTTAGGTTAGCTGTGTCTTCTCTTAACTACTTGTACAATGTGTTATGCAGTTATTTGAGGTTCTGTTGGTTTCTAGTTATCATAGTTAGAGGACATGACTGCTACTAATGATAATTAGGATTTCATTTCTTTGTTGTGATCGATCTCATGATTGTTGTGCCAAGTTGTGGATGTCATAAATTGTTGATTGGCATCCATGTTGCTTGGCGCTGCTTCCAAAAAGCTAATTTGAGAGTGATTTTGGTTATTCAAGCTTTATTTGAAAGTAGGTATTTAGTTGGATGTTGGATTTTATGTTGGGAAGATGGCTTTGAAGAGAAGGAATATTGATTAGACAAATCGAGATACATGTTTGATGACTTTGTTGACACTGATGAGTTGGCCTAGGTAATACCTCTTTGTGTATAATTGATTGATTTCATAACCTGTTGTTTGCCTCACTTTCTCTCCGGCTACGTGTCAACCAGGCTGTAGATCAAGGAAACCATGTTCTTCTATTTTGCATTTGGGCGTGCTAGTACACGGCCGAGAGGCCTAGCGTATGATTGATGATGTCATGCGAATCTGACTTCCGGTCAGACGACCGTGAACCGAGGAAGGAACACCTCTCGGTTGCAAGGACTTAGGGTAAGTGTACGTTATCAGGTGTGATGGTGATGCGATGTGTAAACGTGAAAGTGCGAGTAACTGGTGTAAAATTAGGATCAAGCAAGTAACAAGTGACAGTAAAAACAAAATCAAAACAAAGAAGTTCTTCGATATTGATGGTGGTAATACAAGTATGAACTGTAAAACGCATAATCTAAATTATTTTAATCTAAGAAAGCAATAATAAAAGCACTAAAAAAATGATAAAAAGCAATAAAAATACTTATGCAAGAAATAAATAGCAAGTAACTAAGTTTACTCTAACAATATGCGAATCAAAGTGACATACTCATATTAAAACTAATAAAAACCAAAAAACATGAGAGTTTTGATTCTAAGTTCTTGAGAGAAAGGGTTTTCCTATACATTCATCAGTAAATATTTCAAGATCCCAATACACCCAATGTCAGATAGCTGCCAAAAAACACAAGCCAGAAAACACAATATGCATCCCGGCCACACCTTCGTAACTCCAAATACCTGGATTCGTTACAGTCCTCCCTGTGATACTCCAACCGCCCCATGAATTAGTTATTCCTAACCGGGTCATGAAGGGTATGACGAACATACCTTGTCTCCACATCGGATTAAGAATAGGAACAAGCCTAGAACAATAAAAACATAATAACTACCTATGAATTGAAAATACAGGGCTTGCTTGTGGTTTATGAGAATTTTTCTTGGGGGATTCGGGTGCCATTTTGGAAGCATCAAACCTCTATTTATAGTGGTAAAACCCTAATAACTGCCTTGGAATCCAAGAGTCCTGATCTTTTGAAAGGTTGTAACAGGTAAGGATTTTTAAGAGTTATGACTCTTGATCTTCTAAATCTCGGTTGCTTGTCTTCCTTGAGTCTGATCTGTTTAGCTATGCTTCGGCCTGTGGGCTTCTTGATCACGACCTACTTCTAACTTGCTTCTTTTCTTAGGCCGAGCGTCATAACGTCCCAAAGCCCCTTTTTCTGGCCCATCCGTGTATGGTGCAAAAATTAGGCCCAAACACCTGCATTAATTGATTTCACCTCTTTTGTTCCGCATCTCTACACCACAATCCAATTTGGCATACTAAAGGAGTCCAAAGTTTGTGCTTTCTTTTAATGGACCAAACTTTGTACAAAGTGATTGCCTTTGACTCACTCGCATAGTCTTATTTGCTAAAAGTCCTTATCTCAGGGTGAGTTCATGTGGGGGCAAAACCTGGTACGTTGGGACTTGAGAAGGAAGCCTCCACAAATACAATTGGGCAACGTTTGGCATTGATTGTGGTATAATTGTTAAGGAAATTCTATTCATTCCCAGTGTTCTTACTACACCCAACATTCATTTTATTTTTTTCTTTATTTTTTCATTATACCCAACCTACTTTCCTATTATAGCCTTATGTGAGTAAAACCTACACACACATTAGAATTTCTCTCCTTACCCAACATCACTCTCACCCCAGTACCTAACATCACTCTCACACTAATACCCACATCACCAAATACCCAACTTCTAAAGCCAACCCCGCTGCCACCGCCACCATCGTCGCCGCTGTCGTAGCCGTCGCGAGGGTTAGTCCTCCCTACCGGTACAACCACCCATCGCCACCGCCAGTCATTCAACCTTATATCTTCTTCAAACAAACAATGGCAGCCCCACATATTCCCCTTTTTCCATCAATTAAATAAATAAAACACATTTTCTAAGTTTTTTGGATTGATTTTCCATATTTGTTGATAAATATGATGTTTTTGTATGAATTTTAAAAAAATAATTTGAGTTTTTTGCGGGAAAATGAGGTTTATGGGTATTCATGTCGGAGGGGTTCGTTCGGTATTAGTATGCCAAATACGATGACAGTATTCGGTAGCCAGCCACTGAATTAGTTTAGTATCTTTAGAAAACTCTCACCTAATATATCCAAAAATGTTTGTTTCATATGTCTATTTGGTGGGAGGGTTACGAATACTTGTGTGTTGTTCAATAGATACCAACCGAATGAGAGTACGTTGTTCAGTGATTTCCACCAAACAGAACACAAACTAGAAATTTTTTAGAGCTGTCATATGCATGAAAAACTGCAAAAAAAAAAAAAAAAAAAAAAACACACATCCCTCATTTGAAGGCTCCCAAGGAACAATTTCACTCTTCATTTGTCTAAAAACCCTTGTTTGGATGACATGGGTGCAAAAATTGTTTAGGCTTTAGAGTTGGTTTTGAGAATGAGGTTGGAAGTGATTTTAAGAGTGAGGTTGATGAAGGGTAAAGGTATAGAAAGAAAATTGGATTTTTTTATTTTAAACATAATTTGTCCTCAATGGTCATTTCATCATGGGACATAATAGTCCATTCATGATTAAAAAATTTGTTGGGTAAGAAAAGAAGATTGTTAAGTATATATAGAATTTCTCTAATTGTTATTGATGAAGGATGTTTGTGCGTTGCTTCGTGGGCCTCAAATTCAATGCAATTAAATTTGTTGAAAAGGTTACAAAAATTGTGGAAAATAACTTTCTTGTCCTTATGATAGGGACATGCTGGTGTCATGGCAGAGAGAGAGAGAAGAAGGAGAGGAGAGAGAGATAAAGGGAGAGAGATAGAGAGAAAAAGAGAGAGGGGAGGATGAGGATACCATCTATTAGTATCCCCGAGATATGCAAGTTCTTCTCAAAATCATGTCCTACTTTGATGGTCATATATCATAAGGACCATTGGCTGTGTGCATCGTGATTGCTCTAGTATTGCTGGTATCCCAAAAATCATGTTTTACTTGGATTCAGTTGTGGCTTCAACCTCGACCCATCCACAACTCTCTTTTCTTTTCCTTTTTTTGGAAGGTGGAAAGTTGGAGATAACTTAGAATTATAATATGCCATGAATTCGATTCATTGAATGTACAAGAAACAAAATACATTATAAAAAAGGATTAGTTACAATTTGTTCCCCCAAACTATTAGGGGTTCGCACTTTGCTCCCTAAACTAATATTTTTGATAGTTAACCCCCCATACTATGTCTTGTCAAACATAATACCCCCAACCCTTAAAAGAAATACAGGGTTCATTTCAAGTTGGTCTACGAACTATAAAATATTCAATTCTCCCATTAATTAACAAAAACATAGGGAATGATCCATCCGTTAGGGATTCCGTCAAAGGAACAGTTAAGTGCCACGTTGGATGTAGTTCACTTGGCATTTTTAATGAAGTAGCATTGACTGGTATGGAACAAAAATGGGTTTCCCCAAAATAATTTCCCGCCCATTCCATAACAACATGTGGCACCTAACTCTAACATGGGCCTGCCACTTCCCCCCCTCTTTTGTAAATGAAATCGTAAGCCCCCATAAATTAAAACAAATCGAGTTTTTGTTCTAAAGGCTAAAAACAACACATTTAACCATTGAAATTAGGGTTTTATGCTCACCTAATGGTTTTGTCCACAATTTCCACTGCAAATTGAATCCTAAATGGTGCAAAGGTTGATTTTTTGTTAGATATAATGGGAATTATGTTTAAGGAGGTCTAGTGGACTGCATCCAGCATGACACTTAACAGTCCATTTGACAAAATTCCTTACAGATGGACCATTCTATGTGTTTTTTGTTAGTTAATGGGGGAATTTGAAATGTTTTATAGTTTGTGAACCAACTTGAAATGGACCCTATATTTAGTGGATGTAAATGTAATTGAGTAAAAAAACAAGTATTTTCTGTTAGTTTTGCACACGTGGCGCTCAGAGAGAATGCCACATGTGCAAATTTCAAATTAGTATAAGTTATATTTCATCATTTCTTAGTCATAGAAACTAATTTGGAGTACCAAATTTCAATTTTCTTTTATTCTAGTACTCCAAATTAGTTTCTATGACTAAGAAATGATGAAATATAACTTATACTTCAATTATAATTGAAGAAAACACAACAAAAATGATTTAAAATCATAATTTTAAAAAAATCGTGAACCAAAATTGAAATAGATATAAAATAAGTGGACCAAAATTGAACTAGATATAAAATAAGTGAACCAAATTTGTAATTTCCTCTTTGAAGTATTATTAGAATTTGAAGAATGAGTGTTATACATGCCTTGCTTTACTATGTTATTGTTGGGTATATTCATGAACTCATTTGTTGGGAAATTTAGTTTGTTTTGAGTTTTTTTTATGTTTTCTTTGCTCAAGGACTAGCAAAGTCTAAGTTTGGGAGTGTGTTGAGTGCTCGATTTCGGTAATTTTATAATACAACTCCCCAACCTAGAGTGCAAGAACTCGATACTTTTGTGTGTTTTTGTTTATTTTTAGTGTTTTGTAGGTTAATTGAAGTGAAGAATGAAAATGAAGCATAATGAAGCAATTTCGAGTTAAATTGGAAAAAGGAATCTTGAGGGAATACAAGGAATTCTCCATGTGCAAGGAAGATCTTAAAAGATTTAGTCAAAGATCTAAGAGAATTAAGGAAAGGAAACCCCGAAAAATAGAGCATCAATTTCGACAGCAATTCTGTTTCTCTCCAAATTGAAATAGATGTCATGCCATATATGGTTGGAAAGGTACGGATTTTAGCTTCGCAGAGAATTTTACGGATCTCGATTCTGAGTTGTCTAGCTCAAGATATGGTCGTTTTAGTGGAGGTAGCGCAGCAGTTTTACGGCAAGAAAAACAAGTGACGCCCAAATCAGCCCAAGGCCCATTCTTGGCCGAAAATTCTAAGCCTTAAGGTGCAAGGAATGCACTTGTCCCACATTAAAAATCAGCAAAATCTCTCCACCTCTTCACTACTATATAAGACTCTCATTCTCTCAAAATTCATCATCTTATTACACCATATACTTAGATCTTTCGGAAAAGTTTAAAAGGAGAGAAGAAGGAGGAGTTCGAAACCCTCAGCCTTGTCGCAGCCACCTTTTGGGTTTTTCTTGCTTTTTTAGTTTTAGTTTGTCATTAACAATATGAATTGGATGTTTATTCATTTAATGGTAATTCTTATTTTCATAATTATGATTTAGCTTTACCATGTTAGGGCAAGGTTGAAGCCCTAATTATGTCATCTTTACTTTCATGGATCTTTTAAATTATTAATTTGATGAACATGTTGATGAATTCTTAATCTTTGTTCTAATTAATTCTATGTTATTTGTATGCTTTCTATGTTTGATCACCCTAGAATGTATGCACCTATCTATAGTTGAGAAATTGTGTAGGATACTCAAGAACATAATTTATGTTTGCAACAAGTGAATCAATCTTTTCTAAGTGAGTCTTGGGAATAAGTTTTATAAAATTGTAAGGTAAACACTATACTTTTATGTTTTATATGTTTGTCAATTCTCACAAAGCTTAATGAATCTTTTCTTGTTAACTTAAAGGATAACCAAGATTAAATTTTATGTTTTAAAATAACTAGCTAGTAGTCCTACCCCGGTATTAGTTTCATGGCTTAGGAGAATTAAACCTCAAGTGTCATAATCCGTACTTGTGTGTGACAAACTTCATCAACAGTTTTTGTGAATTATATGCTTGGATCCATGTTTATTTAGGTGATTCGTTAGTGGTGGATTCTAAGTCCTAGCTGGTGTGTGTGCGTGCGTGTGTGTGTTTAACCCCTAAACAAACCCCCATATCTGTGTGTGTGTGTTTAGTGATTCTATTTGATAAGTTGAATTGGTTTGATGGCGCGCATTTAATCATTCCTTGTGAGATCGACCTCGAACTTATACGCTATGCTTACATAAGCGATTCGTATACTTACTAGCTACAACATGGTATTCGTTTCTAAATTCCAAGTAAAACAAGTTGTACAAAAAGAAGCAACAGGGATAAATTGTAATTAACCCTATAAAAAAATAGTACAATAGAAAAATAGTAAATTATATCCTTGTACCACACTACTAATAAACTTAATGTAAAGAACTATAACCTAATAAGTTGTGTAAAGTACAATTTCTAAATTTTTTTACAGATGCACTTATTGTAATTTTACAGATACACTGGCTGTTTTACAGATGCACTGACTTTTTTACACAGATGCACTAATTTTTTTTTTTTTCCATATGCACTGGATTGGCCCTTGTTTGAATTTTGGCCTTCAGTTCAACTTATTGGGTTGGTTGTTCTTTAGACCAACTATTTTATTTGTCAAACCCTACAATCTAGTGGACCCAACGAAAAAAGGTTTATTTTTTTGGCCATAAAGAAAAAAGGTTTAAAGATAAAGAAAGCACATATCTTTGATAATTTGAATAATATTACTGTTACCTCTAAAAATCACGGCAAGCCTGACCAGATTCCTAACTAGAAACACTGCAGTCCTAGTTTAATGTTTGGGCGTCCCACTATTCTCAGAAAAACAGCCGTAATAGAAAAAATGTAAGTTATTATTCGCGCCGATCTTATTAACTTCTGAACCAAAGTGATTGTAAACGAGCAAGGAACAAAAGCTCACCGAGGTTCCTCTTACCTTGATCCTCAAGGACTTTAATCACTTGTTTCAATGACTTGATGCTCGAACTCGTAAGTGCGTAAAATTGTTGCTTGGGTAACGAGATGGATTGCAAAATAATGAATCTTAATGAAAAATGTATGAATGACTTGATTATCACGAAATTGAGTAACGATGCAAGTTCTAATAAAAAAATTCATGAAGAAAATAATATGGAGATAAAACAATAACCAAAAGAAATCAATATTAAGAAAACAAGGTCTTAGAAGAGCTAAAAACAAAGGAACCAGGTCTGAGATCCAAAGAGAAAACGATGAACACGTTATGATTCTTGAGAAGATTGTTGAATTGCTAAAGAGTTTGTGCTTGATTTTTTGTAGGATATGATGAGAGATCTTTTGTGCCTTCAATGTCCTGCTTATATAGTGATCAACCTCCTTGGGTGATAGGAAACTGTGGGACCATGAATAAATTCTATATGGGACCTATGTCACACATTTGGAGTGGGTCCGAAGAAAATTAGAGAAAGGCATAGGACCCATAGATATTACATAAAGGGGGGATGCCATGACTTAGATGATGGGACCTATGCTCTTATAAATATGATGGGACCAATAGATAAGGTTCTATTACCTATAACAAAGGAGGTGCCTTGACTCAAACAATAGGACCCATACTTGTGGAAGTCTAAAAGGGTCCTATGGACAAGGCGCCATCACCAACAATGCCGGGGGACCAACAACGCCGGGGGTATAAACACCATAAAATGGGAGGACCCATTGAGCACAGAGCAAGGGGAACAATCTCCACATACATCTAGGAGGGCCGAATGCTTCTAAACGTATGGATACACCCAAATCCATGGAACCATCCGAACCCATGGATCCCTTCAAGCTCGCGGATGGGTCCATGTTCCTACCCAAACTCGCGGATGCTTCCAATTGTAAGCTCACGGAGGTATTACTATACAAGTCACGATTAAAGGGACCTAAGAACTTCATGTTCTACTAGGAAACCAACTCTCATACGAATTAAATGGCTTGAATCCTCTCCAAACAAGGATTCAAGTATAGGAGTTCAAGCCAATATGGATTATACTTCTCGGTGACTACAAGTTTAAATCAACTTACAATCCTAAGGGATTAAATCATCCCCTATAAATAGACTCTCAAAAGATCATTCAAAGGTACGTAATTCTAGAGCTCTAAGCCCACTGCTTTGAGTTGATATTGATCTTGCTTACTGACTTGACCGTCGGAGAGCCTTTGGCGGACACCACACCGGTGTCACCATACCTCTGAAGGTTTTTCTTGTGTTTACAGGACCCATCGTTTTCTGAGTTTAGCTACTTGGAGAATTCGTGTTACAACAATTGGTGCTTTCATTGAGAGTAGAATCTAGAACTTCTCGTTTTCAGATTTTGCTCTTTGATTTTTTCAAACTCATTTTTTCTGAAACCTATGGCAGAAGAGATGACTTTGGGTGCTACTACGAATGGGCATCCCCTGACATCGATTACTGTAGAGCCGGCGGCTCAACAAGTTGGTAGAGAACTTGACTGTGTGAAAGTCCACACCACTGATGATGACAGCCAGCCGGACCCTCCTCGACAAGAGCCCAACGAGTACCAAGTCGCTTTGCGGCGCATGGCTAGCAACGAGTACCCATGTGGCCCTTGAGGCTATAAGGAAGGATATTCAACTGATGAGTGAGGCTCTAATGGCTAGCAATCAAGAACCCCGCAGAAGAACTTCTCGCCAGTCTCATAGCGGGCGAGGAAGGAGCTGCGTACGGGGTACAAGTGGAAGAACTCGACTAACTCGCCAAGAGAAGTAAAAAGAAAAGATGGGGGAACCCCCACAAGAATCCCCCCGCGATTTGTCTAGGGGTCCTAATCGCCAGGCAAGGATCCCCCAAAGAGGCAATGAGCAACCAACGGGTCGCGGACTCATGGATGGAACAATTTCGCGTCGACTGGAGGGATCCACATGAAGCTTGGTTGGAGAACGAAATTCTTTGCGTAAATGAGTCCCCCCTTAAGGATCACATCCTTCGAGTTAGAGCCCTGGAGCGTTTTTCTATGCCAAGGTTCAAATACTTTAAGGGAGACTCGGACCCAATGAGTCACATTAGGATGTATCGTATCTCGATGGCACCCTATGATGACAATGATGCCTGGATGTGCAAGCTATTCCCCTCAAGTCTGGAATGGTCCGCATTAACTTGGTATCACTCTCTACCACCTCGGTCCATTACTAATTTTACCGGCTTATGCTCTTCATTCGTGAAACATTACTCCGTTTACCGGGTTATCAAAAAAGATACGGACCATCTCTTTACCCTCAAGTAGGGGGATGACGAATCCCTCCGAGACTTTGTAAAACGATTCAAGTCCGAGGTGGCAAAAATTGAAAAATGTGATGACAACATGGTGGTTGTGGCCTTTAGGCGGGCACTACCTGTGGAGTCCGTATTATATGGATCTTTGGTTAAAAAAGGAACCCTCACGTTTACTCAAACGCTAATGAAGGCAGAGAAGTACATTAGATGGGATGATGAGAAACGAGGGGCATATGTGAGGAAGAAAGATAAAAGTACACGGAGGAATCGTCAAGAGTATGGAGCCCCTAAACGGAATGATAGGTCCCCCAGAAGAAGCGATAGGCCCGAGAAATATGGGTCCGCGGATAAGAGGAAGAGGGAGGATCATGCTAATTCGGACCGTGACAAATATACACCTTTGAAACTTCCAATCAATCAAGTCTTTTACATGATCAAGGACCAACCATGGGTGAAACGTCCACCCCCTATAAAGTCGGATGCAAGAAAAAAATTTCCTGATAGGTACTGCGCCTTCCACAAGTCTAAAGGGCATCTAACCATGGATTGCATAGCGCTTCATGAGCATATTGAAGAACTTTTAGAGCAAGGATATTGTTTGGAATTTGTAAAGGATGAAGCATTAAAGCGGAGGCCTGAAAAACAAGATAGACAAAGGTCCCCAGATTCGGACCCACCACTAAAGAAGCCAACCATGAACTTGCAATGCATCCTCTCCGAACTAGACTACTTAGGCTCCACAAGAAAAGAAAGGGAGCATAGTTGCAAGAAAACGAGGGAGGTCTTGATGGCGCCTTCCCAGGACCTATCCGAGATTGATCTCATGAACTTCTCCTAGCAAGACGCTGCGACATTACACTCTCCCCATGAGGACTCTTTGGTTATCACCATCCAAGTTGCTCATGCCACCGTGGGCCGTGTCTTGATAGATAATGGAGCATCGGTTAATGTGCTTTTCAAAACGGCGGTTGAGCGCATGGGTTTAATCGAGGATATCACCCCGTTTCTAAACCAAGGTTGGTTCACACCATCGACACTATCTCACTACCAGTGGTGGCGGGGTTAAGAAGCCCGCTTACGCCATTCATAGTAGTCGACTGCCCCACACCTTACAACGCTATCCTTGGGCAACCATGGCTCTATCGCATGAAGGCAGTCCCTTCCACCTACCATCAGGTCTTGAAGTTCCCAACAAAGGAAGGGATCCAAGAAATTCGGGGGGATCAAGCAACCGCTTGAAGCTGCGAGGTAATGGGTCTGAAAGAAATAAAAAAATCAATTGGTCCCTTGATACCTTCAAAAGCACAGGACATATCCAGAGTACAGACCAAAACGCTCGAAGAGGATGCATCCGCCTTGGGGACTCAGAACCTTGGGGACCCCAAAGAAAAATCCGATTAGCAATTAGCCCTGGGGGCCCAAGATGAGCAAGAAGATATTGAAATCGATTTGGACCCTCAGGATAGTGACCCCCAAGGGGGCAAGGCAAAGGAAGAAGCCGAGTTAATTGAATTGGACCCAAAGCTACCAGAGAGAAAGGCAAGGATTGGGTTCAGACTTTCCAAGATAGAAAGGGATTAGTTAATAGCATTCGTACGGGAAAATAAGGATGTATTTGCATGGTCCGCTGGGGACATGCC
Source organism: Dryas octopetala (assembly GCF_963921425.1). Classification (NCBI taxonomy): domain Eukaryota; kingdom Viridiplantae; phylum Streptophyta; class Magnoliopsida; order Rosales; family Rosaceae; genus Dryas; species Dryas octopetala. Next base: position 21,369,038 of record NC_141371.1, read on the forward strand.
CATAATCGATCTGAAGGTCATATGCCATAAACTTATGGTGGACCCAAACTTCAAGGCGGTAATCCAAAAGAAGAGAAACTTTGCTCCATAATGGTCAGCTATAATTGAGGCCGAGGTAGATAAACTCAAAGCCGCCGGATTTGTGGAGGATGTGTACCATCCGGATTGGTTATCCAATGTGGTTTTGGTTCGAAAGAAAAATGGCAAGTGGAGGGTATGTGTTGACTTCACTGATTTAAACAAAACTTGCCCAAACGATAGCTACCCCCTTCCACGGATTGATCAACTAGTGGATTCAACGGCAGGGCATCAACTTCTTAGTTTCATGGATGCTTATAGCGGCTATAATCAAATCAAGATGTATGGGCCAGATAAAGAGAAAACCTCATTTGTCATAGAGAAGGGAACCTATTGCTATAATGTGATGCCTTTCAGGCTTAAAAATGCGGGGGCAACGTATCAACGACTTGTGAACAAAGTCTTTAAGGACCTTATTGGAAGGACAATGGAGGTATACGTGGATGACATGTTAGTAAAGAGCCTACAAAGACATGACCATGTAAAGCACCTTGGGGAGGCATTTGAACTTTTGCGGAGGTATAACATGAAGTTGAACCCGGAAAAATGCACATTCGGAGTAGCCTCCGGAAAATTCTTGGGATATTTAGTAACTCAATGGGGTATTGAGGCTAATCCAGACCAAATAAGAGCAATCATGGACATGGGGTCCTCTCGCAATGTCAAAGAAATACAAAGTCTAACGGGCCGTGCCGCCGCCCTAAGCAGGTTCCTTTCAAAGTCGACGGATAAATGCCGCCCTTTTTTTCAAGCATTGAAAAGAAGCGGGGGCAGAATATGGAATGAAGAATGTGAAATGGCTTTTCAGGACCTAAAGACATATTTAAGCTCTACGCCTTTGTTATCCAAACCCTCCGCAGGGGAGGACCTATACTTATACTTGAGGGTATCTAGTCCGGTGGTTAGTTCGGCTCTGGTTCGAGAAGAGCAGGGGGCACAACACCCGGTATATTACACGTCAAAGGCTCTCCTCGACCCAGAAACTAGGTACCCAAAGATGGAAAAATTGATTTTGGCTTTGGTAAGCTCCGCTAGAAAGTTAAGGCCATACTTCCAAGCTTTCAAAATCATTGTACGGACCAATTACCCGTTAAGGACCATTTTGCACGGACCGGATGCATCCTCGTGGATAACAAAGTGGGCAATTGAGCTAGGGCAATATGACATAGTGTACCAACCACGAACGACTATCAAGGCACAGGTCCTAGCCAACTTCATTGCCGAATTTACTCCCCCTGAAACTGAATTGTCGGACCCAATCAACCCAAATTCAGGACCGGACCCAACGAATCCTTATGTGTGGCATCTTCATGTGGATGGGTCCTCCAATAGGAAGGGGGCAGGCGCCGGCCTAGTTTTGCACACTCCGAATGGATCCATAATGGAACAAGCCTTGATATTAGGATTCCGGGCAAGCAACAACAAAACCGAGTACGAGGCTCTCTTAGCGGGCTTAAGACTAGCATCTGAACTACAAGTTCGTAAATTAAATATATTTTGTGATTCTCAATTAATCGTGAACCAAGTGTTAGGTGAGTATGCGGCACTTAATCCAACCATGACTCTCTACCTCACTAAGGCCAAAGATCTTCTCCAAAAGTTTCAAGAGTTCACACTCACACAGGTCTCTCGTAATCAAAATGCTCATGCCGATACTCTGGCAAATTTGGGATCTTCCTTAAACTATCAACTTCGTCAGACCATTCCTGTGAAGTACTTGAAGGAGCCGAGTGTTCACAAGGCGGGGGCTCCATGCCTACCTATAGCTCCAACACCTTGTTGGATGGATCCAATCCTTGATTACATAAATAATGGGACACTACCCCAAGACCGTGTTGAGGCTAGAAAATTACATTTAAAAGCGGCGCAGTACGTGGACTATAATGGCAAGCTCTATCGTCGGTCATATTCACGACCTCACCTCCTTTGTCTCCACCCGGATCAGGTACGGTACGTTCTCGCATAAATTCATGGGGGTAGTTGTGGAAATCATGCCGGAGGCAGGTCCTTAGCGCAAAAATCCCTAAGTGAGGGGTACTATTGGCCAACAATACACCAGGATGCAAAAGAGTTCGTACAGAAGTGTGACAAATGCCAAAGATTTGCCATTATCCCAAAACAACCGGCAGAGAACCTAACCCCGCTTCGATCCCCTTGGCCGTTCATGCAATGGGGCCTGAACATCGTCGGACCCTTGCTGGATGCTACCGCCCAAAAAAGGTTTCTGTTGGTTGCTACCAATTATTTCACAAAGTGGATTGAAGCCGAGCCCCTTGCAAAAATTCGAGATAAGGAGGTAAAGAGATTTATATGGAGAAGCATCATTTGTAGGTTCGAAATGCCTCAAACTTTGGTGTCCGATAACGGCCTTCAGTTCATAAGTGCGGAGATCACTGACTTTTGTAGATCTTTGAACATTAAGAACTTAATGTTGACACCCCGGTACCCTTAAGGAAACGGCCAAGCTAAAGCCTCCAACAAAACTATTCTTGACACGTTGAAGAAGAGGTTGGAAAATGCCAAAGCAAATGGCCCGACGAGCTACCTGGGGTCCTATGGGCGTATAAGACCAGTAAGCAGAGACCCATAGGAGAGACTCTTTTTTCTTTAGAATTTGGAGTAGAGGCTATCATACCGGTCCAAGTTGGGATGCCAACCCTCCGCACAAAGGATAAGATGCTTCAGCAGAATGTAGTAGAACTTCAAACGAACCTGGATCTATTAGATGAGTGAAGAGAGCAAGCACTAGTAAGGATTGCCGCCTATCAACAGCAAGTACGGTCCTATTACAATAAAGGCGTCAAACCAAGGACCTTTCAAGAGGGAGACCTTGTACTCAGAAAGGTGTTTCAAAACACGAAAGTCCCGGGCGCTGGCAAGCTAGGTCTTAATTGGGAAGGGCCATATCAAGTGATTGAAGTAGGAAGCAAAAGGACCTACTTACTCTCAAACATGGATGACAGCTCGATTAGAAAAAGGTGGAACGCCATTAACTTGCGTAAATACTACGGATGAGGGACCCATAGTCCCCAAATAAATGCAAAAGAATGGGTGTTCACCCGAATGAAGGAAGGGATGTATTCATACTACACTCCACAAATGGAGCCGCATTCAACCTCAACGGACGGACCTATCCTCAAGATGTACGGTCCTAACGAATCATACACTACAACAAAATTGTTAATAGATATCACCAATTTTATATCAGATTTGAAGTTGACTGATATTGTAAAAATTATAATATCAGATAATTTTTTAGCTGATTTCTAAACTCTATTAGAAATCACATGGTTTTTATCAACTGATATATAATATTTTTTTTTTCTAAGAATTTATAAAGACGTCAGTTTAAACTGTTAACTGATATGTTAAGTTTACATTTTTTAATTTTTTTTCCCATCCACCCAAACATCTGATATAAATTTTTTTTACTTTTTCTTATATATTTTTATCATATCACTGTAACATGTCAACTGATATCTTAAGATCAATTGACCTAATTTTTGTATTTCCGCATCTAGGGTTAATTTAAACAACCCAAATCTTTTTTTATATTCTCTCTCCTCTCACCCGCATATCTCTCTTTCTCTCTATTCTCTCGCCTCTCTCTCTCTCTCTTGCGCCGATCGTCTTCCTCAGAAAATTCGTCATCGTCGTCGTCCGAAGGCCAACGACGACGGGAGTACCACCAAAAGGCTCGATCGTCTTCTTCTACTCTCCCTCCTCGTGTCTCTCTTCGTCCCAAACAACCGCTGATCATGGCGAATCGAAGCCACAGGGCCGATGGCCACTCCTGCGGCAATCCATCGATCCCGGCGAAGTTGAGATGCCAGGCCTTGTGGGTTTTGAAGCTGTCGTCGTTCTGAACATGTTGGTGGCCTCCGATTGTTCATCGGACCACTGTACGAGGCCAATCGACGCCAAGAAGCCAGCGGCGGCTTCGATGAGATTTCAACGGTTCCGGTGGCCAATTCCATTGAGTCAGGTATCGATTTCAATCTTCTCTTCATCCTCTAGAGGGTGTGGGAAAAAATAATGCCAAACACTAGAGCAAGTGGGAAATATAATATCTCACTCAACTAAAAGTTGGTATGAACTCATCAAATATAATTAATGTCTTACAAAGCACTCGACTACATTTACAAGAAGACAGAACCCCTAGCAGGCTTTTATTAACTCACTTGTAACCCTGACATCTTACAGACTAACCAATTTAAGGGAATTGGCCTTCTCTTGCAGAGTATCAAGCAGGCTGTCAAAACTCTTCTTGAAAGAGTCCACTCCTTTGAGAGAGAGAGATATATATATATATATTTGCTTATTTATTTATATATGAGAGTTGTTTGTTTCTTGCCTATGTATCTTGATTTATAAATTAACTTTTCGTAGGCCATACTGATTAAAGATGCTATGGTTTTGTCAAAGATACATCAGACGTATAAAGTTGGCTATTTAAAGGTTTGGTTGCTTTTATATTTAAATTTTTTGTTTATCCCATTTATTTGGTGGTAATTCTCACTCTGCATTATTTTAGAATGTTGTTTTGGCTAGAGTATTGGACAAGGCCACAGTTGCAAATCTCAATTCCATTATTCATGTAAACAATGCTATCGTAAGAAGTTACAGCTCAATCTTTAGACATATTGCGCTCTATGTTATGTTAATTATGCCTAATTTTCCTATTATGTTGTAGGTTGTTTCTTTGCTAAAGGACGACGGTACCTTTATTCAGGAATTGTTTGGTAGGTTAAGGTCACCATCCACCTCTGCATAATCTAAAAAGAATTTGGTAATTGTTGATTTCCATAACTGCTCTTTAATTGTCTTTCTGAGCCATGGTATTGGTGCAATGGAGAGTACATGAATATGTAATTGATCTTTTAGATTGTGTAACCCCTCTTCTGTTTCTCTTGCTTTTCTTTTTCTTCCCACAAATTAATTAGAAATGAAATAAAAGGATTAATATATGTTAATAACAATTGGTAAAAGAACTGTCTTGTTCAATTGTTTACATTGTTACTTTTTTAATTCCATTTCCTGTACTTTTTTCCGAATAAAAGTAGTAATAAGGATTTTGATATTTGATAGACAATATGATAGTTATCTTTACAGTGTTAGTAGCATTACAATTTTTGGTTGCAGTTCTTTGATTAATTTCCTTGATCTACCTTAACATTGGTCATGCTTATCCTTATTTCCCTCTACAATGTAGGTGTATTTCTTGCATGAGTTTTGTAGTTTAAGCAAGAAAATGCAGATGGCTCAGCAGCTCCGGCTATTTAGGTATGCAATTCTTGAAGTTATATTTCTTATGTACCACTATGTTTTGTAGCTCTCTGTTTTTTTTTTTTTAAGAACTTTTGGGCTGGCTGCTTATTTTTCTGATGGGTACTTCTAGTTTTTTGTCTTATATAATGTCTTTGTTTCTAAGAGGGATCACACTAAATTTCTGTAGGGATCTCATGAATGAAGGAGTCTTTGACATTGTAACTGATACTTTGCAGAGTCAAGACAAAAAACTTGTATTAACTAGGTAATCAACACCTTTAAGTATCTGTCTTCTGTACTGAGTCTATTTGTACAATCAGCAATGGTGATGGGTAATCAAGACCTTTTAGCATCTAGTTAGATATTATGCTTTAGGAAAAAGTCCAAGTATTTTGAGGTTTAGCCATTTATCTGGTCTCAAATTGTTGTCACCCCCACTCACTTTTTTTTTTTTAATGGGTATGGCCATTTATATTTATATGTGCTTCTTTCTTCTTTTTATAGTTAGTTTTTGTATTTCCTTCTCCCCTAGTTTCTTTTATGATTGAAATCCCTTCAACTGCATATTATGTTCTCTCATGTTCTCTCAATTTGTACTGCTTTTTGTCACATGGACTAAAAACCAGTCATGATGTGGTGTTGGTGTTGCCCAATTAACTAATCGATTAATTACTATAAGTATATTCGTTATCTCTAGTTGCTTGTATCTTTTCATGTGATTAATGAAAATTAAAGGCATGTTGCAAAGCCTACGGGTTTGAAAAAGTGTAAGTGGCATAGGCATGTTGTTATTGTTATTTGTGGGATATGAGTGACTGGTTTTTCCAAGTTGCTTTTGGAATTTGTTTCGATCATCATCTTGAAGTTTTCAAATACACGTACATACAATTGTGTAAATGATTTTAGGACTACATGTTAGATTATACATAGCCCCTTTAGGGTCAGATAAGAGAATTGAATGCTCATATTGCAACACCTTTTCATATCAATATATAATGCATGATGTTATAACCAATTGAAACCTGACAGCAACTTAATTCTCTTTTTGCATGTCTATGTTTTTAACCTATCCTTGTGTTTCTTGTGATATTGTCATCAACTGAAATTGTGGGAATAATATTAGACTACTAAAGATAAGTTTTATCATTTAAAATCATGTGGTTTGAGGCTGTAGAATCCTTCACTCAAACTTTAGATTTGGAGGATGAGCAATGCTCCCAAATCTTAAGCTTGAGTGAATGATGAAACTGTATCAAACTACAACTCTAAAACACTTGATATTTTTTTTGCTTGAACCTCTGTATGTCTAGTATTGTTCCACCAATTTTCAGAGCAATTGGAGTTGTAGTTATGTTTCTAAAAATTTGAGAGTGTGCGCTGCTCCAGTAAACCTATTTCCTGGCAGTCAACAATGTAACAGTCTTCTTCTTTTTCAACAATATACCTTCCCGTATACTTTAACCTATCAGTATATTTTCCAAGTTTTATCAATGAATTTGTGATTAAATTTAAGAATTAATATATGTTCCTTTGATGTTTTCAGTGGTCCAATATGAAGACCAAGCGAAGCTAATACAACACAACTTTAAGATGTGAATGATTCTACTCCACTAGCTAGATGAAGTTGTCAGCTTTTGTATCTTCAAATTAGTACCATCAGTAATACCTTAGTAATTCTTTATGTATTTCCTTAACTATAGAACTACTTGTTGGATATTATATTGTAATCCCTTTTTGGGTACTTTGAATGTTATTGGTGCTTAAAATATGAAATATATAGGAATGAAAGATTTTATACTTGCACAAATTTTAGGCCATTTCAAAATACAGGCACAATTGTATTTAATTCATTGATATCCTTTTTAGGTGAAAAAAAAACTAATATATATCATACATTCCAAATCATTTTTAGTCTAAAAACTGAAATGTTATGTCATTTTGATATCAGATTCTCTCTCAGACTTGATATATAAACAATATTTAGATATCAGAGTATGTTTCATACCTGATATTGATGTCGAGATTACATATCAGATTTTATCATATACCTGATATTGATACCAAGATTTTAGATTTTAAATCATATTCTACCTCAAACCTGATATTGATATCATGGTTTTATATCATATTCTACCTCAAATACGATATGTATTGATTAGAACTATTGATATTCGGATTTTATAGATATCAGTAATAATATCAAAAATGATATATAAACAATGTTTACATATCAGTTTAAAACTGATATCTAAAATGTGATCATTAGATATCACGACGCGCTATATCAGGCGGCTACCCAAATAGATATCAGTCCACGACTGATATCTATCGACATTTTTGTTGTAGTGATAGAAACGAACGGTCCTCACCAAAAGTAATGAAGTAAGGTCTGGAATAAATAGTCTAGGCTAGTACCTTCAATTTGTAATATGATTCCCATAGGAAACCTATAGGTACAAAGGGAGATCACCCTACATGGATGTAACATGGGTCTCGATCAACCCATACTTCAAAATTGTAACATAAGCTTCGGCCATTTAAATTAATGTATCATAGTTCATTCAAACTATATTGCATTTGGTTTTAGCTTATAGCAAATTTTAAATTGTGTCGTTTGTCTAAGTAATTCTATTGCTAACCCGCTGGGGCCAATGGAGATTAAGATGAATTCTACAAATTTCATGGTACCATGGCACCTAAGTCCATACTACAATGAAAAGGTCCGAGGTACCGCGGGCCACAGGCCTCACTGACCCAGGTACCATCAACTAAATGAGTGTTCTAAAGATGATCAGTCTACTTGGAACATCTGCACTCTTTTAGAACCCCACTCGGGGGCAACATTTGTTACTATCGGCCCGAACTCATTAAGGGCAAGGCCCTCTGATGGAAGGTCTCTAGTTCAATAACAAAACATTGTCAAAATTTATTTTTTCGAGCTATGTACCTCGTAAAATAAATGGGGGCATAGGGGAAGGAACTTTGAAAATATTTTTGGGTCATATTTGTGCCTACAAGAAAGCCCCGGATGCATCTCTTTAGCAAATTATAAACGACAATTAATATTATCAAATTTAATTTGTGAGATTAATTCTTGCAAGTTAATAAACTAGATTGAGCTAACGAGCCGATTGAGTTTTGAGGTTCGACCCTCCGTGCAAGTAAGATTTTTTGCTTAAAGGGACCTCGAGATAGCTCCGAAAATCTTCTTTGCTACGGCCCGACTTCGGGGGCTCTATTAATTCAATGGTTATCTTCCGTGTTGCAACGCAAAATGTATGTAAAGCAACGGACCCATGAGATCGTTATTTCTTGCAAATAAATGGGCGGACCCATAAGGTTGGGATAGTCACCATGCCATGCTTACATCACATAAATTAAGTATGTGAAAATGTGAAGAATCCAAAAGAAAATAACTTGGAATTGTAAGTGCATTGGTACCTTGAAATAAAGGGTCCAACAAATAATTCTCAAATACAAACAAATAATACGGCTCTATCGGGCATTAACAAAATAAAAGTCTAGCATATAAGATATCAAGGTGCTATAAAGGACTTCGGGTCCGAGCCATTGGAGGTGCCGGCGATATCCCTTGCCTTGGATGGGGTCCCATCATCATCAGAGGGTTTCTCCTCGGAAATATAGGTGGTGGCATTAGAGTTCAACTCGGAGCCCTCTGGGTCCTCGGATGTATTCACTTCGACGGCCCATTCTTGAATTTTGTCTTCATCCCAACCATGTTTGTGGGGCTTGCCAACCATCCGGTAATAGTAACCCATATTAAACTCATCCACCAAGGCCTCATCAAGTTGTTTTTGATAAAAAGCTTGCATGGAAGTTTTGGCCCTTTCTACGGCATCCTTAATGGCGGCCCTTTCATGCGCCGAGCATTCTTGAATTCTTTGAGCCATCTCCTCCTCCTTCGCATGCAAGGACCCTTGAGCTTTGGCTAACTCTTCTTTCAAGGATCGAATGGTATCATTAAGCTCTAGGACTTTGGCAGTCTAATTGTCAAGTTCCGATCGGACCGTTACAAGCTCTCCTTCAATCTTAGTATGAGCATTCGCTATGGCTATTTTCTTCTCCTCCAACAAAAGTTCATCCTCCAATGTTGGCTTGTGTTTGAATCCATTAAATCTTTTTTCCAACTAGATGCTAGTTCTATCCGGCAAGGAGATAATTTGACCAAGCTCTCTTCCTCAATCAAAATACTTCTCAATAGCCGCTTCTTTGAGACTTCAAGTGTTGATCTTATTAACAATAAACTTTCCAACAAAGGCTGATCTCTTTGTCGCGCAATGTGTTGCTCAAGAGTTCACGATGGGAAAGGAAGCTATGAAACAGTTTGAAGCCGTAGAAGCTAGGCTTGGGCCCATTAATCAAAAGTACAAGGAGGTGCAAGCTGCTCAATCTACTATTGACCAAAGAATTGCTGACACTAAAGCCAAACTTGTTTCACTTAAAAAGGAGAAGGGAAAGGAAAAAAACATTCTTCATCAATTGTTTCTGCAGGTGAAAGATGATGTTGCTTTGTATAGAGTTCTAAGCCCAATATTACAAGATTTCAAACAAAAACAAAAGGAAAGGGAAACGGTGGAACTGGCCGACACTGGGAGTTGGGAGGCTCTGAAAATAGTCCTTTGACAATATATCTAGCTTGTAATTTTCCTCTTTGACCTCGGCCTGTTTGGCCGTGATTTTGTCATATTTATGACTTTTAATTAATGAAAGAAGAAAATTTCTAGAAAGAATGTTTGCAATCTTTTAAATTGTGCCTTCCCATGTAAATGGATAATATTTCTTCAGAAACTAGTCATTGATTGGCGCTGCGTGCATAATTTCATTGATATTTATTAACTGGTAGGTTCATTTCCCTAGCACTTTTTCGACCAAAAATGGCCCTTCCCAAGTCTCAGTCCACTTTCCTATACTTCGCCTTTTCTTGCCAATTGGTAGTAGTGCTTTCAAAACCAGGTCACCCTGAGCAAACGCCTTGTGTCTTGTTTTCTTGTCGTAAGCCTTGGTCACTTTAACTTTTTGGACTTGCATTTTGTTGAGCGTGATCATTATTTTCTCATCTAATTCTTCTAACTCTTGTAACATTGCTTGGTCGTAATTTTCCGCCAAGAGATTTTGTTGCTGAGCCACTCTCAATCACTTGACCGCCAATTCTGGTAGTAATACCGCGTCGTGGCTGTATGTCATAGCATAAGGTGTTGTACCCGTCGTCATGCGCTTGAAAGTTCTAAAAGCCCAAAGTGCTGTTGACAATTTTTCGTGTCAGGTCCTTGGTTTATCTTTTATTGTTTTTTGGATTAGAGCTTTAAGGATCTTATTATTAGACTCGGCTTGGCCGTTCGTTTGACCATAATACGGTGAGGAGTGCTGAATTGTGAATCCTTGCTCAGCGGAAAATCCTCTCACCTGTCGTGCTATAAACATTGGGCCACAGTCGGCTACTATAGTTTTTGGTAATCCAAATCAATGGATAATTCTCTCTAATGAATTGAATAACGTACCTCAACGTGAGTAACCTTCTTCATTGGCTCAGGCTTCACCCATTTAGTAAAATAATCTGTAGCCACTAAGATAAATTTATGCCCTTAGCTCGATCCCGGCGTGATTTTGCCAATCATGTCCATTGCCCAACCAATGAACGACCAAGGCTTGATAACTGGGTGAAGGGATGCGGCCAGGATATGTTGGATAGGGCTGCACATTTGACATGGGATGCAAGTTTTTGCATATTCAATGCAATCTTTCAAAATGGCTTGCCAATAATAGCTGTGTCTGTGGATCAACCATCTCATCTTGTGACCAGCTTAGTACGCGTCGCAAAGTTTGGCATGGACCTCGGCCATGACGATTTTGGACTCTTGTTCTCCCAAACATTTTTATTAGTAGCTCCTCATTCCTTCTCCTATAGAGATCATCATCTACCATTACATAGTTTCTCGCCTGATATCTCACCTTCTTTAGGTGAGGTTGGTGTAGATTTCTTAGGTATTGGATGAGAGGCCATCTCCAATCATTTGTGTTAACTTGCACACAACATACAGCATCGGGCTTCATACGCTGCCGAGCGTGGGGAAGTTCTCTTCTTTCTATCTTCACCGTTCGTAACTCGGCTCCCTCCGAAAAGGTGATCCCTGAAGCTATCTTTGCCATCTCGTCGACCTCATAGTTTTCTTCCCTTATAACATGATTGAAAGTGATTTCTGTGAATTCCACGGCTAATTGTGTTATCACGGCCCAATAGAGACTTAGAATCGGATCAAGACATCTATATTGTCTTGTAACTTATTTGATTACTAACAGAGAATCGCCATACACGGCGACAAATTGTGCGTCGAGTTCTCCTAAATTCTCAAACCTAATCAAAAGGGCTTCATATTCTGCTTGATTATTAGTACAAGGGAAACCTAATTGAAAAGAAAACTGGTACCTCATCCCTTGTGGTGATCTTATGATAATTTTAGCTCTCGTCGAACCATCTGAGCTGGACCCATCAAACCAAAAACTCCACGGCTCAATCCCAACATAGTGATTGAAAATGGCATCGATTTCGACTTCGCCATTATCTTCAATTCCATTAAAAGGGTGGTGTGCCAAAAAAATCAGCTAAAGCTTGGCCTTTGACTGCCCTTTAAGGGATGGACCTAAATCAAACTCTAAAAGGGCCATGGTCCACTTTCCAATCCGGCCATGAATGATTGGCCGTGTAAGCATGTATTTGACCACATCCGTTTTTGAAATGATTAAAACTGTAATTGGCAGCATGTAGTGCCACAACTTCATCGCCGAGAAATACAAAGCCAAGCACAACTTCTCAATGGGCGAGTACCTAGTTTCGACCTCGGTCAAGATCCGGCTGGTCTAATGAATTGCTTACTTCTTCTCAACCTCATTGTCTTGGGCAAGTAAAGCACCAATAGAATTCTCCGCCGCAGCGATGTATAGTTTCAAAAGTCTATCTCAGCAAGGGGAAATGAGAACAGGAGGTTGGATTAAGTATTCCTTAATCGCATTAAAAGCTTCTTGATGCTCTTCTTTCCATATAAATTCGTCACTCACCTTGAGTCGTAATAAAGCTGAGAACGACTGTATTTTGCCGGCCAAGTTGGAGATAAACCGCCGTAGGAAATTCACCTTGCCGAGAAAAGATTGAAGCTCTTTCTTATTCTTCGGCGAGGGCACTTCTATGATGGCTCTTATTTTGTTTTTATCTATCTTGATACCTTTTTGGTGAACTAAAAATCCTAGGAAATTCCCGGCAGAAACCCCAAACGCACATTTCTGAGGGTTCATTTTCAACTTATTTTGTCTCATTCTCTCAAAAACCTGTTTTAGGTTCATTTAATGGTTATCCATGGTCTTGGACTTCACGACCACATCGTCTATATAGACTTCAACTGTGTCGCTGATCATTCCTTGAAAGATAGTGTTCATGGCTCTCTGATATGTTGCTCCGGCATTCTTTAAACCAAACAGCATCACAATCCACTCATATATTCCTATTGGCGGTTGGCACCTGGAAGCGGTCTTGTGGACTTTCTCCTCGGCAATAAAGATTTGATTGTATCAGGCATAACCATCCATAAAAGAGAGAATTTTGTGTTTCGTCGTGCTGTCTACCAACAAGTTTGCCATAGGCATTGAATATTTATCCTTAGGTGTTGCTAAATTGAGATTTCTAAAATCTACACACACCCTTAGCTTGCCATTCTTTTTTAGCACATGAACCACATTGGACACCCAACTTATATACTTCGCCGTCCTGATGAATCCAGCCTCATGGAGCTGGCGGATCTCATCCTCTATTCGTCTTTGTACCTCCACGGTGAAATGTTTTGACGGTTGAGCATACGTCTTGAATGTTTCTTTCAGGGATAATCGATGTTCGACCAAGTCCCGATCTAAACCTGGCATCTCCCTGTAATGCCAGGCGAAGCAATCCCTATATTCTTTGATCAACGCAACTAATTTAGCTCTCAATTCTTCCGAAATTAATTAACCAATGAAAATTGGCCATAGGTCTTCATCAGTACCCAAGTTGATTTCTTCCAAAGGATCTTGAACCTCGGCCTTCGAATCTTCAAGTTCGGAGAAGGCTGGGTTTAGTTCATTCATTCCTTATTCCTTCCTAGCTTGTTCATGTTCCGTGATGAACTCGGCGTTTAAGTCAACCATGGTCTTTGATTTCTTATACACTTGGAGTCTCTCGACGAGATCCTCCATCAAGGCCACTTCTACCTCATTTTGGTCTCTTAACATTAATCGTATTTGTTGAACAACTGAGACACCGCCGTGAGGACTCCTGTCTCCTCGTAGTCTGACTTATCCTCTTTTTGGATGAAACACTAGTTAGGCGACCGTTGGCATCTTCTCTTTCAAACACCAAATAAACCATGTCTTCCTCATAATACTGAGCTTCCACCACGCCTGTCATTGCCTCAAAAGGCTTTTGCTCTGCCTGGACCACCTCCACTTGATCTCCAATCCAGAAAATTAAAACTTGATGGAGGGAAAAAGGTACACACCTATTGGCATGAATCCAGTCTCAGCCGAGAAGTAGGTTGTAGTTGGCCATAGAGTCCACGTCGTAAAACGCCGTGAGCCTTGATTTGCTCCTGACTGTAAGCTCCATAAGTAATACTCCCTTTGCTCTTAATTTCTCGCTGGCAAACCAATAAGCATGAGGTCTGTGGTTAACAGGTCGGCTTCTGTTTTGTGAAATCTCCTCATTAAAGTAGATGGAATGACATTAATCGTTGCCCCATCATCGATCATAACTTTAGTACTAGGGACTCCCTCAAGGTGGGCTATAATATATAATGGTTTTAGATGGCAAGTCATCTCTTCTGTGGGCTTCCTAAAATATGCTTGGCCAGACTTGGTTACAGCCACGTTTCCAACCTCCTGAATATCTTCCTCTTCAACGGAGATCTCAACGTCATTTATTTCAATTTTTGGAATATCATCGTCTAGATAATCCTCTTCTAAGGAACTATTCTGGCCGGATGGGGCCTGAAATTCAGCCGGGAGAGTACAAACCATTTTACATATTGCTTCTTTGAGCTCATGCTCATCTTCAACTTCAAATTTCATTGATCCGAAATTCCAAATCTTTGTCCTTTTGGGCAGTTCTGGTTGTTTTTCAACTTCAAACTTCTCGGCCATGATTATTTCCTCATTTTTCTTTGGAAAAGAAAAACTCTCCCTTGTCGGGGTCCTTTCTGGTTTAAACTTTTCTACGAGTAAAGTCCCTCGCTTGGTCAGGTATCATAGCTCACATGATTTCACCCAAACGATCTATGCTCGCCATCAAAGTCGCATTATTCCCTCGGATATACTCCGCCAAATGATTCATGGTTGTAGTGAGGGTGGTTATATCCCCTTCGAGACCGGTGTGCATGCCACAGATCTCTTCCACCACCCCACGCTGCATTTCAATCATTGATCGCTCTATGACCCTTATTCTGCCTTGAACACTCTTTATCTCGTCAAATATGTTAGCAGCTGCTTGCATCTCAACCACATGTTATTCAGCCGTGGTTGTGTTTTCACCTAAAAGAAAGTCCCTCTCAGCGATGATAGTCTTCAATTCTTTGGCGGTCACTCCTCGCCTTACTACCTTGTCAAGAAAATCTTCGATCGTCTTATGAAACGATCTTGTCACAGTCATACACCAAATTATGTTACCTCTAAAAATCACGGCAAGTCTGGCCGAATTCCTAGCTAGAATGTTTGGGTGTTCCCCTATTCTCGGCAAAACAGCCGTAATAGAAAAAATGTAAGTTATTATTCACGCTGAGCTTATTAACTTCTGAAACAAAGCGATTGTTAACTAGTAAGGAACAAAAGCTCGCCGAGGTTCTTCTTGCCCTGATCTTCAAGGACTTTAATCACTTGTTTCAGCGACTTGATGCTCTAACTCGTAAGTGCGTAAAATCGTTGCTTGAGTAACGGGTTGAATTGCAAAATAATGAATCTTAAGAAAAGGTATGAATGACTTGATTATCACAAAATTGAGTAACAATAGGAGTTCTAATAACACAATTCATAAAGAAAATAACATGGAGATAAAACAATAACCAAAAGAAATCAATAGTAAGAAAACAAGGTCTTAGCAGAGCTAAAAAAAAGGAACCAAGTCTGAGATCCAAAAAGAAAATGATGAACACGTTATGATTCTTGAGAAGATTGTTGAATTGCTGAAGAGTTTGTGCTTGATTTTTTTAGGATGTGATGAGAGATCTTTTGTGCCTTCAATGCCCTGCTTATATAGTGATCAATCTCCTTGGGTGATAAGAAACCCTTTCCTTATTGATTTTGGACTTCTCCCCCTTTCTTCACACTAAAGCAAACTATTTTTGCCTTAATTGGTCTAAAATCCTAGTCTACCAAGGATTTTCGGCAGCAGCTAGACTTTCCTCTATTTAAATTCTGATTTGGGCTTTAATTGACTGGGTTCACACATATCTGTACCTGGGCTGGGCTTTATCAACAAAAACATGGGTTTGGCTGTGGACTCGGCCTAAAACCATTTTAGGGTGTAAACAATCATGAAAATGAGCATTCTAAAGCTAATTGGTTAGCAAGTTAATATGAAGCTAACCACTCTTTTGAGCCTATCAAATGAGTAATTTCAAAATCTGAATTGTCCATATTTTAGGTCTAACTTCAAAGATTATCATTATAAAAAATCAACTAAATTAGAATTCATTTGGTCATTTAACTATGATCAAATAAATAGACAAACACTATGTTTCGATACAAGCATATAAATGGTTGTTATTATAATCAAATGGCTAAAAGACTTCCAATTTAGTAGATTTTTTACAAAGATGATCTTTAAAGTGAGGCCTAAAAATTGAACGGTTTAGATTATAAGATTACATGATGTGGTGGGCTAAAAAAGGTGCGTATTAACTTGATAAATAGTTAATTTTAGAGCATTTATGATAACATGAATTTGAGGACGTTTTCTAAAAATAGAAAAAAATATATATACCTAATTGCATTGTTGGCCCAAGGGTTATGGTGAAATTTACTCTCTTATTTTAGGCTAGTTAAAATTAAATATATAATTTAAATAATAACATAATAGGCTTATTTACGTCAATGTCACTTAAAAGATAGATTGTTTTCTCACTTTGTTTCTTGAAATTTCAAATGTCCACTTTACCACCTGAACTTCAAATGTTGTTGAAAATAGGGGTGGGCACGGTCCAGTCCAATTCAGTTCTCCCCCCAAACCGTGCACTGGACCGTGGAGGTTATCCAGTCCGGTCCGGTGCTGAGAACTGTACATTTTGCACCAGAACTGGACCAAACTGAACTGTAACAGTTTCAATTTGGTCTGGTGCACTGTTTGGGACTGGACCAAAAATTGTACTGCACCAAACCACCTAACAGATTCACAATCACAATTCACAACCCAAAATCAACCTAGAAATGAAGAAACAAACCATTGTAAAATTCAACAATGAACACCATTTGATTGAATACATACATCCCAAAGAAAAATTTCTAATGAAAAACAAAACCCAAATTGAATTTGACAACAACAATCGTTTGACTTTACTGTAAAATCAGTAAATCCCTAACCCCTAACCCAAAATCAGTAAATCCCTAACCTCAAATCAAACCCTAAATCCCTAAATCAAACCCCTAACAAAAAATCAATAATACTGTATTAGAGTGAGATATGAGAGACGAGAGATGAGAGTCTGCGACTATGTGAAAATGGCAGTTCTCATAGACCCATAGCTCATGGATCGAACCTCTCTTCGTTTTCCTCCAAAATCGAGATCGAGAGGCGCTGAGAGAGTGAGAGATCGAGAGAGGAAGATCGCCACGGCGACGGGAAGAGAGGAAGATGGTGAGGCCGAGTCGGTGACGGACACAGGGTTAGGGGGTTTGAGCCTGCTGTCTGCGTGAGGAAGATCGCGACGGCGTGAGTGAGGTGAGTCTGCTGTCTGCGTGACTGCGTCGTGAGGGTTTGAGAGTTGAGACTTTGAAGTCTTTGAGTCAAAGTGTCAAACTGAAACACAGTTTGACTGTTTGTTTAAGTCACTTAGATTTTGAGGAAATTACAGATTTGGTCCACTTATTTTATACTTAGTTCAATTTTGGTCCACGATCTTTTTTAAGTTCTGTTTTGGTCCACTAATTGTTTCATTTGTTCAATAAAGGTCCAGATTTGTGACTTTAAATCCTTTGGGTTGTGTTTTCTTCAATTATAATTAAAGTATAAGTTATATTTCATCATTTCTTAGTTATAAAAACAAATTTGGAATATTAGAATCTAAGATAATTGAGATTGGGTGAAATTTGAAAAATTGGCAGTTTCGAGTACTCTACTTTGGGGTCAATTATCTTGAGTTTTAGAACTCCAATTTGAATGATCTTTATATGGTTGTAAAGAAGAAATGCATAGCTTTAAAACAAGTACATGTTTGCTAAATTTGGGTGAAATTTGATAGGGGAAAAGGCATGCCAAATTTAAGAATACAAATCTGAACCTTTATTGAACAAATGGAACAATTAGTGGACCAAAATAAAACTTAAAAAAGATTGTGGACCAAAATTGAACTAGGTATAAAATAACTGGACTAAATCTGTAATTTTCCCCTTAGATTTTTTATGGTTTTGTGTAATTAAATTGGGGTTTTAACTTTCATTGGGGTTTCAATTGTGGTTATATAGTTATACTTATATAGTTAATTAGTTATATATGTTATATATTTATTACTTATATATGTATAGAGTAATTAATATAATTTAGGGTATATGGTTATAGTTGACTATGAGTCTAATTGGGGTTTCAATTGGGTTTATACTTTATATACTTATATAGTTATACATGTTATATACTTATATACTTATTACTTATATATAATATATGTATAGGGTAATTAACTAATTAATATAGTTTAGGGTATATAGTTATAATTTTATTAGGGTATAGGGTTATAGTTGACTATGAGTCTAATTAAGGTTTCATTGGGGTTTCAATTGGGTTTATATACTTATATAATTATATATACTTATTATTTATATATAATATATGTGTAGAGTAATTAACTAATTAATATAGTTTAGGGTATATGGTTATAATGTATTAGGATATAGGGTTATAGTTGACTATGAGTCTAATTGGGGTTGCATTGGGGTTTCAATTGGGTATATAGTTATATATGTTATATACTTATATACCAGGCTCCTTCTGTTGAGGTATACCTCAACTTATTTATGTTGAGGTATAACCTTGTTGGGGCCTACATGAGTCGTTTTGTGTCGATCCGAACCGTTCGCAAGGATCATCTTCATTGATAGATCATCCTTGCAAAAAATTAGCCAAATCGGAAATCATTTGCCTATCTAACTTTGATAAAACAAATGGACGGTTTTATCGAAAATATTTGGTTCGTCCATTTATTTGATCAAAGTTAGATAGGCAAATGATTTCCGATTTGGCTAATTTTTTGCAAGGATGATCTATCTATGGAGATGTAAAAATTGAACGGTTCGGATCGACACAAAACGACTCGTGTGGGCCCCAACAGGGTATACCTCAACATAAATAAGTTGAGGTATACCTCAACAGAAGGAGCCTGACTTATATACTTATTACTTATATATAATATATGTATAGAGTAATTAATTAATTAATATAGTTTAGGGTATATGGTTATAATTGTATTAGGGTATAGGGTTATAGACTTATAGTTGATCGACTATGAGTCTAATTGGGGTTTCATTGGGATTTTAATTGGGTTTATATACTTATATAGTTATTAGTTAGAGGAAATTACAGATTTAGTCTTGTTATTTTATACCTAGTTCAATTTTGGTCCACAATCTTTTTTAAGTTCTGTTTTGGTTCACTAATTATTTCACTTGTTCAATAAAGATCCAGATTTATTTTCTCAAATTTGGCATGTCTTTTACCCTATCAAATCTTACCAAAATTCAGCAAACATATATTTGTTTTAAAGCTATGCATTTCTTCTTTACAACCATATAAAGATCATTCAAATTGGAGTTTTAAAACTCAAGATAATTGACCCCAAAGTAGAGTACCTGAAACTGCCAAATTTTCAAACTTCACCCAATCTCAATTCCCTTTGATTCTAATACTTCAAATTTGTTTTTATGACTAAGAAATGATGAAATATAATTTATACTTCAATTATAATTGAAGAAAACGCAACCCAAATGATTGAAAGTCACAAATCTAGACCTTTATTGAACAAATGAAACAATTAGTGGACCAAAACAGAACTTAAAAAAGATCGTGGACCAAAATTGAACTAGGTATAAAATAAGTGGACCAAATCTGTAATTTTCTCTTATTAGTTATATATGTTATATACTTATTACTTTTAGGGTTTATGGTATAGATTATTAGATTATAGGGTTTCCTTTAAACTTTAAACCCTAAACCCTAGTACATAATTTCCTCTATTAGAAGTTTATAACTAATTAACTATATACTATATCCTAGAACTATAATAATTTTAGTATATAGGGTTTAGTATATAAATTATGGAGTATAAAGAATATACTAATTTTATTATAAAAGATATAACTAAAATTATATACTAAAACATTATTATATATAGAATATAGGCCATATGGTTATATAAAATATATTTTAGGGTCTAAAATATAGCTAGGTTAATATTAATTTTATTATCTAAAATGTGTAAAATGTGTGTAAAAATGTATGTACAAATGTGTGTAAAAATGTTTATAAAGTGTATAAAAATAAAAAATACATATTAAATAAACGGTCCAATCCAGTCCAGTCTAGTTCTGTGAACTGCAAAATCGGAACCGGAATTGGATTGGACCGGTTCGGTCCAGTTTTGACCCAGTGTTGACCAGTTTTGGTCAAAGCGGTTTTTTACAGTTTTTTTCCCCCCGGTTTCCGGTTTGAACACCCACCTCTAGTTGAAAATGCCCTATTTCGTTAACGCAGCCGTTAAAAATGCTAACAAGGCACCTATGTGGATACCTCAAGTTATATATGCCTTGTAAGTTTGAATACAGTAGAATTTTATTTTAAATTTGGACAAAACATCCTTCCACCCATTGATCGGTCAATTTGAGTTATATTCACAACTTACTCCAATAACAAATCTGTCCAAATTTGGATTTCTCAACAACCTTGTGTAAGGTGTACATTCATGTACCAACAAGGAGAAAAGACCGACATTTTGGAGAAAAGATCTATTTTTGGATGCAAAAATACAATTATCGAGTAGTGCTAGAACCCCCTTAAGTAGTGCTTGAACCCCGTTTGAGCACACTACGCAATGATCATATTTTTACAACTCTGAAAAATGAGTTAAACATATTTAAAGGTCTTGAGTTTGAACTAGTTTTCAAAATTTTCCCAAATCTCTTATGAGCAATATCTTTAACAACCGAAAAGTGCAGCTTCATCTCAATGACAACCAAGCAGTTGCTCCTTGTAGTAAAAAGAGAAGCTTACTTTTTTTGTTGACAAATCTATCTGACCACAAATGGAAAAACCAGCATGTAAACGTTGGTTAAAAGTGTGATGTGTTCTGAAGACTGAGAACTTTGTTGACCGTGTAGGCATCTTCCTCCAAGGTCAACTGAGCTGAGTAGAGGAAGCCACCATAACCTCCACCGCAGAGGCCAAATTGAATGGGATATCATTGCTGGAACAAGAACCAGCAATCCTGCTACGAAGACATGAACTTTCAGCCTTCATGCCATTGACCATTTTTTTGTTTGGTGAGGGAGGTTGGTAGATTCCATGGCCGGAGAAAAGTTAGACATAGGAAAGGGAATAAAGGAGGGAGTTGAATTGACAATCACAATTCTCGAGAGGTCCTAGAGATATTTTACATCACTCTCTAGTGGTACCTTTCTATACATCGCTATATTTTACATCTAACTCATCCTTACTAATGTAAGGATACACTCAAAACGTCAAAACCACAAGTTCGTTCTTCATTTTGAGCTGCCACCAATAGGAGTACAAAATTACAGCAAGGGATCCAATTCATAATTCTTAAACAAGTCAGTGAAAAATATTATTTCAGTGGCAATGCTACAGTTCTTCCACTTGCACTGAAAACCCACAGTGACACCTCTTTGTCAGCACCAAGTTGTCCTCATCAAAACTCAGGTTATCTGTCAAGAATACATGCTCATGGTTTTCTGGCATGGCAGCTGATGGACCATCCAACCTATCTTTGCGTACATCACCTTTCTGGCATCCAAGAGATTGCTCATTATTCTGATTACCACCAACCTGTACATCTAATTTACTATTCACATTTTCGGTCTTAACCGATGCTATTGATGAGGAGGAATCCCCATAACGGTTTTTTAACCTTTGCCGAGTTACGATGGAAGATAGAAGCTGATACCACCGAGAAATAGACTGCATCTCATTTCTTTTCTTTTCTGCAGCCTGTCTTCTTTCCTCTTCCTCTCCATATGCCTAAAGAACAAGTGGCCAACAAATTCGGTCAACATCTCCAGGTGAAATGAGCTGGACATTGAATGAAGAAAAAATTTCGGAAAATTCACAAACTTTGACAGACAAAAAACCATTTATCTTCGGATGTGACAAAATGTAACACGTTGTACCATTGTAAATTATTTTCCATAGACAAAATATAAAAAGGGTAAACAGGCTACCTAGATAAGATTTTACCCAAGGAAGATTCATAATATAAACTTAGAAGAGCATATTATAAAATATGAAAAATATTTGTTTGATAAACCTTATGGGAAGATTGAATTTAGGTATGATTCTGGAACTTTGAAAAATGAAAATAAATAATAAAAAATTCAAAATTTATCAAGGACCACACTCCATTCAGAAGTTGCAATGCAGTTTACCTCCACTATTGCATCCTTGAACTCAGCACACACTACTATACCATCAAAGACAGGATATGATTGACCATTTTTGAATTCGAAACCAACCATGGCGGGAGCATAATCAATTTCCAGCCTCTTGGCAACAGAAAAAACCCTCGGCAACCTCAAGTGCACAGTCCCTGGCGGAAGGCATTTCTCAGACCATACTTCCACATTACCATGATCATTCTGTAAATCAAATATAGTATTTGTCAGTACTAATAAAGCTCTATTAAGAACTGAAGAACAACCAAACTGATCATTAATGAAGTAGCTAGTCTTATGCATTCTCAAGCTGCTGTAAAAATAAGGCACTGTGTAAAAAGTAAAAAAGGAGGGAGGGAGTGAGAGAGAGTGAGAGAGAGAGAGAAGCAAAGTACTGACAACCACTTCTAGGGCAGAAAAAGACAAAAAAACATAACAAGAAAATGATACTTTAGTTATAACCCATCTGCACCAAATATTAATGAACATCCATGGAAAACTAAAAGCGATTTACCTTGGGCACTATTCCATCAACAGCATGAGGCAGTTTCAATGGTTCGAGTTGCCACTTGCCATAAAGTTCGATAGTTCCTTTTGAACTACCCTCAACATAATCATCAGCTTCAGTAGCCTGTACTTTCTGAAGCTTTACAGAACGTTTCAACTCCTGAAGAAACATAATGGGAGGATTGGGAAAAAAATTGTATGTAAACAACAATGAATAACAATAAACCTAATAGAGTTAGTGCATCAAGTAACCACATACTATAAACCAAATCTGACCTTCACAGGATGCACATTGGTTTTAACTTGCAGCCCCTCCCGCAGCCATCTTTCTCTTGTCTTTAGTGTTTGCACACATGTCCTAGAGTAAACTGGATGACCGGAACAATAACCCAGAATGGGCCCCTTCGGATGAAGTACCTGATACTTGGTAAGCCATTTCTCAACAGCATATAGTTGATGGTTTTTATAGGCCTGCAAATGGAAGTTCAAATGTTCCACAATGAAAAGTTGCAGCTACGAAACTGAAGTGTGGTGCAATACAACAATATCAAGCAACCATACCTGCTGATTAGTTGGAAGAGGTTCAGTCAATGCCCTAGTTTCCAACTCCATATCCTCAAGAGAGTTCCTACTAGCAATCACAGAACTCCTCGAAGGAGATTCTACATTAAGCCTTTTTCCAGTTTCTTCTGAGCTTTCTAGGCTAGACTTCCCAGTGAAGTTGACATTATTTGGAAGATAATCCATGTCTGCACTGTCTGAGATGTTAAAGGATTTTACTTTTTCATGTTTAAATGAGGAATTAAACTGTTCTTTCTGCAAATGGACCATGCCTCCGGTTGCTTTCACCTCTAAATCTCTCAATGGTGCCAATACCGCATCCCACCAAATTGAATTAACTCGCTGAGATGCTATCTGATACCACTTCAGATTGTACCTGTGATATGACCATGTTGATACCAACTGAGGGTGATCAAAAAGTAGTAGTAATAGTACAACATACTCTAAAACACAATTTGAACTTATCAGGCCTTATGGACACTGGGAAACAGAACAACTGTTGTAAACTATTCTTTTCAGAACTTCACAAATTAAGTGTTGAAACACCACCAACATTGCATCCAACACTAGAAATACAAGTACACTAGTATGAAACGATACAGAAACTTCAGTCACAACTTCGGATAAATAAAAAAGACGAAAAACCAAACACTAGTATGAAATGATAAAGAACTTCAGCAAAACACAACTGGTGGGTATTTGCAATGATATACACCATTCAATAAATAAACAGCCTCCTATACTTTAGATAAAAAAAGGGGGAGGGGGGTTGTCTATACAATTGTAAGAGATGGATGAAATGATTCTTAAATGTACAGAACCATTCTTATTTGCAGTGCCATCCAAATGTAACTCGCAATATCAACTCCCTTAACTGACAAATCTAAACAATTAAGAAGATGGCAGTCTTTACTGATTTTATTTATTTTTTTATGTGTCAGCGCTACCCAAAGAGTGGGTGGGAATAAGTTTTTCTTTCTCACCCTAAAAGTGTGAACGACAATCGATTGGGATTCAAGTCTAGAATCGACTGAGTATCAAACTTGCACATTCCAAACAGTCCAGATTATGTGCATGACAACAGGAACACAAAAGGCACAGGTTAAATCACAGTTCATGCAAGTAAAGCATGCATAATTACAGAATAATAAGCACTGCCAAACAAGCTTTAGAACTAGTTAGTAACACAAATTAATTATACAAATAAACAAAGCAACACAGCCATATTAGGTGGTTCAGCCTGTTGCTTACATCCACCACCAGCTTCCTAGGACTGCGTAAATCCACTAATTTGAATAGGGATAATGGTTAACCAAGAAACCTTACCAACCAAAAATACACAGAAGTTTCTGTAGTGAATTAACACCCTTCCCCGTGACCTTTTTCTTTGATGTATTCTAGGATTAGACAATTGGCAAACACACACAATAACAGTAGCAATAAAGCAATAAGAACACCAAGATTTGTTCTCAAGGTTCGGCGAACTTTGCCTACGTCCCCGTGTAATCCTTACAAAATCACAGTTGCACTATGTATAGAATAAGATTACAAGAAATTATTGAAACCCTAGACTGCCCAACTCGCAGGTGCTCTCTTCTCTCTGGCACAATTAGCCCTCTTGTGTTTCTCCCTCTTGAAAAACACCTCTCCCTTGTAGTCACTCACCCTTGAGTCTCTAACCCGACGCCCGAGTCTCCCTTTGAGTTTCTTCCCTTGAAGTCTCTAGCTATTCTTTTTCTATAAGACTTGTAGTAGCCTATTTATAGAGCATAGGCTTACCACTTACAATATGGATTCCTAAACCTAATAGAATTAGGTAATTCACCTATTAGCTAATTCTATTCCCTTGTACATAAGAAAAACCCTTTAGAACTCCTCCCCACACTAGGAAGGTCTTGTGCAAGTCCTCTTTGTCTTCCAAAACCATACCCTTCTAGGAAACCCAAAATCTGCCCCAAAAAACTCGACTCCCTTCCTCACTGGTCTCGGGCGATCGGTCAGCCAAATCTCCGACCAGTCGGCCAAACTGCCTGGAAAGGCCAATTACTCTCTGGAGCTGGGCGACCGGTCAGCCAAAGCTCCAACCGGTCTGCCAAAGCTTCTAGTTTCTGAACTTTCCACAAAGCCAAAGCTCCGACTGGTCTGCCAAAGCTTCTACCAAGCATGCAGAGTAAAATTACTTGAAGATACCGCCAAAAGCTCACCATCGTCATCAACCACGACATTGCTTGAACTTGAGTTTTCAGCCCCTTTCTTCCAAAACCATACCCTTCTCGGAAACCCAAAATCTGCCCCAGAAAACTCGACTCCTTTCCTCACTGGTCTCGAGCGATCGGTCAGTCAAATCTCCGACCAGTCGGCCAAACTGCCTGGAAAGGCCAATTACTCTCTGGAGCTGGGCGACCGGTCAGCCAAATCTCCAACCGGTCTGCCAAAGCTTCTAGTTTCTGAACTTTCCACAAAGCCAAAGCTCCGACCGGTCTGCCAAAGCTTCTACCAAGCATGCGGAGTAGAATTACTTGAAGATACCGCCAAAAGCTCACCATCGTCGTCAACCACGACATTGCTTGAACTTGAGTTTTCAGCCCTTTTCTTCTTCTTCTCCAGCCATATATGGCAATCCCTTTTCCAGTGGTCTAGTGAACCACACTCGAAGCAACCACCTTCTTCATCGGAATCATTGGACTTGCCCTTTTGCTAGACCTGCCACTCCTTTCCTTCCCTTGACTCTTCTCCTTGCCCTTAGCATAAAGGCCTTGTGATGACTGAGTGTTTTCGGTCAAATCATCTAACTTTGCATATGACTGAAGTGCTTGCACCACGTCATCAAGCTTTAGAGTCTCCTTTCCAAACATCAAAGTTGTTCGGAAGTGCTTGAAAGAAGATGACATGGATCTCAGCAAGATGATAGCCTTATCATCATCCTTGTAAACTTCTTCGACCTTGTCGAGATTAGCTATGTAATTCTGAAATTTGCATACATGATCCACTACATCTCCACATTCTAGTCGAAGTCCAAAGAGCTCATCCTTCAAGAAGAGTTTATTGGACAACGTCTTGCCCATACAAACACTCTCCAACTTGTCCCATGCTTCTTTTGCTATCATCGCCTCTGTGATGTGAGACCTCACGGATCTTGTGAGGTGGATCTTTATTGAGCTCTTGGCCTTCTTGAGAGCTTTGTTCCACGCGGCTTCTTGCATGGTTGTCGGCCACTCTCCAAGAATTAACACCCTTCCCCGTGACCTTTTTCATTGATGTATTCTAGGATTAGACAATTAGCAAATACACACAATAACAGCAGCAATAAAAAACACCAAGATTTGTTCTCGAGATTCGACGAACTTTGCATGTGTCCCTGTGTGATCCTTACAGAATCACAGCTGCACTATGTATAGAATAAGATTACAAGACCTTATTGAAACCCTAGATTACCCAACTCGCAGCTACTCTCTTCTCCCTTGCACAATTTGCCCTCTTGTGTTTCTCCCTCTTGAAAAACACCTATCCGTTGAAGTCACTCACCCTTGAGTCTCTAACTCGAGTCTCCCTTTGAGTTTCTTCCCTTGAAGTCTCTAGTTATTCTTTTTCTATGAGACTTGTAGTAGCCTATTTATAGAGCATAGACTTACCACTTACAATATGGATTCCTAAACCTAATAGAATTAGATAATTCACCTATTAGCTAATTCTATTCCCTTGTACACAAGGAAAACCCTTTAAAACTCATTCCCACACTAGGAAAGTCTTGCGCAAGTCCTCTTTATCTTCCAAAACCGTACCCTTCTGGGAAACCCAAAATCTACCCCAAAAAACTCGACTCCCTTCCTCACTGGCCTCAGCGACCGGTCAGCCAAATCTCCGACCAGTCGGCCAAACTGCCTGGAAAAGCCAATTACTCTCTGGAGCTGGGCGACCGGTAGGCAAGCCAATTACTCTCTGGAGCTGGGCGACCGGTCAGCCAAAGCTCTGACCGGTCTGCCAAAGCTTCTAGTTTCTGAACTTTCCAGTAACTCCCGACAAGCCACTTTCACAACAGTTTCATCTGAAAGTCCTAGGACTTCACACAAAGAATTCATAGCACAATCCACAACACTAGGCACAATCCTAAACACTTCTTTAAGTGGATCGTGTTTGATTGTCACTGAAGATTCAAAGATTTATAAATAAACTCACAGTGGTGATGTTGTGGATTTAGATGAGTAAGTTGCGCGCCTAGGAGGGCAGCACGCTTTGGGATGCGGAGGAGCTATTATCGCCGAGCTCCCTAACCTAATGCGGCACCGGGTTCGGACCGCAGGGAACCGTAGCATGGGGGGGACGTCTAATCCTTTTGCCGCCTCATTGTTCTAGCTTTTGCTCTGTGGAGTGAACTCAACCAAGAGAAGGGAAGAGTTGCAATCTCTCTCAAATCTCACAGGAATGAAGTGAAGTAATGAGAAGATCAATTGAATCGTTTAATAAGAGCGCAAGGTCCAACAAAGGAAGACAAGTGTGCTGTTTAGGGGTGGCAATTTGTATTAGTGGGTCATGTTTGTGTTGTATTATTTTGTATTCGTGCCAAATATTAATCAACCCGAAACACTAACCCAAACCGTTTAGAATGACTCAACACTAACCCAAACAGTTTAGAATGGTGTCGTGTTCGAATTGACCCCATATAATGTGAAGTAAGAACTTAAAACTAATTTCCTCTAATTTTCAAGCCAAAACTACCACTAATGCATCATTTATAAATAAAATCCACCTAATCATGATACTAACTAATTTCCGTTTAATCGTGTCAAATGACTCAACACTAACCCTAACCGTTTAGAATGATGTCGTGTTTGGTTGACCCCCATATAATGTGAAGTAAAAACTTAAAACTAATTCCCTTTGTTTTCAAGCCAAAACTACTAGTAATGCATCATTTATAAATAAAATCCACCTAATCATGATACTAACAAAACCATTAAAAAAAAAAAACAAATAACCCTATAACAGGAAATATAATACTAGTTAAACGTGTTTATCGTGTCATAATTGTGTTACACATGTTTGACACCAACCCGACGTGTTTATTATTCGTGTTAGCATATGTGTGTTCGTTTCAAGCAATGATCAAACCAAACCACCTAACTTTGCATTGGGTTCGAGTCATGTTATCATGTCATGTCAAAATTGCCACCCCTAGTACTGCTGCTTGATATTCATTTTAACAAAGGCACAGTCCACCCACAAAGATGCTCTCAACTCCACAAAGCAAGATTCGACTGGGGTTAAGAGTCAAACATGTTTGGAGTCCACACCACATACAATGATCAACGGCTGCCCTACAAACAAGGGTTCGGTCAAATGATGGACTAAGGTAGTCGACTGGGACTACTGACGTGGCAGTGTTGAAAAGTTAACTCTCAACTTTTCATCCTGACTCTATTCAAGGCCAAAGAAGTCACTCCCAGTTATAAATCGGGTGTCCTAACATAAGATTCACGCATAAGTCAACACTACCTACACGAGCATACTAAAGTCTTTAAATCTTCAAACCTTGGGGAAATCCAATCCATCTTGAAGCTTCTTGATGTAACCTTGAGGAATTTGCCGATCTAAAATTCACGATAAGAACAATCTTTACTAATTGTAGATTCAATTAAAATGGTTTGAATTAATAATACGATGACCA
The DNA here is from genome assembly GCF_963921425.1 of Dryas octopetala. Taxonomy (NCBI): domain Eukaryota; kingdom Viridiplantae; phylum Streptophyta; class Magnoliopsida; order Rosales; family Rosaceae; genus Dryas; species Dryas octopetala. The sequence continues at coordinate 21,398,016 of NC_141371.1, forward strand.
ATCAACGAGGTAAGGATCAGATAACCCATAAATTGATAAATGTAGCCTCCTTATAAGACTCATGTATATGAATGTTATATTTGTGTGTGTTAACATGTATGGAGAGAGGGACAAAAAGAGAGAGAGAGATACAGAGCATGATAGAACATGAAAACCTTTGAAGTGGACTTTCTGAAAGTAACTGTGTGCCATAATTCTAAAAATGCTGGAAATAGGTAAATCAAAGACATGGAAATAACCTGCGAGTCACATCTTTAGCCCCATTCCCAGCAAAAGCAACTACATATCTCAATGGTGTTTTGCATGCAGCAGCTACAGCTTCAACCTTCTGCTCTCCATCAATAATTGAGTTGATAGCATCAATATGCACCCACTTACCTGTCAAGTTTTCCCCGTTGCAGTATACTTCTGCCCAATACAAAGGAGATCCAACTTTTCTCGACCCAACTGCAGTAGAGATACTCTGGGAGGAGATTGATGATTCTTCGCAAACAATTCTTTTCATTCGTTTTGGAGAAGAGAAATTTGAAAAATTACTATTCAGGTCTTTCACGTCTGAACCTATTTTTCTATCCACAGTCGGAACTTCTGTGGCAGAAAGAGCCATTTCCAACTGAATTTCAAACTCAAGATCTCCTCTTCTCTTTGATCCCTGTGATTTCTTGGTAATGCATGCTTCAGAGATATCATTCTGTGCCTTACAAGATAACGTATTTGACATTCTATCATTCAGCTCATAAGTAATGCAAGAACCTTTGGGCTGAGTGTTGTTAAAATTACTTTTGCATGAACCCATCTGAGAAGTTTCACACGCATTGTCTATCTCATTACATGAAACTGATTTAACAGGAGACACTGAGACCTCCTTTTGTCTAGCCACCATTGGAGTTGAAGTACTGAATATTCCCTTACTCGATCTGCTTGGATCTTCAATAGAATATTCAGTCTTGTCAACATCTGGTTTTATGGAGGCAACATTCAAAATGGACACAAACCTGAAAGCAAATGTATGCCAAGAAACCAACAGAATTCACCAAGAGTGAATTTATTATATCTATATTAATATGGCAGAAGAAAGTTAATCAAGAAACACCATGGAAAAACCAATCAATTGATTAGATCAAGTAAAAAATCAAGTAATTCACAAATAAAGAGATCTGCTAAAAATGGAATAATTAGACATTGAACATCCAGCATGAACAACACATTAATTAAAATCTAAAGATCGTCACAACAAGGATAACCAAAACCTCAGCAATGAGAATAAACATTAATCCAAGAGCTTATGTCAAAAGTTATAAAGAGTCAATATATTGGGTTCTACAAAAACTCAATCTTCTGAAGCTTTCTACGAGTTAACAAGTGTTTTAGGCTTTTAGCATTTCTTTGAGTATTTGAAGGTTCAATTTGAAGCTTACAACTAAGGATCATCACATTGCTCCAATCACTTAAGAGTTTTCTTCTTAAAGAATACAACACATTAATTAAAATCCAAAGGTCTTCACAACAAGGACAACCAAAACCTCAGAAATGAGTATCAACATTAATCCAAGAGTTTATGTCAAAAGTTATAAAGTCAATATATTGGGTCCTAGCAAGACTCAATCTTTTTAAACTTTGTAAGAATTAACAAGTCTTTAGCATTTCATTGAGCATTTGAAGCTTACAAATGAGACTATCTCTTGTAAGGCAAATCAGATTTTGAGGAAAGAAAATTAAGTGCTGTTGAAAGGCTTGGGGTGCCATGAAATCTCCTTCTAAACTCTCTCTCTCTCTCTCTCTCTCTCTCTCTCTCTCTCTAAAGTCAGAAGTATTCTGAATAAGAAAATCTACTTACTCATATCAGGCACTTTTAAAAATTTATTAAGCCCTAAATGAAATCACCTTTTTTTTTTTGGGTCAAAAATCATCATAAATAACTACCACCCAACTGTTTATTAAAATCAAAATGAACACTGGAAACAAAAGAACTCTGTCTTCATTTCACTAAAATTTGAAATGATACTTCAAATCAAAACAGGATTGGAGTGTTATTAAACATTCTTAATAAGAAACAATGTTTTTCTCTGTCATCTTCTATGCAACAAATTACATTTGAAAAATCAAATTTGCCATAACATTTAGCAAATGTTATGACCAAATGATAGGTACAAGGATATTGTGCATCACTAAAGTTATGAGCTTCTTGAAATGTAAGTGATGCTGACTTGTCATTCTTAAAGAAAGACCATTCTCATTTCAGCAAACAACAGAACAGTCAGCGATATTCTTAGAAATCTTAGGGGATTTTTTGTAGTCCAATTTTAAATGAGGAAAAACTGGAGAAGCATGCATCATGCGTAATGTCTTCAACAGGAATGAATTTTTCTTTTTTTTCCTCCAAAAAAAAACAACAGGCAAAAACCTACTATGTACACTTCAAATTCAGACAGAATATAATTATATTCAAAAGCACAGATTATCCGCAAGGATCATACATTATTATCAGTTTTTCTACAATAAATATCATACCGGGTTGTCAGATTTAAAGCTCTAAAGAGTGCCACAGACAATGCAGCAATCTGCAACCAAAATGACATGGTCAGAGTTTTAATTAATTTATGGAAACAATGTAACTGTTAAATTAATAAAAAATAAGCAATAAATATAGAGCAAGTTTTTTATCATAGACTCCAGTAGTTCATAAGTACCAGTTTACATCAAACTCTTTAGTGAAATGATATTAGAAATAACTGACCTCTTCTTGAGTCCCTTCACGAGTTTCAAGGGCAAAGGCCAGAGCCGAATGAAAAGATCTCCTCACACTTGTACTTCTAACACGGAAGTTCTTTTGAAACTGAATATTTTATAGAAAACATCAAACAAGATAGAGCAAGTAATGCCATTAATCTACAAGCAAAGCTAGCATGTAAATGTAAGAATAAAAAGTATAAATAAAACCATACCCAAAAGACTATGGGATGCAAATCCTTTGCAGTAAGTTTTGAAACCTTTGATATATTCAGCAAGGGCATTGGAAGAAGAGAAAGTAAAGCAGCCTGCCACAGTAATCGAATTTTCTCAGGAAGAAGTAGCATAGTTTCTTTTTTTGTAACACAAAAATTATTTAAAAGAAATACTCCCTTCACTTTTCTCAAGCAGAAAGAGAAAAAGAAGAATAAAATATAATAAGTACCTCATTTTCCCCAAACGCCAAAAGTGGAAGAAAACAAGTATTTTCAAGCTCTAGAAAGCAAGACTTTGATGAGGTAAGCGATAACTACTATATTATTGCCCTTCAGTAACACTAACACACTCAAAAAATCTCACAAGAAAATGAGCTGACAGCACAAAAATTTAGAAAGCTTTAAAGAACGGAAAACCACAAAAAGGTCCCGACGTTATATTTAATGTTATGGTAAAATGACAAATAAGAATGCATGTAACAATGGGCGTTTGAGATGCTTGGTTCATCATGTTGACAATGACAACAATTATCATAATTTACAAGAAACAACCTGCAGAAAAGCATCATCACAAGCTATTTAATTTTAGTGGTGCATATATCTTTTTTTTTTTTTCATAAAATTGGCATGTAAATATCATCATGCAAATTTATCATGACCATTTCAAATTTCAATCATAACAATTTACCAGAAACAACCTGAATAAGAGCATCATCACAAGATCTATCAATCAATCTTCCCCGTGAAAGAAAACAGAGTAAATGAACCTTATGAACAAGCTCAGCCAGTTCCTGCAAGAAAACCAGAGAACTTCAAAACCTTTGAGCATGACTAAAAGTGTTATCATGAGAAAAATTCCATGTCAGATGCTAACTGAATATCCTTAATTCACCTTATCTTCAGCAGAAGCCCGACGAATAGGTTTCCTTCTTCTAGAATCCGGTGTCTCATTTAATTCAATAGTCACTTCATGACTGACTGCAGAATTTAAAATAGGAACTGGGCCATCTTCCCAATCTGAGTCATCCAGTTCTTCCCTATTGTCCAAAGAAGTGAACTGAAAGCTTTCCCCGCCAACTTTCTCTTCCCTAGAGACCTTTCCCGTTGCATCTCCACTACAACCCTCAGTCTCCAAAGTATTCCATCCAACTCTTGAATCTTGTTTGACACTTTTTGGCCCACTCTCTGGCTGAAAATGATATAAACAATATAGAGACAAACCTTCCAAATTACAACGTATTTAGTTGATTTTCACAAATATATATGGGACACAAAAATAAATGGGACAAACCATTCTAATTGAGTCACATGGATACAGACTATTCCCAAATTTCTTTGTACCAGTTTTATTGGCACATCTCAGAAGTTTGCCCACAGCCTCCTGTGATATGTCAGCAAGAGTTCCTGAAAGCACAATTAAGGGTTCACTACAAACCAATGACATAATTTTTTATTCCTAGCAAGCAGACCACAGTTTAACCAACGATAGCTTTGATGACAGAACTGACCATTGCCGGTTAATGACTCTAAGTGGCTTCCGCTATTTGAATCGGGTAGAGCTTTCATTGTGTCGTCTTTACCTGCGCAAAGGATACACAAGCGTCACACACATACATGCCGAAAAAAAACACACAAAAAATCAAGCACATTAGGATGAATGAAGTGCATAAGTCTAAATGTATATCAATGCATACGCAGGTCTGCTTCCTCAAAACCAGTTTCATTCTTATCTACGTCTAAGCACTGTTTAATTTTGACAAAACGGAGGAAAAAGAATAAACTCATGACTTTCAACTCATTTTTGTTTTTGGTGTTTTTCTACCGAAAACATGAAGGAAAATAAGTTTAAACAAAGGAATAAATTGGTCCAATTCCAATATCACTAATATTTAATTACATATCACTAAAATTGATCATTTTTTTACATTTCATTTTCTCTTCGTTTCCCACAACTTCTCAGCGACCAAACAAACAGGGCATTTATTTAAAAACAGAAATACCTCCTCGCACTACAAAGCGGAATCAAGCAACTCAGAAGTTTTAATTGCTAAACTGTCTTATGCGAAATCAATTACACTCAAACTAAGTATCCTAATACAAGTATTCAAACCACTGCTCGTTGGTTAACTAAAATAAATCTTTTAATAAAAAAAAAAAAAAAGCAAAAAGGTTTACTAGTTCAAGTTTCCATAACACAAATAAAACCCACTTAACCCCCATTCAAGTAACTACTAAACTTGGGCCTCTTCACCTTTTTAACCAGGTCCAGCGTTACGAACTTACGATTGAAGTTCTTTCTTATTTTTCGTTATGTTCTAGGAAACCAAACAGAGCCATGAAAGAAAAGAAGAGAAGAGAAATGACTTTGTAGGAGCGTAGAGAGCAATGAACCTACCTGATGATGATTGTTTATGACGCTTTGGTCTCTTTTTTGCTTCGCATTTTTTTCAGGACCAATTGACAGAGAGGGAGAGAGATGATCGCGCCTAAAATTGTTAGGGTCTAAATGTCTAATTGCGTTTTAAGGTGAAGAGTGCTTCTAGTTTTTTTTCAGTTAACTAGGGCCGAGGAGTAATTATGCTTTTTTGGACGAATACCATTCATATTCTTGAGGGTATGCACAAATACCCCCCAACAACAATTTTTTAATAAATGCCACCCAAAATTTGTTTTGTGTGCTAATGTGGCACCTCTTGTCAATTTTTTTGCTGGCTTTTTTTTTTTTTTTTACCTTGAATAAGGGAAAAAATGATTTAAAAAAATAAAAAAGTATTTTTACATAATTTTTCTTTAACATTTAAATCAAATTAAAAAAAAAAAACCCATTAAATGCACATCTTGGTGTCACCACCACCCTCCCCCCACTCACCCACCCATCCGCTGTCGACCCATCATGTCAACCCCTTCATCTTCCTCCTCCCCTTTGTCTCCCTCCCTCTCTCTTTCTCTCTCCATTTACCTTATTAACAAAAGTGTATGAAATGTATCAAATGATGTGATAAGCTAGTAAAAGATCCTTGGAGAGCCTTATTGTTGGACATAAAATGCATCATCTAATACACTAACTCTTTAACTTACTTGCAAGAACTCGAAATTTTTGTAGTTATTTGCTTCTTTTTCTGTTTTTCAGGTTTAAGAAGCGAAAATAAGGAATTAAGCTAAATGGGCCCAATTTGGAGAAGAAACAAGCTAGGGAAGAAAGAATAAAATGAGATTGGGCCTAGATAACAGCATAAGCCCAGGATCCAAGCCTATGCTGCTGTGTAGAGCCCTACTAAGGCCACAAGAAGGTGTAGCCCATTACAAGAGGCATAAGCACAAGGAGGCCGCACCCTGCAAGCACATCAAGCCCATCACGTCGCACAAGGAGCCCAAGGGAAGGCAGCCCGCACACTCACAAGGAAAAGTCTTGCCGCAAGCCCACTAGGGAGCTTTTCCTTGCACGCCAAGTCTTCTTGCTTGTCAAGTAACTCGCATGACAAGCATCCCTTTCCGCTCCCCTCTACAAGCTTGCTTCGACCCCAAGTTTTCCTAGAGCATCTAGGACTTCTCTATGAGCCTATATATAGACCTCTCTACCTCTTGACAATTCATTCATTCTATCATTCAATCATTCATTCAGAGTTGAGAGAGAGGAAAGAAGGAAGGAGAAGAGCTTAGTCGCCGGCCTCCCTAGAAATTTAGCACTGTTGCGCTAGCTAGCTGCTTCACCATCATTGCCACCCTAGCTGTTGCAATGATGGAGCTCTTCCTTGCACGCACACTCACAAGGGAAAGTCTTGCCGCAAGCCCACTAGGGAGCTCTTCCTTGCACGCCAAGTCTTCTTGCTTGTCAAGTAACTCGCATGACAAGCATCCTTTTCCGCTCCCCTCTACAAGCTTGCTTCGACCCCAAGTTTTCCTAGAGCATCTAGGACTTCTCTATGAGCCTATATATAGACCTCTCTACCTCTTGACAATTCATTCATTCTATCATTCAATCATTCAATCATTCATTCAGAGTTGAGAGAGAGGAGAGAAGGAAGGAGAAGAGCTTAGTCGCCGGCCTCCCTAGAAATTTAGCACTGTTGCCCTAGCTAGCTGCTTCACCATCATTGCCACCCTAGCTGTTGCCGGCCTTCTTCTTGGTTTCTCTTGTTCTTCTTCTATTTTAGTTGTTCTTGTTATTTCTCATTCCATTTTGTGAACTTGATTAGTTTTAATTTATTTTTTCTCTTGGTTATGAATTCTTTTATCTTTTTCATTATGATTTAGTTCCTTTGACATGTTAGAGTGAGGATAAACCCTTAATCAAGGTTAAACCATAAAGTACTTAGTGGTAACGATCATGCATGCACAACAATAGATTGCTTGGTATATATTAAATTCTTAATCTATGCATAAACGTCATGTTAGTTGTTTGCCTCTTAGGATTGATCATCCTAAGTTGTATGCACCTAGCAATATTTGGAGATTGGTGTGAAATAATAAAAGTCATCTGTCTCACAAGCTGTACGTGATTTTTTTGCAAGATCATGGGATTAAGTTTTGTAGATTCTTAAGGAACACGACCATAACCCATAGGTCTGCATATTTTTTCGTATCATAAAACTTAATGACTCTATGCATGGGTAACAGCTCTGGGTAATCGGTCGTAGCCGAAGGAGAACATGTATAGCTAACTACTTAGAGGAAATAATCAAAGCTCTAAGTTCATGTTTAAGGAAACATAATCTGTTAATGACAGTTGCCACTAGTAATAATCAAACCTAGCTGGTAGACAAAACTTTAATACTAGGTATTTGAAGTGTAGCGCATGTCACCTCTAATGGTGGTATTTCTAAGATTAGAGTGGATTCTAAACTCTAGCATGTCAACCCATTTACTTAATTTTATGCACTTAGTTTATGTTCACTTCTCAAACCCTTTTTTTTTTTTTTTTACTGTTTTCAATAAATGCTGATCTAAGTGAATGCGTGCCTCGCCAATTCCATTACTCGTGGGATCAACCTCGTACTTATACGCTATCACTACACCCAGCGATTCGTATACTTGCGAACTACAACTTGGTAATCATTTCAAATTCCAAATAAAACAAGTTGTACAAAAGTGACAACACTTATCATATATACCAAAAATTCAAATAGATAATTCCTATTAACATGCTTGCAAGAAAACAAGTGTGTTATCATATATACAAAAAATTAAAATATATTCACCATTCTCATCAAATGGTGGTACACGTGCGTTGTCCAAATCTTAAGGAAAAGAAGAGAGGATGTGCATTTTCCATATCTAAAGAGAGGGATCGGGAAAGAGAGGGAGGGAGAGAGAGAGAGAGAGAGAGAGAGAGAGAGAGAGAGAGAGAGAGAGATAAAGGGATAAAGGGATAAAGGGGAAAGAAATTAAGGGAGAGAGAGAGAGTGAGGATGGGCTGCCAGTAGTGGAGCCGGTGGCATGTTAGGTGGGTGAGTTGGGGATTGACTATGTGAGACCCCGAATTTTTCAAAAATAACTATTTAAATTTTATTTGAGAAAAAAGATTGTTCTAAAATTATTTTTAGAGCAAATTACAATTTAGTACCTCAACTTTATATGTTATTTTAAGTTAGTACCTAAATTTTGAAAACTTGCAAAAAAGTACCTCAACTTTCATTTTATGTCAAATACATACCTCCGTTAGGTTTTCTGTCAGTGAAAATGTTATCTACTGACGTGGCAAGGATATTTTCGTCTTTTTACCACATGTAAAAAAAAATTGTTTAAAACCTTTAAATAAAATAGAAATAAATTGTAAAAAAAAAAATTAAAAAAACTGACAATTATCATCATCATCATCTTCACCCGCCCCTAGCCACCCAAACACAACCCAACACCCTCTCGGCAAACTAAAACAAAAGAACCCAAAACTTTTTTCCAGCCACTCTGAAGAACTCACCTCTCTCTGTGGTCTGATCCGAACTCACCTCTCTCTGTGGTCTGATCCCCCCCCCCTTCTGCTAAAGAGAAAAGACCACTTTTTTTCTCAAAGAAACCCACCCTCACTCTCTCTCCGAGACCAAAGAAAGACAATTTTTTTCTTCCAAAATCCAACCCGTCCCTCCACCTTCTTCTTATGGCAAAAAAAAAAAAAAAACTAAGAAAAACCTCACTTTTCTTCTCTCTCTCTCTCTCTCTCTCTCTCTCTCTCTCTCTTAGAACACCTACTAATGTATTTTCTTAGGTCCAATTTTAATCGAATAAAAATTAAGCTCTAATTTGAAACCCTAACCCTTGCTGTTGCCACCCTCAAATTTCGGTGGCTCCGACCATTTCAGGTCATCATTGAGTACCTGTTTTCTTAGCTTTTTTCGAATTCTTTGTGTATTGGATTCATTTTTATGATTTGGAGATTAATTTTGAAATCCCTTGTTCAGGTATTCTGCTACCACGAGCTCAGTTGTCTGTGGCTACGATTAACGTGTTGTTCTCTTTGTTTTGTTCCGTTGAAATCACATAAACCTGTGTGTTGTTGTTTTTGTCAGGTTTTGAGTTCCTTTGTGTGACGCCCCGAAACTGGGAACACCACAGCGGCACCCGTCTTAAAGATCCTGAGACTATAATACCCCTTACCCCGAGTATTATATTCCCAAGCTCTCTAAAACGAGTTAAGCCCTTTTTTTTGAAGAACCCGGGTTGGATCAGAGTAGTAAAAATACAACGGAAGAAATTACTGAAAATGCCTCATATTATAAATAACAGTAAAGAGTACCAACCCGTGAGGGTTATATGTTTCAAATACACTAACCCTAATGCTACATAATAAAACAGTAGATAAACAGAAATGTCAGGATAGTCCAACCCACGCCAGAGTGATTCAGTCTTCAACAAAGTGGTGCAACAAATTGGACTCATGGATAACCATTGGGATATGCCACCTACGAGGATGAAAGAGAAACACCACCACAGATCCAAAGAAAGGATCTAAACCAGATAGCAAGACTGAAACTGACAAGCTGCAAGTGCCACACCCACGACCTCAATCTTGGTCTCCAACAACTGGATTATCTGCACTCACAAGAGTACAGTAGGGGGTAAGCGTCACATACGTTTATCGCTTCCCCTCGAGGGAAAATCCTGGTTAGGTTTGAAACAATACTCGAAAATATAGGATTTCAAGGAAAACAGCTTAAAAGCAATGTACACCCAAAAACATGGTATCAATACCAATAATATTGTAACTAAGGCCAGTAATGATAAAGGTAATTATGCCAATAATCAGTGAGTAAAGCCCTTGCATGTTCATACATCTTTTTCAGTGAAAATCCTTCTGGTCACGTGACATAGTTCAGAAACATTGTAACGACCCGACCCAAATTTCCACTAATTTAAATTTTTATCTGACTATGGTTTTGAGAGGTTTTTAAAAGATGTTGGATTTTATTTTAAAGATTTTGGGATTTATTTGGGAAATAAAAAAGGGTTTTGATTTAAATATTTATTTTTGTTTTAATTTAAGCTTGAACCAAAGTTGACTTTTAAAATAAACGGGTTTTCGACTTTGACTTTGGGTCTGTTAGATAGGTTTCGGTCCCACGATTTCATAGACACGTAGCACGCTTCGATCCGAGTTACGGTTTGGAAGTTATGGCCGTTTGAAGCGAGGGGCAATTTCGTAAAATGAAAAATTGGGGTTTAAAAGTCAGATTTTCTAGAAATTTCTCTCTCTCTCTAGAACACTCTCTCTCTCCTTTATATCTCTCTCTCCCCGCACTCTCTCTCTCCCTGTCTTCACTCCACCCCCGCACCCTCTCCCCTGCGCGCACCAGCCCCAGCCACCCCCACTCACCTCGCTGTCGTCCGCCACTCGCCGACCTGGCCTCTGACTCCGGCGAGCTTTCCCCCAGGCGCCGACCCCCCCCCCGGCCTCCTCTCTCCCCGAGTTCTCTCTCTCTCTCTCTCCCTTTTCTCTGTGCGCGGCCAACCCAGCTACCCAGTCACTTTCGGCGGCTTGTCCATCGACCCCGACTACCGGCGACCTCCCACGTCGGCCGATCAGCTCAGCCGGCCCTCCTCCAGCCAGCCCAGCCGCGCGCACAGGAAACCCAGAAAACCAGCAGCTTGGCTCCCCTTGGTCTCGTTGGATTCTGACCAATTTCCGGCGCCAATCACCTCCGTTTTAGGTGAGTTTTCTTCCTCTTCTATTGGGCTTTCACTTCCTTTCGTTTTGTAGTGTAAAAACCTTAGATTTAGAAACTTAAATTTTTGGATTATAGGGCCTTTTCGAATTTCCTTGGATTTCTGATTTGGGGGTTGTTAATTAGTGATGGTTTTTAACAAATTTCATCTCTAGGAAACCTATTGGATGTTTGGAATTAAAGATTTGAGTAGAATTGAGAAGTTGGATTTGCAAGGGTTGGAACCCATTTCGGGTTTGCTAAGGATTGGCTGAGTTTTGTGGTGATTTTTGGGGTGGAAGAATAAGAAAAGTTCGGATTGCTTTTGGTCAGTGTTTGGGTGCTCTTCGGTTACCGAAACTAACTTTAAAATAAATCGCGGTTTTGTGCGTAGGCTATATTATATTTATGTTTTTATATTCGGATTGAGTTTGGGGTAGCGCCGAGTAGTTTTCGAGGAAGGAGGGAGTGTTTAATTTGGGATTTTTGGTGAGTACGTAATTGAATCGTTGAAATGAACAAGTAAGAGGCGTGACGTTAGGTTCGTTCACACACACACACCCTAATTGTGGTTGAGTCGAGATTAATGATATACCATATGTTTTTATTTATAGTGAGACGACCGTAGGTCGAGACGATCCGGTGGAGAGTCGAAGCTAAGAATTTTATACTGTGAGTGGACCTTGTTTTATAAATGCTTATGTTTCTAGATGATTTTGATTTCATCGATTTAATGGTGGGTTTGAGTTGAAAATTCTTATTTAAATCTTCTTCAAATGATGTTCTGGTTGAGACTAATGACTTTAAAAATTGAGACGTTGTGGTTGAGGAAAGACACATGTTTGATGAGTTGGGTTGTTAAAGGGAATTGTCAAAAGAGTATTTAAAAACTGATGTATAAATGCATGTATTGATTGTACGAGCCTGCTCGTGTGGAAGGGTCATCCGCACGAGATTGTGGCCAGGATACGAGCCTGCTCGTACGGAGAGACCCCTCCGTACGAGATTGTGGCCAGGATACGAGCCTGCTCGTACGGAAAGACCCCTCCGTACGAGATTGTGGCCAGAATGTGAGCCTGCTCGTGCGAAGCGACCCTTCCGTACGAGATTGTGGCCAGGATGTGAGCCTGCTCGTGCGGAGCGACCCTTTCGTACGAGATTGTGGCCAGGATGTGAGCCTGCTCGTGCGGAGCGACCCTTCCGTACGAGATTGTGGCCAGGATGTGAGCCTGCTCATGCGGAGCGACCCCTCCGTACGAGATTGTGGCCAGGATTTGAGCCTGCCCGTGCATGAGATTATGGCCAGGACGATGTTTACAGTACGGGTATAAGTATAGTGCGACTTTTAAGTATAAATGTTTTGAGAAAATCAGCTTACAAAGATAATTTCAGTTCAGAGTTGATATTTCTCAGCTTGAAAAGTTTTATTGCTTTTTTTTTTCAGTGTATCAAGGTTTATTTGAGATGATTTTTAAAAAAATGGATTTGCTAAATGGTTTTAAAGTTGGGGGATTGCAAAGAACGATTGTGAAATCTTAGAGATTCTTATTTTAAGATTTCTAAAAGAATAAATAAATTTTATGTTTCGTTTTTTTTAAATCCGTCCACTCACTGAGTTTGTCTCACAGTTTTTCTTGTTTTGTCTTAAATTGTTTCCCCCCAGGTAATAGCTGGTGGAGGTCGAGCCAAACACGTCGAGGCAGTTACATCCATATTCCTTCTCGGACCAGTAGGCGTCATTCTATTTTTCGATGTAAAATTTCCTTGTAATAGAATAGCAGGTCTGATAACCACTCTAGATATTAAGTTGGATTCTCTGTGAAATTGTTGGGTCTGAGACCCTATTTGGTTGTGGTAGAGGTGGTTGCTGTTTAGAAGTGTTTTTAACAGGTTTTGAAAAGTCTGGGTTAGTCCATTTTCAGGGGAGGTTCTGCCGAATTTTCGGTAGGATTTTCCTTGATTTTGGATTCCCGCAGGATCCCTCCGGGTTTCAGGGTGGAATCTGGGGGCGGTTCTGTCAAACATACCTGCGACCGATCACATACAGGCCAACCGCCAGTATCGGAAATTCAACCACCACCTCGATACTGTGGTGAGAGTATCCATTTACTTGGTAATACCACATTGGTTAGCCTCCCCAGAAGGACATTCGACTAACCAGTCCGTACTTACCCCTCCGGAGGTTTAGGGGATCGAAACCCAAGGTCACAACACGTGCCCGTTACTCTCAGGTCGTCCAAGGTATCACACAGAAAATCACACAAATATGCCATACAAAAATCATGGACATTCTCTGTGAAAGACATTTTCATATATATATAGTACGAAAATAGGCAGGAAATCCAATAACCGGGATATGGTACCTTCCCCCTACCTGCTTTACCAAAGTGTGTCCCTTGCCTAATCCCTTTCCTGTGTCTGGGTCCCACTTGTACCTGTTGGGAAACTGGAGATCCGAATCCGACGACAGCTATTAGGAACGTACTAAACGTACTCTCGACCTTGTCTGTTAAGACCAGGTAAAATTTTAGAGGTTTGGCACTAGCGTAACTTGCTAGGCTTCTCTAAATTCTTGATCCGGCATGACCCTGCTCCCCGAGGCAGACAGTCATGTCAGACCGTGTGGTTTCTAAGTTTATTTTAATTTATTGTCGAGGAGGTTGATCAGATATGAACCTTACAACGTGACCAGGTCAGTGCATGGGGAAACTGAGGGAGCTCTGGCTCAGTACCCAACGCTTGTATGCTCATGGACTGACCTTAGTCATCACGTTATTTGGTTACCACTGATATGGCCTCAATATTTATTAAGTTTATTTAATAACAACAGTTAAACGGCGTTTCGTCTATAACCACCACTTAAACAACAGCAAATTAAATAAGCTGGGTTAAGGGTATACCTGTTGAAGACTTCCCACGAGCAGAGTCTCGGTACTACTAGACTTGCTAAATAATAAGATTAAAATAGCCTAATTAACAAGAGATTTATTTAACAAAATTTTAGCAGAAATTCGACAGGGATCAAGAAATTACCTATGGAGCTCAGAAATGATTTTTTCAAACTTCACCAAAACATAGCCTTCACACTACTAGAATTGAAGAGCTCGTCGCCACAATCGCGTAGGCGAAATCGGATCGTCGATCGGAGCTCCAGAACTCAAGATAAACTCAAAACAACATTGAAGAAGAGAGAGAAAGGAGGAGAGAGAAGAGAGAATCTCTCTCTTGGGAAGCGTGCGGCTGAAATGGATGAAGAACCAGCAAGGGTGCGGCACTATTTATAGGAAGGCTTGACTGAGTCAACTCGGTCAACTCGTTGACTCAGTGGGTGGACTCATTACCAACCGTCACCACGTGTCAAGTGGAGAGGCTGCCACGTGTCGCGGTGACAGGACCGCCCCCAGATTCCACCCTGAAACCCGGAGAGGTCCTGCGGGAATCCAAATTCAAGGAAAATCCTACCGAAAATTCGGCAGAACCTCCCCTAAAAATGGACTAACCCAGAAACTTCTAAACCTGTTAAAAAGCACTTCTAAGTCTTTCAGCCACCTCTACCACAAGCAAATAAAGGGTCTCGGACCCACTTAAACCTTAGGAGTTGTTATCAGAGCCACTAATCATTTACAATAAGTTTTTACAAAAATAAACATAGCGCCTATAGGGACCAGGAATAAAAAATGGATGCTTTACCTCGACGCGTTTGGCTCGACCTCCACTAACGCTACTACCTGGGGGGACAATTTAAGACAAAACAAGAAAACGGTGAGATAGGCTCAGTGAGTGAACAGTTAAATGGAGATGAAAATCAAAGATTTAAATATCTTTTCAGAAAAACCCTTTTTCACATGTTTAACTCTAAAACCTTAGAATGTTCTTTGAAATCCCCCAGTTTTTAAAACCATTTCTCAGTGAAATAATAAAATATGAAGTTGAAAATCAAACTTTGAAATCCAAGTTCTCAAACTGAAATCGATATTGTCAATTTATAAATAAATAACTTGAGCTGAAAACTTTCTTTTCAAACATTCTCAATATATTGAAATTCAATAAAACTGTTCAACTGAAACCGTCTTACTTAAAACCTTTTTGCTGCCATAAACTCATCACTTAAAATACTTAACAGTTAAAAACACACACCAGTCAGATACCCATAGAATCTGTCATACATGCGCAGAGCCGAGGATCTGTCATACGCATGCAGAGCCATAAATAATCTGTCATACATGCGCAGAGCCGAGAATCTGTCATACGCATGCAGAGCCACAAATAATCTGTCATACATGCGCAGAGCCGAGAATCTGTCATACGCATGCAGAGCCACAAATTCTGTCTTACGTGCACGCAGAGCGGCCCCCAAAGGGCGAAGCATCCCGACACACGGCCCAAAGCCTATATGTGCATCGTGATGGGTCCCAAAGACCTTTTAAATCTGAAACCTGGAGGGTACTGTAAAGGTGGTTTGAAAACCATTTTTTTATATCTCAATGCCACGCAAAATAATTTCTTAAAAAATGAAAAGTCCCAATGAGATTCTCACACCTTTTGCTATCAACTCAAGGCTTTCTCAAAACTTTGAAATCGATTTCCTTTCAATAAATTATTGTATAAATCACTTTTGAAATCGTACATCTCTATCGACTCTTAAAACCACATTTATTCGTCAATCTCGTATGAAAAATCATTTAATAAAACTTAAAGTAAGAACATTAGTCAAACTAACGGAAATGTAAACTTTGGAAATCATAATCACTTATAACAAATTCAACCCCAAAATATTTTACTCAATCCATACTCAAATAAAACTCGGGATAAGCAAATAAATTCAACCATAAAATAAACAAAATGTTTTTAAAACAAAAGTCCACTCACAGTGAGGAAATCTAACTTCGATCCTCCTCCGGATCGTCACGAGCCCCGGTCGTCTCACCTATAAAATAAACAAATAAAAATACTATTAGTCCCGCCACAAAGACATCAAAGTGGGTGCTAAACCTAATGTCTCACTCGATTCTCGTTCAATGACCACGAATTTTAACATGCCCAAATTAAAATCCGTAAACGCCTCCTCATATCCCAAAAGCTTCGCGGCTCAACCCAACGTCACATACACTTCTAGAATCAAACCGGAAATTAAGAGGACTAGCATAAGACTTATATCGGTCGAAAGCTCATCTTAGAGAAATTTCGACAACAACAAAGTCTCACTTTTTGCGCCCCAAACAAATTTCGACTTCTCCAACCACACTCGACGCAGCCATGATTAAACCCACTCAACAATCGCCTTAAAAATAAATTTACAACCACGAAATGACAACGGGTTTTCGAAATCACAGCGGGTGCCACCCAAAGTGGCTGCCCCAAATCCAAATTTTAACTAAAATACCAAATTCATCAAATCTACTCCAACCTTCAATTCTAAACAATAATTGGGGTTCCTAGGGATGAAATTTATCCAAAACCAACACCAATTAACAACCCCCAATTCAGAACTCAAAGAAATTCGAAATGCCCCTATAATCCAAAAATTTAAGTTCCCAAATTTAAAGTCTTGAACCACAAAACCAGAAGAAATTGAAAGCCCAGAGGAAAAGGAAGAAGACCCACTTACAAGGGAGGTGATTGGCGCCGGAGTTCAACCCAAAATTTGGCGAAACAGAGGGGAGCCAATTGCTGGGTTTTTTGTGCGCACGGGCTGGGCTAGCTGGAGGCGGAGCTGGCGAGCTAGCAGGCGTTGGGGAGGCACGCCGGTGACCTCAGGTGGCTGAAGATGGCTGGGCGAAGAGATGGGCGGCGGCTGAGTGATGGACGTTGGCTGATGTGCAGGGCTTGGTGGCGCACAGAGAAAGTGAAAAGAGAGAGAACACGGGGAGAGAGAGAGAGTAGGCTCGGGGGGTGGTGGTCGGCGCCTGGGGGGCGTTTGCCGGAGCCAGGGGCTGGCCGGTGATGGTGAGTGGGGGTGGCTGGGTGGTGCGCGCAGGGGAGAGGGTGCGGAGGAGAGGGAAAACCGAGAGAGAGAGTGCGGGGAGAGAGAATAAATAGAGGGAGAGAGAAAGTTCTAGAGAGAGAGAGAAAGTTGTGGAAAAATCTAGAGAGAGAGAGAGGAAATCTGATTTTTAAAACCCACTTTTATAAATTTACAACATTGCCCCCCACTTTAAACGCCTATATATTTCAAACCGTAACTCGGATTGGCGCGTGCCGCGTGTCTATGAAATCGTGAGATCGAAACCTATCTACCGGACCCAAAGTCAAAATCGAAAACCCATTCATTTTAAAAGTCAACTTTTGGTCATGCTTAAATTAAAACAAAAATAAATAAATCAAAACTTTAAATCAAAACTCTTTTTATTTTCCAAATAAATCTCAAAATCTTTAAAATACAATCCAACATCTTTTATAAACCTCTTAAAAACATAGTTAAATAAAAATTTAAATTTCTAGTGAAAATTTGGGTCGGGTTGTTACAACCTTCCCCCCTTAAAAAAATTTCGTCCTCGAAATTTAGTAGAAAATTTTAATTTAAGTGAATTGTAGTTGCAACTTTTTATTGCCCAAAAATCAAACCTCCTTTCAGCAACCATATATTAAAATATGCGTGAATTTAGTAAGGATATTTAAACTTAGGAAATCGCTCCACAACGAACCTAAATAAATTTAGTAAGCCTCAAAAACAAAAACTTGAAAATTTGGTGGAAACGCCAAACTCTAGATAAAGTTTTCAAGAATAAAACCATTACGAAATAAATCCATTTAAAACCTTTAAATCATTTGAAAACCACTCTAACCCACCAATCGAGAAAGTTTATCTCTTATCGACATTCAAAACGAGAATACGTGCCAAACTAGAGTGTGTGTGTGTGTCCTGAAGTCTATCGAAAATATCATATCATGCTCAAAATTAGATAATATACCCATGATGACATCCGGTGAAGCCAAAGCGTCCTGCTGCGTCATGACGAGGACTCTGCCCTGGGCTCTAGGGCGTCTTGGTTGATCTCTCTATTGTTCTCCACCTCTACTCGTATGGCTAGACCGTACACCACTACGCTTCCGCTGCGCCACTCTGATTAACCCTTTGATCTATAAATGCATCAAATAGTACTCTAAATACCCCCTGCTCATAACCTCGAAATTTTTTTTTTTACTAAACTCAAATACCCAAGTACTTCACGATCTCAACTCCTTATGTACTGATCAAAAATTATTCTTGAAGTGCACGAGTCAAAGCTGAAATATAGACGTACCGTAATCGTAACACTCACGTTATTCGAATAAACTATACCCCCAAAACTTACCACAAACTTCTTGAGGTCGGCCACGTCGAGGAGGCATATCCATACTAGCTGAGGGAAACCTATCTACACACAGAGGGATGCACACGAGGTGCCGAGTCTACAGGAATTGAAAACCTAATGCTCTGATACCAAGTTGACAGGACCGCCCCCAGATTCCACCCTGAAACCCGGAGAGGTCCTGCGGGAATCCAAATTCAAGGAAAATCCTACCGAAAATTCGGCAGAACCTCCCCTAAAAATGGACTAACCCAGAAACTTCTAAACCTGTTAAAAAGCACTTCTAAGTCTTTCAGCCACCTCTACCACAAGCAAATAAAGGGTCTCGGACCCACTTAAACCTTAGGAGTTGTTATCAGAGCCACTAATCATTTACAATAAGTTTTTACAAAAATAAACATAGCGCCTATAGGGACCAGGAATAAAAAATGGATGCTTTACCTCGACGCGTTTGGCTCGACCTCCACCAACGCTACTACCTGGGGGGACAATTTAAGACAAAACAAGAAAACGGTGAGATAGGCTCAGTGAGTGAACAGTTAAATGGAGATGAAAATCAAAGATTTAAATATCTTTTCAGAAAAACCCTTTTTCACATGTTTAACTCTAAAACCTTAGAATGTTCTTTGAAATCCCCCAGTTTTTAAAACCATTTCTCAGTGAAATAATAAAATATGAAGTTGAAAATCAAACTTTGAAATCCAAGTTCTCAAACTGAAATCGATATTGTCAATTTATAAATAAATAACTTGAGCTGAAAACTTTCTTTTCAAACATTCTCAATATATTGAAATTCAATAAAACTGTTCAACTGAAACCGTCTTACTTAAAACCTTTTTTGCTGCCATAAACTCATCACTTAAAATACTTAACAGTTAAAAACACACACCAGTCAGATACCCATAGAATCTGTCATACATGCGCAGAGCCGAGGATCTGTCATACGCATGCAGAGCCATAAATAATCTGTCATACATGCGCAGAGCCGAGAATCTGTCATACGCATGCAGAGCCACAAATAATCTGTCATACATGCGCAGAGCCGAGAATCTGTCATACGCATGCAGAGCCACAAATTCTGTCTTACGTGCACGCAGAGCGGCCCCCAAAGGGCGAAGCATCCCGACACACGGCCCAAAGCCTATATGTGCATCGTGATGGGTCCCAAAGACCTTTTAAATCTGAAACCTGGAGGGTACTGTAAAGGTGGTTTGAAAACCATTTTTTTATATCTCAATGCCACGCAAAATAATTTCTTAAAAAATGAAAAGTCCCAATGAGATTCTCACACCTTTTGCTATCAACTCAAGGCTTTCTCAAAACTTTGAAATCGATTTCCTTTCAATAAATTATTGTATAAATCACTTTTGAAATCGTACATCTCTATCGACTCTTAAAACCACATTTATTCGTCAATCTCGTATGAAAAATCATTTAATAAAACTTAAAGTAAGAACATTAGTCAAACTAACGGAAATGTAAACTTTGGAAATCATAATCACTTATAACAAATTCAACCCCAAAATATTTTACTCAATCCATACTCAAATAAAACTCGGGATAAGCAAATAAATTCAACCATAAAATAAACAAAATGTTTTTAAAACAAAAGTCCACTCACAGTGAGGAAATCTAACTTCGATCCTCCTCCGGATCGTCACGAGCCCCGGTCGTCTCACCTATAAAATAAACAAATAAAAATACTATTAGTCCCGCCACAAAGACATCAAAGTGGGTGCTAAACCTAATGTCTCACTCGATTCTCGTTCAATGACCACGAATTTTAACATGCCCAAATTAAAATCCGTAAACGCCTCCTCATATCCCAAAAGCTTCGCGGCTCAACCCAACGTCACATACACTTCTAGAATCAAACCGGAAATTAAGAGGACTAGCATAAGACTTATATCGGTCGAAAGCTCATCTTAGAGAAATTTCGACAACAACAAAGTCTCACTTTTTGCGCCCCAAACAAATTTCGACTTCTCCAACCACACTCGACGCAGCCATGATTAAACCCACTCAACAATCGCCTTAAAAATAAATTTACAACCACGAAATGACAACGGGTTTTCGAAATCACAGCGGGTGCCACCCAAAGTGGCTGCCCCAAATCCAAATTTTAACTAAAATACCAAATTCATCAAATCTACTCCAACCTTCAATTCTAAACAATAATTGGGGTTCCTAGGGATGAAATTTATCCAAAACCAACACCAATTAACAACCCCCAATTCAGAACTCAAAGAAATTCGAAATGCCCCTATAATCCAAAAATTTAAGTTCCCAAATTTAAAGTCTTGAACCACAAAACCAGAAGAAATTGAAAGCCCAGAGGAAAAGGAAGAAGACCCACTTACAAGGGAGGTGATTGGCGCCGGAGTTCAACCCAAAATTTGGCGAAACAGAGGGGAGCCAATTGCTGGGTTTTTTGTGCGCACGGGCTGGGCTAGCTGGAGGCGGAGCTGGCGAGCTAGCAGGCGTTGGGGAGGCACGCCGGTGACCTCAGGTGGCTGAAGATGGCTGGGCGAAGAGATGGGCGGCGGCTGAGTGATGGACGTTGGCTGATGTGCAGGGCTTGGTGGCGCACAGAGAAAGTGAAAAGAGAGAGAACACGGGGAGAGAGAGAGAGTAGGCTCGGGGGGTGGTGGTCGGCGCCTGGGGGGCGTTTGCCGGAGCCAGGGGCTGGCCGGTGATGGTGAGTGGGGGTGGCTGGGTGGTGCGCGCAGGGGAGAGGGTGCGGAGGAGAGGGAAAACCGAGAGAGAGAGTGCGGGGAGAGAGAATAAATAGAGGGAGAGAGAAAGTTCTAGAGAGAGAGAGAAAGTTGTGGAAAAATCTAGAGAGAGAGAGAGGAAATCTGATTTTTAAAACCCACTTTTATAAATTTACAACATTGCCCCCCACTTTAAACGCCTATATATTTCAAACCGTAACTCGGATTGGCGCGTGCCGCGTGTCTATGAAATCGTGAGATCGAAACCTATCTACCGGACCCAAAGTCAAAATCGAAAACCCATTCATTTTAAAAGTCAACTTTTGGTCATGCTTAAATTAAAACAAAAATAAATAAATCAAAACTTTAAATCAAAACTCTTTTTATTTTCCAAATAAATCTCAAAATCTTTAAAATACAATCCAACATCTTTTATAAACCTCTTAAAAACATAGTTAAATAAAAATTTAAATTTCTAGTGAAAATTTGGGTCGGGTTGTTACACGCGGGCCATGCAGCTGGTTGCACATGCAGCCGTCGGATCAGATGGGCCATGCGAGATCCAACGGCCCAGATCGTGCCACGTGGCGCGATCTAGTATTTCCTATTTTATTTTCTTTTTCCTATATTTCTCAACTTCAAAAATTAATTAAAAATAGCTCGGGACTCGGAAAAATACCCTGAAAAATACTACGGACTCGTATCAACTAGTACTAATTAAATATGAGGTCAAATTACCAATTTTCCCTTTAGAAAAATTTCGAAAATTTCAAGCTCCACAAACTAAGATAAAATGCTTTAAAGAAAAAGAAATTTTGGGAAATTCATAAAATAATCTCCCGGACACGGAATAATACGAGACTTGCTCCGTTGGGTTCGTGAGTAAAATTACTACCTTTTAAAGGTCTAACTTGGGTCAAAACTCTAGTCAAAGTTGGTCAAACAGTTAAAGCTTAAGGCGAAAAATATGATTTTCCGCCCAATAATTTCTAGAAAAAAATTCTAGAAATTAAAGAAAAATTCCAAAATAAATTTGGAAAATTTTGGGTCTCACACTTTGTGTAACTTATTCGGATCAAATTGATTTAGAGAAGAAAAACCATGTTTGTAGTCTTTGTCACTTATGAAACCACAAAACCAGCTACCCTTGAGATTCTGATTTTAAATGAAAAACCAATTTTGACAAATCTTGTGTATTCAACCATACACAAACCTGAGACCTATTTAGTTTTGAAATATGAAATTAACTTGGTTGATTTTGAAACAAAGGAAAATAAGGGTTTTGTCTAAAATGGGAGTTGGGCGACCAACAAAAATTTCCTCGCCTATACGTGTCATTGGCGACCAAATATTGTTTTGGGAAAAAAATTTGTAAACTCTTTGCTGACGAAATTAATAGAATTTGGCCACCGAATATTGATTATTGGGCAACCAAAAGTAGATTTTGTCGCTCATTCGCGAGTCTACGTGGCGTAGAGTGGGAATTGATTTTTATTTAGGGCGACAAAATGGTTGGTTGCCTATTATTAAGGCTCCAAATTTTGGCTCCTAAAAATATTTCCAACATTTTTTCCCTCTTCCATTAGTTTTTTTTTTCACTTTTCCCAAAAACAAAACCCATTTGTTATAATTGACTTTCTCTTTCCACTTCATTCTCAGACAATGTTACTTCTCGCTCTTTCACTCTCTCTCTCTCGCTCACTCCCACTCCGACACGACCATCGGGTGGTCCCAGTCAGCGGTGCTTGAGACTCTTCCCGGCGATGATTTCCTCAAGTTTTGCCTCGTCAGCTTCACTTCTCTCTCTCTCTCTCTCTATGGATAGATATGGGATGTGAGTTCCAGAGACCTAGCTTTGTAGATATGGAGAATTAATATGTGTTTTGGAATGTGAGTTTTGTATCAATGCATCTTCTCTTCGAATTTCACTCTCTTTTTCTAAAATCCCCTTTGGATTTCTTTATCTAAAATGTTAGATTTGTAGTCAGGGATGGACCCAGGGATTTTGTAATATGTGGTTGGATAATTTTTAAAAGATTTTAGGGCTTCTATAAAATGGGTGGACCAAGGGCTTTTGTACGTAGTTGAAATACCCATCTCATCTTTTTTGATTAAGTATATTGAAGAGGTTAGCCATTGTATATTCAAGAGGTATAGATACTGCAATGATACTGTAGCAATTGCAAAATTTAGGACTTTTCCTTAATTTTGGGTTATTTACCATTCGATTATTTCTTACAAGTTACAACTAAGATATTTTGATTTTGAAGACTGTGATTTAATTTTTCAGTAGTGCTAGATATACCACATTTTTATACCATAATTTCATACCACCTTATGTGACAACTTACATGGCATTCATACATTGGATACTAAAAAATAAAATAAAAAATCCAAAAAGAAAAAGAAAAAGAAAAACTCTGTCCAATAAAGTAATGACACGTGAGATGGTATAAAAATGTGGTACAAGAATGTGGTAAGTATAGTATTATTCTTAATTTTTTTAGGGATTTTTAAATGGCTGCACGGCTTTTCTAGAAGAAAGATTAAGGGGGTGTATTCAATTAAGATTTTAATGGACTTTTGTAGAGTTTTTAAAAGTCATTGACTTTGGTAGAGTTGATGGATTTTTAATGACTTTCATAAACTCCACACAGATTTTGACAGAATTCTATTTAGAGTTTTCCTGACTTTTCTCATAGATTTTGAAGGATTTTTATAAACTTCTAATAATTTTGATATAATTTTTTATTATTTATTTTAGGATTTCTCCAATATGTTTTTTATTTTTTTGTCTTCCGTGAGTGAGTGGATATAAGAGGATATAGTAATTAGAAAAAAATAAATTAAGAGGTGGGTAAAAAAATAAGATTAGGGGGTTTAGCATCACTCTTTAAAAAAATAAATAAATACCATTTTTTTAATAGATTTTTAATATTTGAAATCCTTTGAAATCTACAGGGGGAACGCTGGAGAATTATTGACTTTGATATAACATAATTTACACTACAAGTCCATGAAAGTCTTTTAAAGTCTATCATTTAATAAAGTCAATGACTTTTTGAATACCATGTCACTTTTATAGACTCTCTAAAAGTTTTAATTGAATACCATAGACTTTTTAAAAGTATTGATTGAATACCACCAGACTTTTATAAACTCTTTAAAAGTTTTGATTGAATACCACCAAACTTTTTAATTCCACCAAAGTCATTTAAAATCCTAATTGAATACACCCTCCTAAGTATTGGTCTTAATTTCATTATTTTTGCAGAGGTGAGAAATCTACTTTTTTAAAAATTGATACATTGAATTGAGATTGATTTAGAGTCATGAGCATTGAAAGCTTGTTTAAATATATATATATATATATATACATTAGGGTGGTTTTTTTTATTATTATTATATTGAGAAATTGAGGATGTGAAGTTGAATGTTCTATAGAAGAAAATTGGCTTTCAATGTGGTGATAATATTGATCTTCTAAACTTATATATTTGCTTGCCTTTTGCTCTTGTCAATCGGGTTGAAATTGACTAGTTAAATCCATTAGATGGTTTGTCACACATAATTAAATGTGGTGCTTCCTAACATTAACATGATATTACACTTTCTTTTTTGCAGATAGATCACAAAAAGAAAGACTACAAACTTGGGTTTGGGTTGAGGAGAATAATGCATAGGTTGCAGAGTTGTACTTGAAAATTTTATATGAGCTCATACTTACTAGCACTTTTGCAGGTACATGAAAGAGTTTGGTGAAATCCTCAACCCTTGAGGAGTTTACTGATATTTATATATATAGAACAGATTACAAATGTATGTAGACAAGCCCATTACAACACAAACTCTACAAGGCTTATCACACAAGAGAACAGATAAATACAAGATAAATACAGAATTATCTAACTTGGTAAACTAGTGGTAGGACTCTTAGATGGATGAAGTCTATCACACCCCCTCAAGCTGAGGGGGCGGGAACGCACAAGAAGCTTGGACAAGAGATACCGAAAACGATGAGGAGACAATCCTTTAGTAAAAATATCAGCAATCTGATCAATGGTAGAAACATAATGAACAACCAACTCTTTGCGCACCACCTTCTCCCGAACATAGTGGTAATCAATCTCAACATGGTGCATACGAGCATGAAAGACCGGATTTGATGCCAAAGAAATAGCACTTATATTATCACACCAAAGCAAGGGGCAGCACAAATGAAGATGAAGATCCTTGAACAAAGAACAAAACTAAGAAAGAGAAGCCGCAGTATATGCAAGTTGACGATATTTAGCTTCCGTGCTAGAACAAGAAACACCCCCTTGTTTCTTTGAGCTCTAGGAGATGAGATTATGACCAAGATAAATACAAAGCCTGCTAGTGGAACACTGATCATTAGGATCACCGGCGTAATCCGCATCAGAATATGCAGTCAAAGTAAGCGAACGCAGAGTATAATATAAACCATGAGTGGAGGTGTGTTTTAAATACCGAAGAATGCGCTTCACATCAACCCAATGAAGAATGGTAGGACGATGCATGAAATGGCAGACTTGATTAACAGCGAAAGCTATATCAGGTCGAGTCAGTGTGAGATATTGCAATGCCCCAACAGTGCTCCGATTTAGGATCAGACAAAAACTCACCATCAAACATACTGAGATGACGACCACTCATAGTAGGTGTGGCCATTGGCTTTGCACCAAGGAGATTAGTTTTGCGAAGCAGATCATGAATGTACTTCGACTGACAAAGATGAAGACCAAGAGACGATCGAGTAGCCTCAATTCCCAAAAAAGAATGAATGGAACCCAAGTCTTTCATCAAGAAGGAACGTCGTAAGCTAGCAAGAAGAGCATCAATATGGGACTGGCTATTTCCTGTAACTAAAATGTCGTCAACATAAATCAACAAGTATAGTTGAACCGAACCAGGTGAATAAATAAACAAGGAATAGTCAGCCAAGGATTCCTTGAAACCCAAATGCTCCAAATAATTAGAAAAACAATTAAACCAAGCATGTGGAGTTTGTTTAAGTCTATAAAGCGAACGCCGTAACTTACAAACATGATGAGGGTATTGGGGATCAACAAACCCTGTAGGTTGTCGCATATAAACATCCTCCGTGAGATACCCATGCAAAAATACATTTTGGACATCAAGTTGATGAATAACCTAGTTGTGAGTAACAAGTGCTAAAACAAGACAGACAGTAGAATGATTAATGACCGGACTAAATGTCTCGCCATAGTCCAAGCCTTCCTGCTGATGAAAACCATTCGCCACTAAACGGGCTTTAAACCGTTCTACAGAACCATCAGATTTCTCTTTAATTCGATACACCCATTTATTGGGTAAGACATTCATGGACCTGTGAGAAGGAACCAAAGTCCAAGTCCCAGCACGCTGCAATGCATTAAATTCCTCAGCCACAGCCTTCCACCATTCCACTTGCGTATTAGCTTGCCCAAAACATGTAGGTTCAAGGAAAGTGTCAGAAACATTAACCAAATTAGCAAACTTGGAATTAGGCTTGAAAATACCGTCCTTTGAACCTGTCACCATAGAATGGGAATTGCGAGGCAACCCAGTAGAACTAGAGGACAAAGATGCAAATGGGGCAGTAGTGGTGGGCAACACAGCAACGTCTGGAGCAGTAGAACTAGACTGTGGCACAGGTGCAGGAGCACGAGAAGAACCAGGAAGCTCAGGTTCTGGAGATGAAAGCATATGATGTGGAGTAGGAGAAGGATCTGCGAGTTTTGGAGGACGAGATGAAGCAGGAGAACGGGGAGAAGCAACTGGCAGAGGAGAACCAGTAGGAGGAACCGGCAGTGTTGCATCCATAGGAGCACTCATGGGCTATATGGGCGTGACAATGTGAAGAGGGGAGACCGAACCTGAAACCGAGGAAGACACCCCCGTGGGTGAATGCTGAATGGTCTCTGAAAATGGAAAATGTGTTTCATCAAAAAGAACATGTTTGAAAAGAAAAATACGACCAGTAGAAGGGATCAAGACAACGATAACCAAGCTGATTTAAAGAGTAGCCTAAGAAAATACATTTGGTAGACTGAAAAAGTAACTTATGGGAATTATATGGCCGTAAGTTTAGAAGGCAAGCACACCCAAAAATTCTTAAGAACACATAGTTAGGCTCTTTAAACAACCGATAATATGGGGAACCCATTTTAAGAGTGCGGGAAGGAAGACGATTGATTAAATACACTGCGGTATGAAAAGCCTCAGCCCAATAAGCAAGAGACATGGAAGCTTAGGCAAGCAAAGTAAGCCCAGTATCAACAATGTGACGATGCTTCCTCTTAACAATCCCATTTTGTTCAGGATGATGAGGACAAGATAAACGATGATGAATGCCATGTTTAGCAAGAAAATCTTTAAACATGGTACTATTATATTCACCACCACCATCCGTCTGAAAATATTTAATTGTAGTAGAAAATAAATTATCAGCCAAAGCTTTGAACTTAACAAAGATAGAGAAAACCTCAGATTTCAACTTCATTGGAACAAGCCAAATATAGTGAGAATAATCATCAACCAATAACAAATAATATTTGTAACCAGAAATAGATGGTGTGGGAGAAGACCATACATCTGAATGGATTAAATCCAATGGAGCAACAGAAGCTGAAAAATGAGAATTAAAAGACAACTTAGAATGTTTGCCTAATTAACGGGCAAAAATGACAACAAAACTTAGAAACTTGGCCAGACAATGGCAATTTATTACTAGACCCTAAAAACTGCATGACTTGAGGAGATGGATGACCAAGTCTGGAATGCCAAGCCTGACTGCCAACTCGAGCCCCAACCAAAGCAACACGACCACCTAAAGAACGAGACACCGATGAAATAGGAAAAGGATAGAGACCATTATCAATCGGCCCGCGGAAAAGAATCTTCCCCGTCGACAAATCCTGTACTAAAAAATAATCGGGATAGAATGAGAAAAAGCAATGATTGTCTCGAGCAAATTTTATGAACAGAGATAAGATTGAAGGAAGCTTGAGGACAGAACAAAGTATTAGGCAATTTATAAGTTAAGTTATCATTTGAAACAAAAGAATGACCAATAGTACGAATCTGCAAACCTGAACCACCAAATACACCCCCAATCTGATCATTACCACGATAGTCCCTTGGGTTGACAAGATTATTCACATCCGTAGTGATGTGAGCATTGGCCCCGGTATCAACTAACCAAGGAGAATTCCCAATAGCTTGCTGCGGAGCGGCGACCATAGCTGTAAGTCGTTGTGTGGGTACACGACCCTCATAGGCTAGATTCATGCAATTGTAATCAATCGCAGAATGACCCTCATAGCTGTAAGTCGTTGTGTGGGTACACAACCCTCATAGATCCGATTACCAATAAAGGAACCAGAAGATTGGCCTGAAAAGGAACCAGAAGTCGGAGCAACAAGTAGGCCACGACCAAAGCCACCAGAATAAGATGAAGATGAAGAAAAACCAGAGGAAAAATCTCGTCCTCTATTATTACCACGACCACTGCGGAAAGAACCACGACCACGACCCCCATGAGCGGCAACCATAGCAGTACCAGTGGAGGAATCATCAACCTGCAAGTCAACAGTGTGAAATTGACGTTCGGCACTTAAAAGAAGAGCCTCAAGACCAGCAAGAGTGATTGGAGTCTCCCTGGCCAGAACAGAACTAACTGTGTTTTCATACATTGGGCCAATATTATTCATGATAACAGCCACCGAATCAGATTCAGAAATAGTACAACCAGATAAGGACAAAGTATCAGATATACCATTAATTTTCTCCAAAAAATTAGAGATAGACATATCACCTCGCTTTGTGGTAATAAGCTCACTACGCAGATGAGCAATGAGATTTTGGTTATGAGAAGCAAACTTAGACTCGAGAGATACCCAAACTACACGGGCAGAATTGTAACGAGCCACCGTGCCAAGAACCAGCTCATTTAAGGATCCATTGATCCACGAAAGCACCAACTAATCTGCCTGAATCCATTCTTCAAAAGTAGGATTTACTTCAGTTGTGTTTTTCCCAGTGACATCTTTTTTAAATGCTGATGGACAAGGACAACTTCCATCAACAAACCTCATGAGGTTTTGACTTTTCAGGAGAGGGCAGATTTGAGCCAACCAAACCAAGTAGTTGCTGCGATGCAGACGAACATTTAATGAATTAGAGACAGTAGGAAATGACACAGGTGTGGAACCGATGGGAGTAGACGAAGCACCAAATTCAGTTCCCATAACGATAAAAGAAGAAAAGGTGTTTGAGTGTTTAAAGAAGAATTACGCAATAGCACATAATCGACCAAAGTCGTAAAACTTTGTCAGTGCTCTGATACCATGAAAGAGTTTGGTGAAATCCTCGACCCTTGAGGAGTTTACTGATATTGATATATATAGAACATATTACAAATGTATGTAGACAAGCCCATTAAAACACAAACTCTACAAGGCTTATCACACAAGAGAACAGATAAATACAAGATAAATACATAATTATCTAACTTGGTATACTAGTGGTATGACTCTTAGATGGATGAAGTCTATCAGTACATTTGTTTTGGTATTTTTATTTTCTTTTTCCTTTGAAGATGAAGGAATTTCATTGTATAGAATACTAGGTATTGCAACTTTTTTGGGGGCAGAGCTTCAGCTGCTTGCAAGGCTCTTGTCAATATATTATTAAAGGCATAGCCACTAACTATAAAAACTTTATCATTAATTGGAATATTAATTGTGCCAGAAAACATTGTCATTGTCGATCCTTGGGCATACATCTTTAAATCTCATCTATCTAATTATAGTTCATTCTACAAAATGCATCTGCAGTCCATAAATATTTTGCAAGTTATGTGATCATGGTTTTTTTAGTTATCTGTAACTTTCTTTGAAATTTCCATAAGTACACAGTATGATTAAAACTTGTAGATATAATACTTACATTATGTGGATGATTTAACATAGATGCATGTCTTAACTAGAGTAAATTTTTTTTGCCAAATCTGGGTTTGTTTCTTCAACCTTGATTTTGGATTTGAATATAAGGCTAGAGTAATATTGATTACACCTTAATTTCCTGTAATTGTTTTATGAGTTATATAGTGTTTGTTTTCTCTTTCAGATCTTTTCTCCTCATCGTTTAAATCGCAGCTTCGAAATTGCAATCGAGACTAATTTAGCAGTTGATTGTAGGTAACTTTTTTTCTTCTAATGATCACTCAATACTTTGTTATTTTTTCATTTGAATTTTGTATTTGTGTTATGACTATCTGATTTTAATTTGGGAATGAATTTTTAAAGTTCATCGATTGATTAAATATTTTTTTATTTTTAATATGTGAAGTTGACAAATGTGTTGTAACGTCCCGAATCTCGGGCCCATAAAAACACTGAAACATTAAACATTTAAAATTCTTTCTCTTTTAATGAGCCATGCATTCAACATAATAAATAAATACATTTAATAAATCAGAGTGTGTGCCTAAAAACATTTATGTAAAATCACTGTATAAAATCGTTTAAATCAAATTAAAATGGGTCTTATTGCCTTATCTTCTCCTCACTGCCGCCTCAGCCTGCTTAACCTGCAAAACATCAAACCATACACCACGTCCTTGGTGTATCGGGTTATACAACAAACCCGCTAAACTCGAAAGCTTGTATGAGTGAAATGACTTAATAAATTATCCTCAATAAATAATCACATGGCCTCAATATACATTTCCTCAATATCACAATTCACAATCCACAATATAATTATAATAATACCAAAGCATTCAAAAATAATCCTCATATGCCAATCATCCAACATATAATCAATCAACTAAATTCAACAAACTTAAATATTTTAAAACATCAATATCAATAATTCTCATGGCATTTCAAGAATCCTCAAATAAAATTTTAACTTCAAAGTCCTCTTTTACTTTCTTAAACTCAAACTCATCATCAATTCCATCCTGAGGATGGAATTGATGAAATTCGAACGCCGGTCGAATCGCCGGATGAAAGTCCTCTTTTACTTTCCAACGCTAGTCGAATCGCTGAAATTCGACATCGGACGGCTGATAATCGAAGAGAGAAAGAGAAAGCGATTAGAGGGGGAGAGAAAAGAGAGAGAATCAGGGAGAGAGAAATGAGAATTAAAACTAAAATTTTGGTTTTAAAACCCTTCTACACAAATTACAAAAATGCCCCTCACTTTGAACTTCCGTAAAACCCAAACCGTAACTCCGATTTACGCGTGCTTTGTGTCTATGAACTCGTGGACTCGAGACCTATTTAATAAGCCCAAACTCGAAATCAAAAGCTTATTAAATAAAAAAGTCAACTTTGGGTCAAACCTAATTTAAAACAAGAATTAAAAATTAACTCAAAACCCTTTTTATTTTCCAAATAAATTCTCAAAATCTCAAAATAAATCTTTGAAAAATACGGGGTCTCACATGTGTAGATTGTTGTTTATTGAGGATTGTTGGTAGCTAGACTAGCAGAATATTCAAGCAGTCCAACAAGGATAGGAGTTGGATTCGCAATCCCAATAGAGTGAGTCAGCAATATATATATGGTATTCAATCATTCCTCGAAGTTGCACAAGCCAGCATGTGAACTCTAGTAATGAGACTCAATGTCCATGTATGAAGTGTCAGAATTTGAAATGGCAGTCTTTATTGGTTATTGAGATGCATCTAATTCAATATGGGATGTCAGTGGTTTATGACACTTGGATACATAATGGAGAACAAGTGGGGTCACATATACAAGATCTGCCTTCTTCAATTGCTCAAGAGGCACCTGGACCAAATGATGATGTACTTAATATTATGGATGATGTATTCCCACAAGTTGTAGACATGGATCAAGATTTAATGGAAGAGGATGATATATTGGGAGGTACTAAACATACAGTGGAGGATGATGGAGGAAACAATGTGCATAGGGAAGAAGCTGCTAAGTATGAAAAGTTAATGGTTGAAGCTAAAAATGAGTTCTTCCTTGGCTACGAAAGATTTACAATTTTAACAGCTATTGTGGAGTTTATGAACTACAAAGTCCTTAATCATTGGACTAACAAGTCTTTTGATATGATGTTACAAATTCTAAAACAAATGTGCCCTAAACCCAATAACATTCAAGAATCCTATATGCTCCAAATAAGATCTTGAAAGATTTGGGTTTGGGGTACAAAAAAATTGATGCATGTAAGTATGATTGTGCCTTGTTTTATAAAGAGCATGAACATAAGGAAAAATGTCCAGTATGTGATGAGCCAAGGTATTTATCCTCTCTCATTTCTAGTGAAGGCAAAAAGAGTAAGAAGGTTCCACAAAAATGCTTGTGTTATTTTCCATTAAAGCCAAGACTACAAAGACTTTTTATGTCAAGACATACAACAGTAGATATACGGTAGCACAAGGATAGAAATGTTGATACTTAAGGTGTTATGAGACATCCAACTAACTCTATTGCGTGGAAGGAGTTTGACAAAATGTACCCAGATTTTGCTCAAGACCCGCGCAATGTCAAGTTAGCTTTTACAACTATGGGTTTAACCCGTTTGGAAATATGAGCTCATCTTATAGTATGTGGCCAGTGGTGGTGATTCCATATAATCTGCCATCTTTGAGGTGTATGAAGACATAATACTCTATCATGACATTGTTAATACCTGGGCCACAAGCACTTGGCAAGGAACTTGATGTGTATTTGCACCTTTTAATTGATAAGCTTAAAGAGTTGTAGGAACGAGGCGTAGCCACTTATGATAAGTTAACTGATTATGTATTTTACCTTAGAGTAGCTATTTTGTGGACGATTAATGATTTTTCAGCTTATGGAAATTTATCAGGCTGGAGCACCAAAAGTTCTCTAGCATGTCCTATGTGTAATAAGGATACATCGTCGCGTGGGCTGTAGAATAAGGTTTTTTACCTAGGGCATCGTTGTTACTTAAGTAGCAACCATCATTGGCATATGAGTCTTGCTTTTGATGGAAAACATGAGATGAAGGATCCCCCCAGGGAATTCTGGTGATGATGTCTTATTACAATTTGATCACCTTATGCCTTGTAAGCCTGGTAAACACCCTGATAATAGGGATAAGAAGATAAAGCAGACTACAAATTAGTTGAATTGGACAAAGAAGTGCATTTTTTTTTAATTAGAGTACTGGTCGTAATTAAAAATCAGGCATAATCTAGATGTAATGCACATTGAAAAGAATATATGTAATAACATCTTGGGAACATTATTGAGCATAGAAGGGAAGAACAAGGACACAAACAAGGCTCGACTGGATTTAGCAGACATGAAAATAAGAAAGGAACTACATCTCAGACAGCGTGGTAACCGAATTGATAAACCTCCTGCATGTTATACATTGTTAGCAATCGAGCGTAGAGAATTTTTGTAATTCTTGAAATTTGTGAAATTTCCAGATGGCTATGCAGCAAATATCTCACATAATGTTAAAGATGGTAAGATCTCAGGTTTGAAGAGCCACGATTGCCATGTCTTGTTACAACGTCTTCTTTCGGTGGGAATTTGACCATACTTGAAAAAGGATGTGTGTGCCCCACTTGTAGAATTGTCTAATTAACTTCTTTGAACATATATGTGCAAGAACATTGAATGTTGTAGACCTTGATAGGTTGGAGATTGACATTGTGTACATACTATGCAAACTTGAAAAGATTTTTCCGCCTGCATTCTTTGATATATATCATGGTACATCTAGCAGTGCATTTACCACGTGAGACAAAACTTGCTAGTCCAGTAAGATTTCGATGGATGATCATGTATCCGATAGAGAGGTACTCAACACTTCCATTCTATTTTTGACATATTAATTTTATGTTAATTATTTTGAAATGTAATTGATTTAATTGTGTAATGCTTAAGATGTTGGGAAAGTTGAAGGGTTATGTGCGTAATAGTGCTAAACCAGAAGGTTCAATTGCAGAGGCATATATTGCTAATGAGTCAGTGACGTTTTGTGCAATGTATCTTCGGAATGTTGAGACATCATTCACTAGACCATAATTAAATGTTGATAGGGGTGATAATGAAGCAGAGCTCAGTATTTTCTCATAATACAAGTCCATTTGGTAGGCATAAAATGGTTCATCTCTCTGCCACATAAACATAATTATCTTATTGGTATATCTTAAACAATTGCAATGAGATTGAACCCTTTTAAAGGTACTTTAATACTAATAGCATCCAGTCCTTTTTACTGTTTTGAGAATGATCATTATATCTTTCTTTAATTTTTTTTTTTGCTTGCACTGTATTTTAACTTTTAACTTGTGTTTATGCAGAGAGTATTATGAATTGTTACAAAGAGAGTGCAGTTGACATAGATAAGAGACCTAGAAAATTACCTCCCAAGTGGTTTAAAGAACATGTGAAGGTGTTGTATGATAAGGGTGATGAATCAGTGACTAATGAGTTGTATGCACTATCTTATGGTCCAGATAATCGGGTTGAAACTTACACAGGGTTTATTGTTAATGGGATTCGGTGGTGGGTCAAACAAATCGAAGGAAACCGAATGACACAAAATAGTGGTATTATTGTACCTTGGTCACATGATGATGAAGATTGCGATGTCTATGGAAAGTTGGTGGATGTTGTTAAGATACAATTTATATATGACTATCAGGTAATTCTTTTTTAAATGTGAGTGGTTCGACACAAATAAGAAAAAGAAAAGA
The DNA here is from genome assembly GCF_963921425.1 of Dryas octopetala. Lineage (NCBI taxonomy): Eukaryota > Viridiplantae > Streptophyta > Magnoliopsida > Rosales > Rosaceae > Dryas > Dryas octopetala. Next base: position 21,432,849 of record NC_141371.1, read on the forward strand.
CTTGTTAAAGATTACCATCTCACTTTAGTGAATATAAATCGCCTATGGTATCATGATGTGTCACACCCTGAACCCCGGGTATGCGACAGAGGCACCTTCCCTGAGTATCTCGAGAGATCAATGCCAAACCACCGGCGTTAATTTCCCAAGACGCCCAAGAAAGGTTGAGACTTTATACTGAAATGGATCAAGTTAGATCAGAGTACTAATAACACAACAGGATCTTTAAGGAAAATAATAAGATCAAAATAATAGTAATCAAAATAAAGATTAACTAACCCGCTAGGGCGAAATAGTTAAATCAACACCCCAGAAAGGGAATTACCAAAGTGTAATTAAAACCCACATAAGTTCTCAAAACGAGTAAATCAAAATAACATTGTTCCAAAATGGGTTCCCAATAGGTAAGTAAGAACCACAATAATATCAAAAGACATGACAACAGAGACCTTGAGACACCCGACAATAGAATCCAACCTGCGCACCCCTCCAGTCAAGACCTTCTCCAAGAGGCAAATCTGTAAAAGCAATAGTGTAGAAACAAAAAAAACAGAGAAAGTAGGGGTTAAGCATCTTATACGATCATAACTTCCCTCAGGAGACCCTGCTAGGTTTGAAAGCCTTTAAAAACATTTATCTGTGAAAAATTGATTTCTGAAATCCCAAAACATTTTCACAAAATCGATTGAACACCTCAACTGCAGCAGTATATGGTAAACATGCATAAAAACTCATAAATAACAATAACAATATGGTCGATACACATTAGGTACGACTATGGCTAGCTATATCAAAGAGATAACATCCATAACGAGAGTGCCACGGTAAACAGAAATAGGGAGTCGCAATTGAGAAACCGTATTTACTGCCACCTGATCAATCATGGATCTCCGTTTCGCACAAACACACGTATCCACATGTAAGCATGGCTAGACTCCCCATAATATACAGATCAATTCTTTTAGAAGGTTTAGGGATTTGAACCCAAGGTCACGTACTACGCTACCCGGCCAAACTCTCAGACGTACCAATCACAATAATGATAATAGCATGTTATCACAGTTTAAAAACTACACATACACACACAAAGTCCATAGTCAGGAATGTAGGATAAATCCTCCTACCTGGAATCCAATGCACTTCAAGTATTCTCTTCCACAAGCCTTCCACGTTCGCGCACGGTCCTATTTTGGAAAATTCGTCATAACTAGACAAATATGGCAACCTTAATCTCTCAATAACTCGGCAACCGGGTAACTTGGTAATCCGATAGAAACAAACATGACAAGAGGAACAAACTCTAAGTTAGGGACGAATTACAATAAAGGAAGACGATATGACTTTTCCTTTAGTCACATGTCACTCGTTTCTAGTCCTAAGTGGATTAAACTCTTCTCTTTAGAGTTTACTTAAGGGTTCACAAGTTTCAACTTCTATCTTAAAGTAAAACCAATTGACTAGTTGTTTTAACTCAAAGCAATCCTCAAAAATAATTTACATTAATCCAATTTAATCTATGCAATTGAAACTTGTTAATCCTAGCATGCTAATAACTCTTAAATAAATAAATAAATAAGTCTCCAAAAATAAGGCTAGGCATGCTTAATTAATAAATAAATTCTGCTTAATTAATAAATAAATCCTACTTAATTAATCTAAGCACGCATCTTAAAATTAAAGCTTAAGAATAAATAAATAAAGCTTAAAATAAAATACTTACTTGGTTGAAGACCTTCAAAGCTAGACTCCACTCCTAGGGTCTCCTCCTTGCACTTCTAAAATTTTAAACTATGAGAAATTTATTCCCTTTTGGTATGTCTCTTCTTGGAGAGACTCCCAAATAACCAATAAGTGAGTAATTCTAACTTCACTTGGTGGTGCAAGTGAAAATGAGGGACAAGAATCTCTATTTATAAGCATTAGAGGGTTGGAAGAAGTTGTAAATCTCTAATGTGAGACAAAGTGCACTAAAAATACTCAAAAGAGAGCTAAAAGTCGAACTGGGTTGGAAAAAACCCGGCTGGGACCCGTTTGCAGACTCAAGAGATCCGCAGGTCTCCCCGGAAGCAGACACGTGGGTCAGGCGCAACCCGGTACTATAGTACCGATCAGTAAGCCCAATCGACGGTCCAGATCTGTTCTCCTTTAATGAGTTTCGATGCTCCAGATTAAAACATGAGGCGGGATTCGATGTCGCGTGCTCACAAAAGCTCACGTGAGCTTAGCATGTTAGCGCCTGCTGGGTGCCTTGTCAGCGTGTCCAGCGAATGGCGTAGCGCCACGTGGCGCGCTTGTCGGCCTAATCAGCGTCCAAAACCAATTTAATTCTTTTTCCTATTTTTCTATTTTCCTAAACTTCGTTAAATCACCAAAAATAGCTCGGGACTTCAAATAATTCCCCGAAAAGTCCTACGGACTCGTAGCGATTAATATTAGTTTATTGTAAACTCAAAACAATAAATTGGTCTCCAGAAAAATTAAGAAAAATCCAACACCAATGAATTTAATTCTCAAAAATAAAATCCAACTTGAAAATCACCAAAATTACACTCAAGGGTTCTAGAGCTCTACTCTTAACCTCTACTGGTACAAGTTAGTTACTCAAAACAAAGGAAACTTCATTCCCTTAAAGAAAATCTTAAGTTGCTAATAACAAAAGAAATTCGAAAATACGTGTCAAGACACAATTGGATTGCAAAAATCCAGGGTGTTACATGATGATCATTATGTACTAGCAACCTAAGCATGTCAGGTATTTTACTTGGACGACCCAAAATTGGGGCCTAGTTGGAAGGTGGTTCAACAAATTCAACATAAACATGTGTGAGACGTTCTTGAGAATGAAAAGGTGGATGATGTAGAAACTAACAATGATGATGGTGCAGATCACGAAGAAGGAGTAGGCATTTTTAGAATTATTCGAGATGAAAGTGAGGAACACCATTGTGTAGAGATGATGTAGAACCTAAAGTGGTTGCTCTAAGAGAAAAAGATATGGAACAAGGAGTTGTTGAGGTCGATGATTTCATAGATGACGACCCTCTAGAAGAATAAATATCATCAGATGATGAGGAAAATAGTTTAACAAGTGATGAATATAGTGATTGATATTAATGCTCAGCAAATGTAATTACAATTTATTTTTGCTAAAGTTGTCATTTTCTAAGTAAAATAGGAACGTTAACTTGAAGTACTTGCTATTCTCAAGATGACTAAGTTAACCGATTCTGGAAAGAGGAAAAAGAAGACATCATTTGGGCTGCCACCACTGGAACCATGACCATCAGAGTCACAGCAGCCAACAACCTCCACCCACGATACAGGGTCAAACTTGGGAGGTAAGAGTGATTACTAGCATGTTACTTTAATTTTTGAACAAATTATATGTAGATACCTCAAGTATGCACCATATTTCTAGTTCGTACCTCAAGTTCAAAAAGTTGCTTGTCAGTACCCCAACTTTCATTTCATAACAACCACGTACCTCCGTCAATTTTTTCGTTTGTCAAGCCGTTAAGCGCCTACGTGACACACTGACATGGCTTATAAAAAATGCCACGTAGACAAAAAAAAAAAAAAAAAAACTAAACTTTTAAAAATGAAATAAATATTTATTAAATAAAAATAATAATTCAATTAAAAAATAAAAAAACAAACAAAAAATCAACACATATTATCAAAAAAATCATAAGCAAAAAAAAAACTATGAAAATGAAATAATTGATTAAAAAAACAAAACAAAAGAAGAAAAAAAAAATTGCAGGTTCCCCAACCCGTAGCCACTCCTCCATCCCCACATAAACCATAGCTGCTACCTAAGAGCAAAATGCATGTACCAAATCAAAATTAAAACCAAAGAAATTTCATCAAACCACAAAATCCTACGCTACTCAAAAACAAATATTCCAAATTCCCAAACCAAACACACACACAAACCTATTCAAACATATGAAATCGACCTATGAATTTTAATTGATGCCGAACTTCTTTGGCCTGTAAGTGATCGATTGCTGATGACAATCTTCACGGCCTTGACCATGGGGTTTCTCGTGCGATGGCATCGCGACCCGTTGCCTAGGGGTGTTGATGGTGGCGACTGTGGGGGAGGGAGGAGATTTGCTGGGTTTTGGCAAGGAAGACTGAAGAGGTCTATCATCTGCTAGTGTTCTTGTTTTTTCTTGGTCTTTTGGGAGGTTCCTAGAAAATTCTTCTTTTTATTCTTCTTCTCCCAACCCGTAGCCCATTTCCACCCTCACCTGCAGAATAAAAAAAAAAATGGAAGCCAAGCACACCTACAACTTGCAGCGCCCCACCCCACCCTCACCGACGAGTCCTTTGGTTCTAGCGACACCTCATTGCCGATCTGACGACCCCATCTCCCCCCTCTCTCCTTAAAATCCAATCAAAGAAAAATTTTGTATTGTTTACAAAATTTTTTTTAATAAAAACACAAACCCAGATTTGAAACAAGAAAATGCAGAGCAACCTAGATCTGATCCAGTGGAGGGTCTTGCCCTTCCAAGCGATGACGGCGACGGACCTCAGAGGCGAGTTGTCGATGAGTGTGGGGAGGAGGGGTGGCTGGGGCAGGGGGCTCTGGGCCTTCTGGGTTGTTTTTTTTTTATTCTTCTAATTTTAGGTTAGACGTTTGAAGTTCTTGGTGTTCTTGAGATTTATTTTTTTCATAGAAAGAAAAAAAAAAGAGAATGATAATGATTGTTTAATTTTATTTTGATTTGGGTGGTTAAGGGTGGATGAAGATGATGATGATGAGAGTAGCAGAAGAAAGAAAAAAAAAATTGGGATTGAATCAATTGATTGAGGGATCTACATCTGCATAATGATGGAGATTTTTTTTCTTTGTTTTTTGTTTTTTGTTTTATATTTATATTTATTTTTTTTTTACTTTTAAACGTTTTTTTATAATTTATTTGTCTATGTGGCTTTTTTTAAACAATAGTTTTATATTTTGTTATTTTTTTGTTTACGTGACATTTTTTATAAGTCATGTCAATGTGCCACGTAAGCGCTTAACGGCCTGACATACGAAAAAATTGACGGAGGTACGTGGTTGTCACGAAATGAAAGTTGAGGTACTGATGAGCAACTTTTTGAACTTGAGTTACGAACTTGAAATATGGTGCATACTTGAGGTACCTACGTGTAATTTGCTCTTAATTTTTTGTAATTATTGTTGTACCTCATTTTTTTACTTAGTTTTTTTTTTTTTTTTTTTTTTGCTTAGCTCAAAGTTTGACATTAGCTGAGCTGCCACTATTGGCACCACGACCATAAGAGTCACAACAGCTATCAACCTCCCCCCTCGATGCAGGGTCAAACTTGGAAGGTAAAAGTGATTGCTAACATGTTACCTATTTTTTTTGTAAATATTGTTGTGTCTTATGCTGTTAATTAATTAACTTTTCTGTTTAGTTGGTTATTCTTCTCTAGGGAAAAGGAAGTCAGGCCCAACAATGAGGTTGGGCACCCATGATATGGTAAATGCAACTCAACATAGGATTGTTATATGAATAGATGAGTCGCTGAAACTTCCTGCTGGGATAGATGCCAACAAGAAGTTGGTATCAGAGATTGGATACTTTGTGCGCACTACTACTCCTATGAAAGTCAAGCGATGGAAGGAGGTGTCTGAGAGTGATAAGGGAGAAATTGCAAAAGGGTTGACGGTGAGTTAATTATATGCTGTTATAATTAATAGTATATATGGTCTCTCTAATTATTTTCCAGTTAATCAAATTATAAGGTTTGGGGCTGTAAAGAGTTACTGAACTAGCTCTTTAGAGAGTCACATATCTTAGAAATTCACACATTACTTTTAGCCTTAGGCACCAACTAGCTGTACACTCTAAATATATAGGTGGGCTACTTTACTGTAGTGTAGCTTTTTGGTTTAGAAAGAACATCTACTTGCTTGTTAGTCAGGCCTGCCAATTACTTAGTTGCTAATGTATTCATGCATCTTTTAACATGTTTCTTGTGTAAAATATCAAGTTAAGTTTGATATAGACTTGAAGGACCCAGATATATGGAGATATGTTGTGGACCATATATGTCAACAACCTTCAAAGAGTGGAGAGCCAAGTGTTGATGCAAATTTCCTGCACGAACACAGGATCAAAGGAGAAGGATCGGTGTGGTACTAACCAAATACGCTCCGATGATGAAGTCAGTGATGTGTATTTGGAGGTGTTTGTGTCGGAACAAAGAAAAACAGGTGATGAACTTGGGAGAATGAGGAAGAACAACGTAAGATCTTCTGGGTTTATTCTTAGCAAGTGGTGTGTATTTTTTGATAGGTTTTTTGTGAATGAAGTTATATGTCTGTTTTGTGTACATAAGCCAGTTATATATAGGCAAAGGAAGTTGTAAAGGGTAAGTTACCTGCATGAGGATGAATGGTTGAGAAGAGGCCACACGTTCGGCCATGAATAGTAGCATGCACAGCTACCCACCTCCTTTACATTCAATGCTGCATTGAATGCAAGGATGAAAGATCAAGTGGGATGCCTAATAGTCATGGCTGTGAGCTGGGATGTCTCATCTGTCAGAGAGCCATGCCAGAGATATTCGAGTAAGGCGGTTCATCCTGATTCCAATCTTCTAGAATGGCGGTGTGATATGAGCCGAACCGATCATAGATATCATATACGCGGGTATAGAACATATCTACGTTCGGATCGGACGTACATGGATGAGCTGGTTCAGACTGGCCCGACATATGATATGACAATCATCACTCGACGGTAATCCGTTGTCTGAGAAAATGATCACTAGGAGCCGAGCCGAACCGAACTGAGATAGCCAAGAAAAGATGAATACTCAGTTTTTCATTCAAAATCCTCAGATCAGATCAGGTCGGATGCGAGGATCCGCTGAGATGATCCAATCCAATCCAATCCGAACTGGCTATGAAAATGTTATCAAGCTGACATGATGATGTGGAGCTCCAAGTTTGACCGTTGAAAAGTTAAAGCCTGAAGTTGGATCTGACCAGCCACGTGTCGATCCATGATTAGTTGTTAAATCCACATGGATTTATACACAAACACCAAGCTTCACAAGTATTACAAGACGCAGACATAGCTGAAGGACCCTGAATATGCACGGGCACACCCTCCGAAGGAGTTGGGTAACCAATTGTGACCTGCAGAGGATTGGCACTGGTTAGTTGATGAGTTGTACACAAAAGAAGCATAACAGGTACGTTAAATATTAATTATAATGGTCTTTTGAATGATTTTTCTTTCTACTATTTATGGTTAATCTATAACTTTGATGTGTTTTCCTCATGTAGAAACGTGCTAAGATCAATCCAGATAATCGGAATAAGAAGCCACATAACCACCATGGGGGCTCGCGACCATTCCAAAAACACATGGAAGCAAAAAAATTGGTACCAAGAGTATATAATCATTTACATGTTTAATAAATTGTATTTTAAGTATCTATTCAATATATTTGTCATTTTTTAGCAAACATAGGAGGGTCAACAAATCACATATATTGAGAACTAGGGCCATATGTATAAGGGCAAATCGGGCAATTGGAGCGACGAGATGGCCAAAGAAAAACATGTAAGGGGTTCATTGCCAAAATCTGCTACGCATTTGACTAAATCCTTGAGTTTGGAATAGTTTGTTCTTTATAGTGCTATGAAATCAACTCACTTTTTGATAGGGTTAGTTAATGAATGTGTCAAATTAGAAATTGCTTAACAAATGCATCTGATGTTCAAATTATGTGATCTTGATCTTGAAATGACCATTAGGATGTCTAGTATATGCTCACAAAAAACCAACTCAAGATATCTTACCAATCAATACAGAATTCGAAAAGAGTACCACAAGGTCAGTGACTAAAGAAAATAGAGAAAATGGATTTTGTGCAAAAACTTAAGACTTTGGTTAATCTATTTTCTAACCTCAAAAAGCTTTCCTCACCTACAAATCTGAAAAACAATTTACCCACCGATTTTATACACAACACTTGTAGTTGTTGTTGGGTTGAAAGGGAACAAGAGAGTGGAAAAGTATTAGGTTTACTTGATAGGATTTTCTTATTGATGTGAGGTTGGATAAATGTAGGGAATAATTTTGGTTATGTTTGGCATCAATTACTTGGAAAATATAAATATTTTGTATCTGCCCCATGAATGAAAATATTGAAATGTTAATTATCGCAGGTTATAAATTTTGGAATTATTAGAGAAACAAACAAGACTGTCAATTTTGTATTGACATTTTTATAAACATTTTGTATCTGCCCTATACCTTAATGTTTAACTAACATGCATACACTTCTCTTCTTTAATTGTAAGAAAAGATGGTGGCAGAGTTGAATGAAAAGAAGAAGGAGCTGGCTGAGAATGCACCCGAGGGTACATACCCCACTTGAGCATATCACTGTACATGTTGCATAACAGTTGGAGACCTTGGGGTTGCTAAAGGTAGGAAAATTCGAGGTGTGAGATATGGTCCTCGTCAAGAAACTGCTTCTTCCATGCATACAGTTCAAGTGCTTCAGCTACTGCAACAAATAAGAGAATTTAGGAGCTGACGGGAAAGGTGGAGGATCTTACCTCTTCTATTATGCAAATGAAAGCTGAGCTTGCTGCCATTCGAGGTGCCCAACATAACAATTCTTGTGATGATGTTGATGAAAATGATGATACCTTTGATGATCTTAAGGATATTAGGTCTAATTAGGTTGTTACACTTTTACTGTAGATGTATGTGTCTTGGGTATTTTGATATTGTGGTCTTTTGGCTTCATGTAGACCATTTAGTAATCATTAGGTAGATTAAGTGTGCATTAGGTATGCGCCAAAGGTATATATAGGAACAAATTTGGGTGTGCCAAATCAGGTGTGCATTAGGTATGTTGGCAATTAGACCCTTTTGATATTTTGACTATGGTAGCTGCCAAATCAGATGTGCATTAGGTAATATGCCATCAATTATTTTGAAGTGTTCATAAACTTTGGTCCTTTTGGAGTGTTAAGATACTTTGCTCCTTTTGAAGTGTACTTAGATACTTTGATCCCTGATGAAGTGTTGAGATATTGAAGTCACATGGGCATCTATATATTCAGATGATTTGGTCCTTTTGAAGTGTTTAAACACTTGTGCAATTTGTATATATGTTACATTTGAACCAAAAGTTATCTTATCTTTATTTAAGTATTTGTTCCATATTATTATTTACATAAATTACATTTATATTTGATAATGTGAATAAAAAATGCCTATTAATTTACAAATTAAAACATATATGAAAAATAATTAAATGAATCCAAAAAATAAAGAAAATTAATTAAATACCAAAAGAAAAATATTAATGAATAAATAATGAAAATATAAAATTAAGGAATAGGCGACAAAAGTGGATTTCCTCTCCTTTGGCACATGCATGATTTTGCTATAAAAATAAATATAATGGGCGACAAAACTTTGGCGCCAAATATATGTATTTTGCGCCATTCCCTGGGAAATTTGTACAATAGGCGACAAAAATTGGAACCAAAATTCAAATCTTGTGCAATTCTTATGTGTACATTGGCGACGAAATAATGCTATTCGGAGACGAAATATATTTCGTCTCAAAAAGAAAACAGCCACGAAATTTGTCTTTCTTGGCCAATTTTCATGAGCCACGCACTATAGGCAACGAACCTGGTGACGAAATATTTTGGTGACCTATAGTATTTGGCAATGAATTATCGACTTTTAATGACGAAATGATTTTGTGGTAGAATTTTCTTGTAGTCACGCGAGCGCCTCCATAGAAGCTTAGCACCGCCACCCTAGCAGACGCCGGCCTTCATCGTGGTTTCTCTTGTTCTTCTCTATTCTAGTTGTTCTTGTTTTTTCTCATTCCATTTTGTGAACTTGATTAGTTTTAATCTATTTTTCCTCTTGGTTATGAATTCTTTTATGTTTTTCATTATGATTTAGTTCCTTTGACATGTTAGAGTGAGGATCGATGAACCACTAATCAAGGTTAAACCATAAAGTACTTAGAGGTAAACGATCATGCATGCACAACAATAGATTGCTTGATACATATTAAATTCTTAATTTCTGCATAAACGTCATATTAGTTGTTTGCCACTTAGGATTGATCATCCTAAGTTGTATGCATCTAGCAATATTTGGGGATTGGTGTGAAATAATCAAAGACATCTGTCTCACAAGCTCTACGTGATCTTCCTGCAAGATCATGGGATTAAGTTTTGTAGATTCCTAGGGAACTCGCGACCATAGCCGAAGGATAACATGTATAGTCAATTGCTTAGAGGAAATAATCAAGCTCTAAATTCATGCTTAAGAAAACATAATTTGTTAATGACAGTTACCACTAGTAACTAATCAAACCTAACTGGTAGACAAAACTTTAATACTAGGTATTTGAAGTGTAGTGCATGGCACCCCTAGTGGTGGTATTTCTAAGATTATGGTAGATTCTAAACTCTAGCATGTCAACCCATTTACTTAATTTTATGCACTTAGTTTAGGTTCACTTTTCAAACCCCCTTCTTTTTACTGTTTTCAATAAAAGCTGATCTAAGGGAATGTGTGCCTCGCCAATTCCATTCCTCGTACATATATGCTATCACTGCACCAGCGATTCGTATACTTGCAAACTACAACTTAGTAATCATTTCAAATTCCAAGTAAAACAAGTTGTACAAAAAGTGACAACACTTATCATATATACCCAAAATTCAAATAGATAATTCCTATTAACATGCTTGCAAGAAAACAAGTGTGTTATCATATATACAAAAAATTCAAATATATTCACCATTCCCATCAAATGGTGGTACACGTGCGTTGTCCAAATCTAAAGGAGAAGAAGAGATAGATCAGGAAAGAGAGGGAGAGTGAGAGAGAAGGAGAGGGATAAAGGGGAAATAAATTAAGGGAGAGAGAGAGTGGGGATGGGCTGCTGGTAGTGGAGCTGGTGGCGGGTTAGGTGGGTGGGTTGGGGACTAACTGTGTGAGACCTCGGATTTTTTAAAAATAACTATTTGAATTTTATTTGAGAAAAAAATTGTTCAAAGTTGTTCATATTTGTTTCTTTTATAAAAATTGAAAGTAAAGGTTTTCAAAAATATTTTATTATTTGAAATGTTTATGTTTTAAATAAATTATTTTAAAAGTTGACGTTATTTGACCAAAATAAAGGTTTTAGTTTTTTTTTTTAACGATATTTTCAGTTATTGGGATAGAGCACAGGACTACGGGAGCGTAGCCACGAACGGTTCTTGAATCAGAGTTACGGTTAAAAATTTACGATGTTTTTAATTTGAGGGGTAACATTGTATTTTCACAACCTAGGTTTTATGAGGTGTATAGCCATCATTTCAGTCTTTATCTCCCTTTTTTTTTCTCCTGAAACAGTCGCACGCTCTCTTCTCTATGTTTTCTCTCCTCCCGCGTAGCCTCGCTGGCGCATGTGTCGTCGTCTGGTGGCGATTGTTGGAGATTCTTGTCTCCTCTTCTCCGTCTCTCTTGCCTCTTCCTTGCCATGTTTTTCAATCGCTCAGAAAACCACCCAAACAACCTAGAACGTAGCGACACTGATCGATGGTGCTTGCCGGCATCTTGTCGTTTCCGATAGAGTTAGGAAGCCAGACCACCTGCTTGTCATAGTGAGTCTTTCCATGGCTTCTGATTGCCCAACTGACCAGCTACGACGACATTTCGAAGCCAAGTATCTCAGCGGTTTTCCGCCATCGATCCTGCCGAATCCGGCGGCGGATTGAGGTGGTTCTGGTCCTATTCTTCTCTCCTCAGCATGGTCTTCCTACTAATGTATTTGATTGAGTATGATTTCAATTGAATAAAAAGCTCTAATTTGAAACCCTAACTCTTGCAGCTACCACCCTCAGATTTTGGCGGCTCCCACCATTTCAGGTCATTATTGAGTATCTGTTATCTTAGCTTTTTCGAATTCTTTGTGTATTGGATTCATTTATGTGATTTGGAGATTAATTTTGAAATCCCTTGTCCAGGTATTCTGCCACCACGAGCTTAGTAGTCCATGGATGCAATTAAGGTGTACGTTCTCTTTGTTTTGTTTCGTTGAAATCACAAAAACTTGTGTGTTATTGTTTTTGTCAGTTTTGAGTTCCTCTGTGTAACTTGTTCAGGTCAGATTGATTTAGAGAAGAAAAACCATGTTTGTAATCTTTGTCATTGCTGAAACCACAAAACCAGCCACCCTTGAGATTCTGATTTTAAATGAAAAACCAGTTTTGGCAAATCTTGTGTATTCAACCATACACAAACCTAAGACCCATTTAGTTTTGAAATGTGAAATTAACTTGGTTGATTTTGAAACAAAGGAAAATAAGGGTTTTGTCTAAATGAGAGTTTTAATTTATTTGTGAAAACAAAGTTGATTTTGAGACAAAACTTAGAATCGATTTACTAACAAGGGTATTTTGGAATTTTCTCACCAAAAGTTCATGTAACCAATTTTTTGATAAGTTGACCCTATTTACTTATGAAATCCAATCCATTAGTTTCAGATTAGAAAGAGCTCGGAAAGTAATCCCAGACCCTCTGTTTGACCCAGGGTGTTTTGGTCATTTCACCATTTTCTTTTGAATCTCGTACTTTTTTCATCTTGAAGTTTAGACTTCCGGTAATTTAAATTGACTCGTTTGTCCCTTGTTTTTTTTTAAGGGCAACTGGTCGATTTATCGAATTATCGTAACGCGCACCTTTTGAGTCGGTTGTTGAGAAAACTTTTTAAAAGTTTCTCTTGGAACCTAAGTGGGTGTGAAGCCCGAAAATTCTCAAAAGTATTTTGTGAATTTTCTTAAAACTTTACGGAAATTAGAGAGTTTTTCTAGAATTTATTTTGTTAAGGAAATTTGTTTTCCTTCGAGACCGAGGGGTCTTTTGAGTAGCATGCCTTCACGGAAAAAGTTATGTTTGTTTTTAGAAGATCAACGGTGCAGACCTCGTATTTTTTGGAATTCAGGAATTTATCCTATGAATTTCCAAAGTTTATTTAGTATTTTAATTTTCTAGAATTTAATTTGGAGTTCCCAAATTTTCTGAAAATTATAAAAGGTGAAAATTGGTGTTTTGACCCTTTAGATATTTAGTACTCACTTAGACAAGTCGGTAGAATTTTTTGGTGAATTTTTTCGAGTCCCAAGCTATTTTTAGCAAATTTTTGAAGAAGGGATAAAAAACGGAAAACATGGTGCCATGTGGCACACCATGATTGGATAACACACTTCTCTAAGCCCAGGCCATGTTTCTCTCTTTTGGGCTGCACCTTTTTACTAAATTTTTAAAGCCCATTTCAAGTTTTGAAAGTCCATTCTACAAAGCCCAAAGCCTAAAACTCACAGTTCAAAGCTCATCCCACAAAGCCCAAAGCTCATCCCACAAAACCCAAAGCCCAAAGCTCATTTTCTAGGATGTTATAGAATTCTCTAGAATTTTGATTTTTATTTTATATTTATTTTATTTTTAATTATAGATCTAGATCATTCCAATTGATTCTAGCCACACACTTCAAATTAATCCTAGTCATTAAATCCACCCTTGCTCACTTATAAATACCTCCCAAAACCATCACTTTCATTCACACCTAAACTTTGAATTCTAGAGCTTCTCTCTCTAGAAATTATTTCTCTCTCTCCCTAGTTGTTCTCTTTCTCTCTCTAGAGATCAAATAGAAATTTCTCTATTTTGATCATAAGTGGAGTTTTAGAGGTCCGATTGGCGAACCGTTTTCGCTTAAGTGTTCGTGGAGTCGAGCGCCACCCTTTAGAGTCGAAATTCTGCAGAAATTAGAATTTCCATTTTTTAGCCTTCGGTAACCTCTTCAACCTTTGTTGAAACTTTGCTAAAATTTTATTAAATTTTGTACTTTTATTAATTACATTATTTTATTCTGTTGTTTTGCTAGTTTAGTTGTATCGAAGTTCTGTTCGTGCACCGTCTTCTACAGATAAGCTCGTAACCCAACTTTTTTAACAATTGTTTATTTAAGTTGTGGTTTTAGACGAAACACTGCTTAACTGTTTAACTGAAAATGGATTAAATAATATATTGAGGCCATATCTGTGGTAAACCCAACAACGTATTTTCTAAAACCGGTCCATGAGCATACAGGCATTGGGGATTGAGCCAGAGCTCACTCAGTTTCCCCATGCACTAATCTGGACATGTTGTAGGTGAACACTGATTAATCTCCTTCATTTAAATTAAAATGAACCTAAGTAGAAACCAAACTGTCTAACATGACTGTCTGCCTCGGGGAGCAGAGTCATGCCAGATTAAGAATTCAGAGAAGACTAGCAATTACGCTAGTACCGAACCTTTGAATTTTACCTAATCTTAACAGACAAGGTCGAGGGCACGCTTTGTACGTTCCTAATAGCTGTCGTCGCATTTGGAACTCCAATTTTCCCAACAGGCATGCGTGGAGAGTTCAGACTTTGAGACAGGCAAGACTTTCACATTGGTAACAGGTAGGGGAAAACACCATGTCCTGGTTATAGGGTTTTCCCATATTTTGATAATACTATATATTATGGAATTGTTTTCAAGTATTGCATGGATTTTGTATCGCATACTTGTATGGATTTTATTGTGATTACCATTGCAACCTGAGAGTAAAAGGCTCTAGTGTAGTGTCCTTGGGTTTCGATCCTCTAGGGAGTTTGAGAATGTGATACTTAGTGGAAAAAGTATTATATTCTCGGGATTTCTAGAATAGGTGCCGCTGTGACGTAGCCATTTTCGAGGCGTTACAATGGGTGATTTGTGACATAAAACAAGTGTCGATGTGACGTAGCCATTGGTCGGAATGTGATTTGTTAATCAAACTGCAGAGTTGGATTTACCACGATGGTTATTTGAATTTCATGATTTACGTGCAATATATTTTATAATTGTTTTACCTATTCGATGATGTGCACGTATTCGATTTTAATGTTGTTTGTGAAGGAAAATAAAATTGAATTACGGTTTTCATAATTTAATTAGGTATTAGATCTTTCACTTAGATTAAAGGCTAACAATATGTGTTTGCTAATTAATTAAAATGAATTAGGGCACACTCTAGAGATTTCATGTAATTTTCCTATTTGGTTAAGGTGTACTCTACCTTACATAACTAGAACTCATAATTGGATTAATAAGTTAGTTGGTAACATAGACATATAATGTTTGATAAATATTTATAACATGAATGTATTCCACACACATTCTTGATGAGAAAATATATCTAGTACGGTCGAAGTAATGGAGAGATTCAGAGTTTCCTATGGGTCTGCTCAACGGGAACATCCCTAACTTCCTAACAAGAAGATAAAAATGGATTCTATTCCCGGTCACAGTTGTAGCTTGTTTTCTTAAAATGAGTCTCCATTTATTTTGATGAGATCAATGTTGATACTTTCTCATTGAGAATTGTGGTTGCTTAATTGAATTGGAAAGTGAGCATGATCGTGGTTTTAAGAATAGTGATATCACGTTTGTGATTGAATGTGTTATGACCTGGGAGTAAAGGGTTACGAAAAACGATAACCTTGGGTTTCGATCCCTTACACCTTCGGAGGGGTACGTACGGACGAGCTAGTCGATTTGTCCTTCTGGAGAGGATGGCTTAAGGGGTACTACCATGAAATGAATACTCTCGCTACATTATTAGGTGTGGTTAGGGTAAGTCTAGTTGGTTCTATAGGTGGTCTGTCATTGAGTTGTTGTTCTTTAATATTTGAGCAACTCCCGTTTTGGGATTTAGATTAGTACTCCCATTTTGCGATTTGGATTGGTGTCATGCTACCCTGACGTATTGACGATACTGACATTTTACTTCATAGTTTTCAGGTACGTTTCATGACTTGTGCGTGACCTGTGATGTGGTATAATATATGCTCTGACGTTTCTTGATGCTACACTTAACTTTGGTTTGTTATAAGTGTTCAATCATGTTACATGATCTTGAGTATGTGTGTTTTTGAGTTGGTATTCATTCACACGAGCTTCAAAAGCTTACCGAGTTTTTATGTGACCCAGTGCACTATTCAATGGTGTAGTTGGTCATTTTACAGAGTACTTATGATTGATCAGAGTGGCACAGCAGGAAGGCATGACAGTGGGCGAACTGAAAAGAGATTGATATATATTTTGTACTTACAAATCATTTTAATGAGTTTATTATTACTTTTGACTCACTGATTTTATTTGTTATTTTGAGGTTTTATTTTATTTGATTGATGTGTCGCTTTCAAATTATCTGAATGATTTACTCTTGTTAAATTTTGGGCCTAATATTTTAAATAAGTAACTAGTTTTACATCTCTCTAAAGGGCTTACGAGCCTAAGTGCCTTGATTTTGAGAGAACAACCTTGTGCAATTTATGTTCATTGCTTGGTCATCAACTTCAACTAACTCTTGTTGCCGTTGCAAAGAAAAATGCCGACATTGCCACTTTTTTCACATCTTGTAATAGTGTGGTTAATATTGTTGGAGTATCTTATAAGCATCATGATGCATTGAGAGAACAACTCCAAAAAGAGCTTATGGAAGCCTTTGAAAATGATTGTCTTCAAACAAGGCGAGGCTTAAATCAAGAATCTAGTCTTAAACGTGCCAGTGATCCACGTTGGAACTCTCATTATGGTATGTTGATTAGTTTGATTTCCATGTTTCCATCTGTTGTTAAGGTGCTTGAATTGATTGTTGGTGATCACTACATTGATAGAGTATGAGTGAAGCAAATAGATTATTAGGAGAAATACAATCTTTTGAGTTTATGGTTCACCTAGTTTTTATGAGATCTATATTGGGAATCACAAATGCTTTGTCAGAAGCATTACAAAAGAAAGATCAAGAGATTGTGAGTGTAATTAATGACTTTAGTCAAAACAAGTAAGGAAAGACTACGTACGCCATATGAGGAATAATGAGTTTGATCTTTTGGTTGATCAAGTATCTTCTTTTTGTGCTAAAAATCATATTGAGGTTCTTAACATGGATAAGACATATATAGCTCAAGGAGTGATGCAAAACAATACACTAAGCTTAAACTTAAGTTAATTTAAAACTAACCTAGTTTGAAAATTTTGTTAGTTTGTGAGGCGACTTAAAAGAAAATGCAACTAAAGTATAAAGCAAATAACAATAATGCTAGTTGTCCCACATTTTTTTTCCCACATTTGTATCCCACCTGATGTGTCATTACTTTACTGGAAGGATATTTCTTTTTTCTTTTTTAGGTTTTATTTTTTAATTTTTAGTGTCCAATGTATGAATGCCATGTAAGATGGTATGAAATTGTGATATAAAAATGTGGTAAGTGTAGTATTACTGAGCAAATAAAGTAGATGAAAAGAGAATAAAGTAAATAAAGGTGCAAGAATTTAAATATTAAATCTATAAAGGAAAATAACAACGTTTTAGTTTTGGAAGTTAAACAATGGTATAAGAACCAAGGTTAGGGTTCCACACCACTTATGAACATATTAAGTGAGATTTTTTAGTAATTTCCCAAAAAGGAGGGCACCCAAGAGTCACTTGATGCCCTCTTACAAAGATAAATATGAATTGAGCACAAAAATTGAAGATTTATATGGTAGATCTTGATTTTGCTTAGAAAATTCAAACTTTAAGCAACTCAAGTGAACCAAAAACTAAGGAACAACTAGAGTTCAAAAAGGTTTTTGTTTAAGAGATTAACCATAAAGCTAAAATGTGGAAAGAGTATCTAACTATCTATAATATATGACATTATGGGTGAAAGATGGTCTCTTTCTTATTTTAATATCAAGATCTAGAGCTTGTAGGATCTAAATAAGGGAAAAATTAACATAAAAATCTCACTTAATAATATTCATGGTGGTGTTTCCTCCTTACCTTGGTAAGGAGGTTTAGTGACCACCCTTGAGCTTAGATATTAAATAAAAATAAATAAATAAACATGTAATTTAAAGAACAAGAAAATAAATAACACTGCTAACCATAAAGTAAAGAACTACATAAAATAAAAGGCATAGAGTAAATAAAAGATTATCATAAAAGATAATAGAGAGATAAATTAAAGTTTCATTAATTAAAGTGCAAGAAAATTACATTTATATTCTCTCTCAAACAACATAGCCAAAGGGCTTAATAGAGAAATCCTAAAAGAATACTAGAAATAGGTAGAAAATTAAAATGTAGAAGAAAAAATGTAAAAGAGGGGCTAAAGGTTTCTTTAAATAGGCAAAGATTAGGTCATGTGATGAGAAAAATATCAGCACAAAAGCTGGTGCAAGGCTGGAAATATCTAGGATTTCTGCCACATGTCACGCAGATATAGGCTGAGAGGTGAGAGAGAGAGGCACATGGATGAATGGCTGGAGAAAGGTTGTCAACAGCTGCAATGGGACACGTGGTTGCATATGGGTGGAGGAGAGGAAGATTAATGAAGAGGCGGAAGGATGCTGGCTAGTCTTGGTGCAAGTGCGGCTGGAGAGCAACGTGAGAGAGAAGAAAGGAAGGTGGCTGGCTTAGCTCGGCGGCTTGGCTTACTTGTGAGTGGACGCGCGTTAGCTGGAGGAAGGCCAAATGTTTGATTAATCAAACATATGCTAGCTACTGGGCGGAAGAAAAATAAAGGGAGGTAGTTGGGAAAGAGAGAAAGAAGCACCACGTGTCGTTCTAGTGTTGGCTGAAGAGAAGATGACTACGCCACGTGTCGCATCGTGGAAGGCCAAATGTTTGATTAATCAAACAAATAGTTACTAGGCGGAAAAAAGCTTTAGGAAGCTTCCCAGTGACTCTTCAGCTTCCATTTGTTTGGGCTGGGCTTCATTTCTTCTTTTGGGCTTTTTCTTGAATTTAAAACCTACAACATTAAAATAACTAATTAGTAAAAATTCTAATTTTAAAATCTAGCCTAAATGAAAAATAAATACAACCTAATAAAATCTAAGAATTATAACAAAACCTAATAAAACCCACTAATTAACTAAATAATAAAAATAAGAATTAAAACACTAAAAATCCTCAAAGACATAGACAAAAATGTATGGTTTTAAGGATAAAATATGTATATAAATGAAGTTCAACAAATATCCCCAAACCTACATTTTCCTAGTCCTTGAGCAAAAGAAATTGATTACTTCAAATTTTTTCAGAGAAATTCTATCATTCAAATGCATAAACTTTGGAAACAAAATTTAACTATCATAACACTTAAACATGCTCTCAAGAATATGAATAAGAGATCAAATATTATTCAAAGTGGTAAAATCATCTTTAAAGATTTTAAACTAAGAATGTAAGTGCATAAAGCCAACAAAGAATGCAAATTTTAACCTCTAAGTAAAATAAGAATTAAATCACCTTTGGAATTTTTGCTTTGACTTCAAATCTCACAAGGTAAATCACTCTCAAATGAAGCACACAGGAATGTGTTGATTGTCTTTCTCTCAAGTTATATGTGAGTATGAGTAAATGTGAACAATTTTCAAAGATAACTCACATATATGTATCATAAAGAACATAATTATAGAGAAAAGATAAGATCTCATGAAAGAAAATCAAATTCATGAAAATGTTGAATCAAATACTTTAATTTCTACTCATTCTCTCTCCACATTCTAACCAAACTCTTCCTAAGATCAAATAGGACTTTTATTGGCTTGTAATGAAGGGCTAAGGTGGGAATGTAACATTTTTCCGAAAAAGTTTATTTGAAAATAAAAATGATATTAAGGCATTTTTTTTTTCTCATTTCTTTCTTCTTTTTTTTTTTTTGTTGACATTTCTTTCTACTGAAGAAAATAATAACATAAAGAGAGATACTAATAACATAATGCCTATTTTTTTTTTTTAACTTTTTCTAATAATTCTCATAAAAGAGGGTGACAGTTATTAACAAACGAAGAAAGACTAAGAACTAAGGCTCAAAAGGGATACTAGTGGTAAAGTTTTATTTAATGACAAAAGATGGCAAGAAAGGCTCAAACTTAATAAAAAAATGGCCTAAAATCATTTCTTAAGTCAAGTATGGTTATAATGCTTCAATTGAACTAAAGGAGCTTAAAGTGCAATGATTCAAAATTCAATGTCATTTTCAAGTAATTGACCAAATAAGAAAAAATAATGAGATCATCAACGATATAATATGGACTCAAGAAAATTTAAAGATAAATGTATAACACTCACAAAAATAGAATGGCTCTAAGCTCAATAGGGTCAAGTCTCCACTATTTTTCCTTAGGTAATTCAATTCAAATTTCACTCTTCAATTTTAAAATGCAATTATTGGCTTAAGTGCAAATATATTCCAAGTTCAAGAATAAAAAAAAATGATTCTATCATGAAAATAATAGAAAATCTAATGAGAGATATTCTTATTTTGCATGCAAAAATATTAAAGTAGAGAATCATGTATTTTCTAAAGATAAGCATTGAATGCAAGAAAATCAATCCCATCATGGTGAAGCAATTAATCAACACAAAAACAAAACAAAAACTTTTTTTTTAAAGTAGAAAAGTACTAGAAAATTCAAGTAAAATTTCAAAAATCCACCCACAAACCTAAATCAAACATTCTCCTCAATGATTTGGAAAGGAAAAACATAACATGACAAGAAATAAGAAAGAAGATGGTGGAAAGAAATTACTTAAAAGAAGATACTTTCATTTCCTTGAAATGACCAACAATGAAGCTCAACAAATAATGAATGATAATTTCCAAAAATATGAAGAGAATATACACATAAAAAGAAAGAAAAACAGAAGAAAAGAAAAGAAAAATCCAAAGAACATCAATCATGATAATTTGTATCACAAAGTAAAACCTCTTCAACCTCAGAATTTTGGAATTCAAGAAATGGTTTCAATCTTTGACCATATTGACTTTAAACACATTACCATTTTTAGGATTTTCAACTTCAACTATCCCATGAGGAAAAATAGTGCGAACAAGGAAATGACCAGTCCAACGAGACTTCAATTTACTAGAAAAAAGATGCAAATGAGAATTATACAAAAGGACTTTTTGATTAGGTGAAAAAGTTTTCCTCGAAATGTGTTTTTCATGAAATACCTTCATACGATCCTTGTAAGTTTTAGCACAATCATAGGAATCCTTCCTTAGTTCCTCAAGCTTATTTAACTTGAGCTTTCTTTGGATCCCTGTTTTGTCTAAAGCAAAATTAAATTGTTTTATTACCCAAAATGCTCTATGTTCCAATTCAACAGGTAGATGACACGCTTTCCCAAAAACTAAGCGATAAGGAAACATTCCAATATGAGTTTTAAAAGCAGTTTGGCAATCCCACAATGCATCAATGAGTCGCAAAGACCAATCTTTTTGGGATGGGTTAACTATTTTCTCCAAGATATGCTTAATCTCCCTATTAGATATTTCAACATGACCACTTGTTTAGGAATGGTAAGGGGTGACAACTCGATGGGTGATGACATAATTTTTTATTAAATGTTCAAATAGCTTATTACAAAAATGCTTCCCACCATCACTAATGATAGCGCATGGGGTCCCAAATCGAGTGAAAATATTTTTCTTCAAGAAACAAAGTACTCCCCTATGGTCATTGGTTGTACATGCAATTGCCTCTACCCATCTGGACACATAATCCACACCCACAAGTATGTACATGCAAATTGCCCAAAGGAATTAGGAAAAAGTCCCATAAAATCAATGCCTCAAACATCAAAGATTTCTACAACAAGGATTGGGTTTAAAGACATCATGTTTCTCCTAGTGAGACTTCCTAACTTTTGGCATCTCTCACAAGATTGGCAATACACATGGGCATCACGGAAAAGGGAAAGCCAATAAAAACCACATTGAAGGATCTTGGCAGCGGTTTTCCTAGCACTAAAGTGGCCTCCACAAGCATGGTCATGGCAAAAAGAAATGATATTGGATTGCTCACTATTCGGGACACATCTTCTAATGATTTGATCAGAGCAATATTTGTACAATTAAGGATCATCCCAAAAATAATGTTTGACCTTAGCTAGAAACTTAGACCTATCTTGTTTGGTCCAATGGGAAGGCATCTCATTAGTGACAAGGAAATTCACAATATCTGCATACCATGGTGTTTGGGAAACAAGCATAAGTTACTCATCGAGAAATGTCTCAGTGATGGGAATGGACTCCTTACATGACTCAACTATCAACCTAGAAAGATGATCGGCAACCACATTTTCGGACCCATTTTTGTCACGGATTTCAATGTCAAATTCTTGGAGCAAAAGGATCCAACGGATTAGGCGGGGTTTAGCATCTTTTTTAGACAAAAGGTATTTTAAAACCGCATGATCAGAATAAACAATAACCTTAGTGCCTAAAAGGTAAGACCTAAACTTGGACAGTAAATAAAAGATTAGGAGAAGAGAGAAGAGAGACATAAATTAATGTTTCATTAATTAAAAGTGCAAGGAATTACATTCCTATTCTCTCTCAAACAACATAGCCAAAGGGCTTAAGAGAGAAATCCTACTAGAAATAGGCAGAAAATTAAAATGTAGAGGAAAAGTTGTGAAAGAGGGGCTAAAGGTTCCTTTAAATAGGCAAAGACTAGGTCATGTGATGAGGAAAAGATCAGCACAAAAGCTGGTGCAAGGCTGGAAATATCTGGGATTTTCTGTCACATGTCGTGCAGCTATAGGCTGGGAGGAAAGAGATAGAGAGAGGCACACAGATGAAAGGCTGGAGAAAGGCTGTCAACAGCTGCAATAGGACACGTGGCTGCATATGGGTGGAAGAGATGAAGATTAATGAAGAGGCGGAAAGATGCTAGCTAGTCTTGGTGCGCGTGCGGCTAGAGAGCAACGTGAGAAAGATAAGAAAGGAAGGTGGCTGGCTCGGCTCGGCGACTTGGCTTGCTTTTGAGTGGACGCGCGTCAGCTGGAGGAAGGCCAAATGTTTGATTAATAAAACAAATGGGTTCTAGGCGGAAAAAAGCTTTAGGAAGCTTCCCAGTGACTCTTCAGCTTCCATTTGTTTGGGCTGGGCTTCATTTCTTCTTTTAGGGTTTTTCTTGAATTTAAAACCTACAACATAAAAATAACTAATTAGTAAAAATTCTAATTTTAAAATCTAGCCTAAATGAAAAATAAATGCAACCTAATAAAATCTAAGAATTATAACAAAAACTAATAAATAATAAAAATAAGAATTAAAACAATAAAAATGCTAAAAGATATAGACAAAAATGTATAGTTTTAAGGATAAAATATGCATATAAATGAAGCTCAACAATATTCACCATATGCGTTCAAGTAGTGATTTTTCTGAATTGAAAGGAATTGGTGACCTTGCAAAAAAATTGGTGGAGAAAGGGTTGGATCAGACATATACTTATGTATATTTGCTTATCAGATTAGCTTTGATTTTACCGGTTGCAACTGCTTTAGTAGAGAGAACATTTTCCGCAATGAATATTATTAAGGCTCCACTTAACAACAAAATGCGAGATCAATGATTGAGCAATAGCTTGATTGTTTACATTGAGAAAGATGTTTTTGCTTGTATTGATAATGAAGCTATAATGACATGTTTTCAGAATATGAAAACTAGTTGTGGACAATTGTAGATTGTATTGTTTTTATCATGAATTATGAATGAAACTACTATCGTTTAATCTTTTAGTATTATTTTCATAAAAAGAAAAATTATATAAGTTTTACACTATGACTGTGTTGATTGTTTTCTTAGAACAAAATAAAAACATATCTCATTCTAAGTATACTCGCAAGTGCACGAATCGCATTAGTAGCAAAGCGTACAAGCACGAGGTCGATCCCACAGGGAATGTTTAATAAACAACAAATCAATTCAAATAATCAAAAGAATAACTAAATGGGGGTTTTAGGAAGTATGGAAACACACGCACACACCCATTATCCTATCTTGCAATGTTAAGTTTTCAGCTTCAAATCAGATATGCATACTCTAACTATCCAAGGCTAATGATAAATCAATTCGAAAACAATGTATTAAAGTTTGACTGCTAAAAAGGTTTGATTAATTACTTTCTCGCAATTGTTCTCCTAAGGCATATATTAAGAGCTTCTTAGTCCTCCCCTAATCAGTTAACTTACATGTTCCCCAAGCGGACTTAAGGCAACTGTTATCCAGGTAAGAGTCATTAAGATCTATGAGAACGTCAAACATGCACAACATATAAGCTTTGGTTATTTTCTTATAGAGGTCTCCCAAAACCATTACCAAGAATAATCCCTTATTCCCTTGTTACTTGTGATTTAGTGCCTTTGATTAGTCCACAGCTAAACCTAACAAATAAAATAGATGCAATTATCCTAAGGTGGCCAGTCAAAGGACGCAAACAACTAGTGACGGATTCAATCAGATAATGAGAATTTAATACATGCAAACATCAAATTAATTCATCAAGAGACGGATAAACGATTTGTTAAAGCATGACATCTCTGAAAATCAACCTACAACTAACATGCAAGATAGAATAATAAACTATATAATTAAAACATAAAGAGAAATCTAAAATACATAAACAAAATCTCAATCCATTATTAAAATAAAATCAGAAACACAAACTAAAATAAAAGAAGAATTCTAGACGAAAAATTAAAGAACATTGAAGAGGGGGCTGCGGCAAGAAGAGGAGAAGAAGGGAACCTCACACAAGCAGGTGGCCCACGGCTAGGGTGAGCTAGGGCTTGCGGCAAAGGCACCTTCTCTCTCTTGCTTGTCACGCCAACCTCTCTCTCTTTCTCTCTTTGAAAATCGGCCTCTCTCTCTCTCTGAATTTTGAAAATATGAAAATATATGAACCTTCAACAATGAGAGAATATGATATATTTATAGAGGTGAGGGAGAAATCCTTGTGAAGCAAGGCTAGGGATTTGCGGCAGCAGCTAGGGTTTGGGGAAGCATGGGCTTGCGGCAAGGCTTGTGCAATGGGCTTAAGTGACTCACGCCTAGGCCTCCTAGGGTTTCCTTCATGCGCATGGGCTGCCACTTGGGTCTTGCGTGATGGGCTGCATGGGCTGCTAGGGTTTGGTGCATGCATGCATGGGCTGCCACCTTGCGTTTGACTTCCACATGGGCCCATGGTCCATTTGACTTGATGACATGTCATAGTTGACCTTTGACCATTGACTTTGACTTCCCATTTCGCCCCTCATTTCCCTTGAATTTGAATTCATTTCTTCCCTCCATTTGTTTCCATGGATGTCCACCACCTTCTAGAAGCTTCTGGACCCTTGACTTGATAGAGTTAACTTTGACCAAACCTTTCCTAGTTTAACTAGGATTTCTTGTTAATGAATGATTCTTTGTCCATTTCGACTTCTCGTAATGACCATATTACCCATGGAGTCTCCTAGTGTCATTAGGACTCATTTCCCTAGTAGGGTTAGGTTTCCTAGTTCAACCAGGAATTCATGTTCCAATTAGGATTTCTCATTTCTGGCTCGACAATGATGGTTCTGAACTTGATATTTCCTAGTGTGACTAAGAATCCTCATTTGACTAGGATTTTTACTCTTTTTCTGGTTTGACCAAGAATTGACCTATTTTCCTAATTTGACCAAGAAATGTCCCAAAATGGCTTCATTTGCTCATTCTTCCTATTTCTGCTTCATTTGACCTGCAAACACAGAAACAAGATAAGAAACACAAAATATCGAGTTCTAACACTCTGGGTTAAAGAATTAGTATCATAAAGTGATGCAAAATGCACACTTATCACACCCCCAAACTTAGATTTTGTTAGTCATCGAGCAAATAAAATAAAGAAAAGACTCAAAACTGACTCTAACATCCCAACAATTGAATTCATGCGCATAACCATTAATCACATTGGAAAGTAAGGCATATAAATTGCATTCTTCAAATTCTAATAACATTTCTAGCTAATAACATACCTCACTCCTCTATTGTCATATAGGTCATCCTTGACACAAATCGAGTGTTAGATAAACAAAACTAAATCAATACACACAAAAGATTCAACTTCAATCCTCACTATGACATACTCTCAATGATAAACACTCAAGAATTGGGTTGATGTGTGCACTCAGAGATATATGTGAGAGAAAATATGTAACAAAAACAATTAGCTCACATACGAACATGAAATAACGGCACATTTTAGAAAGAAATACTCATCTCATGGAAAGGAATCAAAGTGCTTGAAATAGAATCAATGACCATAGGCTCCATTCTCAAATAGACTCTACAAAAGTATATATATTACACACTTCTTGAAATCAGCTAGAGCTTAAAATAGGATTATAATGAAGGCTTAGGCTAGGATAGAGTATTGAAATGAAAGGAAAACACCAAGGGCTAAATACATAGAATTGCAAACATTAATAGAACATTTTGAGGCATAACTTGCTTCTTTGCACTGCACAGATCAATTTGAACTCTTTTTGCTCACTTTTTCTTTTGAAACCGCCCATCTCTTTCTTTGCTTTATTTTTCTTTTTCTTTTCTTTGGGCACGACATACATACTTTTCTGACACATTTTGGTATAAGCTATGCATTTTTACTTCTTTTCCACCTCAATCAACATGTAGACACATTGCAATACCATAGATAAGGTAAAACTGGTAAAAGGGGCGTAGCACCCCCAAACTTAGAGTTTGGTATGCGGTAACGAAGAAAACGGCTTAAAAAGCTCAAAATGGGTAACTAAGGATAAAACATGTAATTGGTAGGCTTTTAGGCTATGGGGTACACAAACAGGGCCTAAATTCATTTATCAAGAGTTATGTAAATACGACATGCTTTCTGTACACAAGAAAAGAGTACTAGCTCATTGATTCAAGATTATGCAAATTCCAAGCAAATGATCAAATGAAAGATAATGAGATCACAACAACGACTTATATGACAACAATAGAATTGGAGTGGCGCGCAACACTCAAGAATTTAAGAACTAGGCTCAAAAGCTCACTTAGGTCATGCAAGTCTACTCTATTATGCACATAATCATTAGTAATGCCAATCACCACCTAAATTCATATCAACAAGGCCAAATGACATAGAATTGCAAGATATGTTATGAAACACTATTAGAAAGAAAAGAACACCAAATATACACACAAACTAAACATGCTCATAACAATCATGCACAATCAAATCAATTAGTTGGGGACTCAAAACTACCCAAAACAAACAAAAAGACTCAAAAACTTTGTTTTTAAAACAATGTCGCACACTTCTAAAGATTCAAATCCGTCACTAAGGTGGATAAAATCTAAAGAAAAAGTGCATTTTGATGTGGGTTTGACACCCTAAGTTTAAAAACAGAAGTAAAAAATTTTCCTAACCTAAAAACACCAAATAAACGAAAATTTTTTGTTCTAACCTAAAAACACAAACGACTGACAAATGCCTTTCCCCCACACTTAAATGATACATTGCCCTCAATGTATAAGAAATAAATGCATGAATGCTCAAAATAAGTAAAAAGGGAAACTGTAACTATCCAAAACCAAATAAACACACAAAAATGAAAATTGTCTTATGAAGCGAAATAAGGAAACTGTTTATTTGCGTACGCAAGCGTGGACACTCCAAGGGTAGGCGCGGCCTCCTTAGTCTTCAATGGCTCCTTCTAGATTCTTCAAAACAAAAACTTGGGTTGCTTCCCAATCAACGCTTGGTTTTCTGTTTTCAGCCTGACATTGCCTCTCCTTTACTTGCGTCCTTTCCTCTTCTTTTTCCCATTGCTACTCTTGACATTCCCAAGAACGAGCTGAAGAAATTCTCCATCTCTGCCTTCTCATCTCCATAAAAAGTGATTTCCTCGCTCTGCGGAGGCTCGGAAGTGAGACGGTACACCTCTTGCTTGGTGTTGTGACGAATCTTCATTAAGCACTCCATTGTTTTGTACTCCATGTTAGAGGTGCACAAAAATGGCCTCTCAAGAAGGATAGACACGTCACTAGGAAGTCTCGAAACATCTAGCACTATGAAATCAGAGGGAATTAGTAAATTACGACATCTAACCAAAACGTCAACAAGCATACCACGGGTTTTTTCGACCGAAAAGTTGGCGAAGCGAATGTTTGAATCAAATGGGTGGATATCATCTTCCACAAATCCAAGCTTCTTGAACACCACCAGCGGCATGACATTGATAACTGAGCCATTGTCAATTAAGGCATTGGCAATCTCATACTCCCCTATGCTGCACGGTATGACAAACGAGCCCAGATCTCTCTTCTTGCTCGGATAAGTTGCAAAGAGATAACCACCGATCTCCCTAGGAACGTTGTGACTATGCCCTTGCTCCTCAACCTTTTTCTCAATGGACTTCAATTCCCTCATGGTTGCTGGAAACTTGGTGACATCGATGTCTGGAATGAGGGGAATCACATGTGTATCCACATACTCTTCAGTCATGTCTGGATCCTCCTTTTCCTCACTATCCATGATCTCAATCACTTCCTTAGTCTTGATTACTCTCACTCTCTTTCTTGGAGTTGTCTTTAGAATGGCATTCACATGCTCCTCATTCTTCGGGTTGACGGCGGGCTGACTAGGAAACTTCCCCTTCTCTCTTTGACTCAAAGTAGTAGCAATCTGACCCACTTGACTTTCCGAGTTTGCAATAGCCTTCGAGTTGGCTTGCATTTGCTGCTCGGTCCGATTCATGAAGGCATTGGCGCTTTGAGCAAGGGAAGTGGTGCTTTGAGCAATCTGAGCAATCTTATCCTCCAAGCTAGACCTCTCGGCATTTGGGTGCACATATGGCTTGTTGTTGCTCCCACTAGCTTGCTATCCATTAGTGTTGCTCCCACTAGCTTGCTGTCCATTAGTGTTGCTCCACCTAAAATTGGGGTTGTTTGGCGCATCAGCCACCTCATATAACCCTCTCTTTGATCCTCCTCTTGAACGATTAGAATCTCATTGTTGAGAACTCAAAGAAAGTGACTCAAATAATTCTGTAGCCTCATCTTCAGTTTTTGACATAAATGCACCACCACATGCCGAATCCACCTTGGCTTGATCCCTCTCCAAAAGTCCTTGATAAAAACAACAAATCACATACCAAAGGGATAAGTTGTGGTGCGGGCAGCTAGTAAGCAACTCATTGAATCTGTCCCAAGTCTCATGGAATGGCTCATCAACTTTTTGCACAAATCCAAGGATTTCCTTCCTAATCGAATTGGTCTTGAAAATGGAATAGAACTTGTTCAGGAACTTGTTCGAAAGATCATCTCAAGTTGAAATGGAACCACTGGGCAGCGAATACAACCACTTCTTTGCCTTGTCTTTAAGCGTGAAAGGGAACATCCTCAAACGATACTAATCGGCATTCAATCCCCTCAATTGTGCGGCTTTACATACCCCAGAAAACTCCTTTAGGAAGTGGATCGGATCCTCCCCATTCAAATCATGGTAACTCTGCAATAAGTGGATCTGACCACTCTTGATCTCGAAATCAGTAGCTATTGCCGCATAACGGATGCATGACGGTTGAGTGGGCCGCGAGGGTGCTGAAAAGTGACTCAGGGGCTGCAGCACATTCTCATTTGCTTCAGCCATTTCGACGCTCTCAATATCCTCACTACTCGAATCAAATGCACTAGGTTGAGGGCTGATGTGTAAAGTTCCTAACGCTTCATTTTTTAGCCTCTCTAACCTTGCAATAACTTCAGGGTTCATAAAAAAAACCTAATCAAGAGCAAACACACAATCAGTAGAAAGAATGCTTATAAAGACATGACATTTATTAAAAACTAAAAACTGACCAAAAATAAAAACTAACTAATATAACCTAGTTCTAATGACTAATTAAACCAATTCATCGATATTAGACACCATTCCCCTGCAACGGCGCCAAAAACTTGTTGATTGTTTTCATAGAACAAAATAAAAACATATCTCATTCTAAGTATACTCGCAAGTGCACGAATCGCATCAGTAGCAAAGCGTACAAGCACGAGATCGATCCCACATGAAATGGTTAATAAACAACAAATCAATTCAAATAATCAAAAGAATAACTAAATGGGGGTTTAGGAAGTATGGAAACACACGCATACACCCATTATCCTATCTTGCAATGTTAAGTTTTCAGCTTCAAATCAAATATGCATACTCTAACCATTCAAGGCTAATGACAAATCAATTCTAATACAATGTATTAAAGTTTGACTGCTAAAAAGGTTTGATTAGTTACTTTCTCGCAATTGTTCTCCTAAGGCATATATTAAGAGCTTCTTAGTCCTTCCCTAATCAGTTAACTTACATGTTCCCTAAGCGGACTTAAGGCAACTGTTATCCATGTAAGAGTCATTAAGATCTATGAGAACGTCAAACATGCACAACATACAAGCTTTGATTATTTCCTTACAGAGGTTGCCCAAAACCATTACCAAGAATAATCCCTTATTCCCTTGTTACTTGTGATTTAGTGTCTTTGATTAGTCCACAGCTAAACCTAACAAATAAACTAGATGCAATTATCCTAAGATGGCCAGTCAAAGGACGCAAACAACTAGTGACGGATTCAATCAGATAATGAGAATTTAATATATGCAAACATCAAATTAAGTCATCAAGAGACGGATAAACGATTTGTTAAAGCATGACATCTTTGAAAATCAACCTACAACTAACATGCAAGATAGAATAATAAATACATAATTAAAACATAAAGAGAAATCTGAAATACATAAACAAAATCCCAATCCATAATTAAAATAAAATCAGAAACACAAACTAAAATAAAAGAAGAATTCTAGACGAAAAATTAAAGAACATTGAAGAGGGGTTGCGGCAAGAAGAGGAGAAGAAGGGAACCTCACACAAGCAGGTGGCTCACAGCTAGGGTTTGCGGCAAATGCACCTTCTCTCTCTTTCTCTCTCTGAAAATCGACCTCTCTCTCTCTCTCTGAATTCTGAAAATATGAAAATATATGAACCCTCAACAATGAGAGAATATGATATATTTATAGAGGTGAGGGAGAAATTCTTGTGAAGCAAGGCTAAGGATTTGCGGCAGCAGCTAGGGTTTGGGGAAGCATGGGCTTGCGGCAAGGCTTGTGCAATGGGCTTAAGTGACTCACGCCTAGGCCTTCTAGGGTTTCCTTCATGCACATGGGCTGCCACTTGGGTCTTGTGTGATGGGCTGCATGGGCTGCAAGGGTTTGGCGCATGCATGCATGGCTGCCTCCTTGCGTTTGACTTCCACATGGGCCCATGCATGTCATAGTTGACCTTTGACCATTGAATTTGACTTCCCATTTCGCCTCTCATTTCCCTTGAATTTGAATTCATTTCTTCCCTCCATTTATTTTCATGGATGTCCACCACCTTCTATAAGCTTCTGGACCCTTGACTTGATAGAGTTGACTTTGACCAATCTTTCCTAGTCCAACTAGGATTTCTTGTTAATGAAGGATTCCTTGTCCATTTCGACTTCTCGTAATGACCATATTGCCCATGAAGTCTCCTAGTGTCATTAGGACTCCTTTCCCTAGTAGGCTTAGGTTTCCTAGTTCAACCAGGAATTCATGTTCCAATTAGGATTACTTATTTCTAGCTCGACAATGATGGTTCTGGACTTGATGTTTCCTAGTGTGACTAGGAATCCTCATTTTACTAGGATTTCTGCTCTTTTCCTGGTTTGACCAGGAATTGACCCATTTTCCTAATTTGACTAGGAAATGTCCCAAAATGGCTCCATTTGCTCATTCTTCCTATTTCTGCTTCATTTGACCTGAAAACACAAAAACAAGACAAAAAACACAAAATATCGAGTTTTAACACTTTGGGTTAAAGAACAAACCAGGAATTGACCCATTTTCCTAATTTGACTAGGAAATGTCCTAAAATGGCTGCATTTGCTCATTCTTCCTATTTCTGCTTCATTTGACCTGAAAACACAAAAACAAGACAAGAAAAACAAAATATCGAGTTCTAACACTCTGGGTTAAAGAATTAGTATCATAAAGTGATGTAAAATGCACACTCATCAAACTCTCCAGGATAAAATCCCTAGATCTGCCACTAGGTGTGAGTTTTAAGTTAATTAAATTCTCAGTCCAAAATGACGTTGTTTTGGGACTAGGAAAGTAAAAAGAAAAAAGCCCAAAACACGATTGCTTGAATGCTTTTACGTGTGAGGCGTACGCTTGAGAAGAAAGGTGACTGTCTTTCAAGCAATACGTTGAACAGCTTATGCGCCTTGAGGTGTGTTTGACGCGAGTATTTGAAAACACTGAACATAGTAATTAAATTTCATTTTTGTTTTTTGATCAGGTGGGTATACTTTATGAGTAATGCTATTAACCACGACAAACTTGACAAAGTACAATAGAGCCAATTTCTCAATGTCGTAGTTGTCTTTGCACTCTAAAAATACTCTTTCTATGTCAACCGCGGTTATAGTTTGTCTGCCCTTAAAGTACTTTCCCTTATTTCTTCATTAGTTTTTGGTCGGGGCCCATCGTGGGATTTCCCCAAATCGAAGACCGGTGATCAGTGTAGATTCTTTATTTAAAAATTATAAAATACTGCTGCCAATTCCAAAATGAATTGCACCCACGAATTTGGCACCCACAACCTCACACTCACGCAACAACAACGCATACACCAATTACTAATGGAACTTGAAACCAAAAATGCCCAATAGATTTCCAAAGTAGGATGTTTTGAATTTTTTGAATTGACTCAGTTAACTTAGCCTCAATGTTCTTTATATATGCATCTATTTGGGTGCGACAAAGATGAGGCCTTACCCTCAAACACATGGTTATTCTTCAGTTTGTATTTGGGTGCCATACTTTTAACCTAAAACCCTAAACATCAAATGAATCAATCAGTTAGTTTGCCAGAAACTATGGGTGTTAATAAACCTTTTTTCTAATTATTCAGTAAAAATAACAAAAAAAAAATTGACACATTATCAGTATCTTAGGGTTCAACGATCTATTCCATGTCATCGGTAAAACACCATATTATAAAAAAACTTGGGTTTCTAGTATAACAGACTAACATTTCAAATATGTAATTTCCCAATTCTCATATAACGTGAAAATCACTGACATACCTGAAGTTGATCCTTTGAGTGACAAAATTTGAGGATGGAGCTTCACATCTACGTGTGAGCTTTGTCTAGTTGATTAAAGTACAAACCATTCCACTGAATGTGAGAATAGACATCAAGTTATTAAATTGGAGTTTGGGAGCCAAATTGGTTTAGTGAGATGGGGGAAACTGAATTTGGCCTCGAAAGATGAATTTTATTTGACAATGAACATCAACTTTAATTAGCAATGATGTCAAGACAATATTGACTTAGTGATGATAATTAATAACAGGATCAGTTTGAACCTTTCGCATCACAAAAGTGCCATTTTGTGAAAGACTTTCAAAAGTGTGTTACACTTGAAAATGGCATATGCAAAAGCACTAGTTTTGTTAGTTTTCCAATTATTTATTTGGAGGGAAAGGTGAAATTGGGCATAATTTAGGGACACTGTCAAAATTTTTTGGTTTGCAAATTACAACTTACACATATGAGGTTTTGGTGTTTTACATTTTTACTAGCTTATAAGGTTAAACAACCTCTTAAAATGCTCATAGAAAGCAAGGAGTGAAATTTCGAAAATTTCGGCGAAATTTCGCCGAAATTTTCGTTTTTCAGGGATCCCGAAAATTTATCACATTACCCTTAATTTTCGGTAATTTTTCGGCGAAATTTCGGCCGAAATTTCGATCCCCCTCACATGCATTTCTGTAAAATTTCGTCGAAATTTCGCTGTGAACAGAAAAAAATTCACTGTGCAGCACTGCAGCCTTACCTTATCACTCGGATCTCTTCCTCTTTTCATCCACACACTCAAATCTGAACCTATTCTCTCTGTCTTCTTCTCCCCTGCGCACAAGGTTTCTCTCCCAGTGGCCTCCTTCTCCGGCGCGGCGTGACTCTTTCTCCCTCTTCACTCTGTCTTCTCCGGCGCGGCGTGACCCCCTGCAAAGGTAACATAGTTGCATCACTTGCATGGTAGAAGTAGAATTTCTCGGTATTTTCTAAATAAATAGGACGACCCACTGTGAATTGAATGTCATAAATTATGCAGTGCTTTTGATCAAGTGATCGCCCAGCTGTAGGATCAAAGGACGGCTGTGACTGGACTGATCCATTTAAACCCCAGAGAAGTAAAATAGGACCCATGACCCACTACACTACAAGTCTACAACACCCATCTGAAGAGAGAATAGAGAAAATGGAGAGATAAGTCTCCCCATCTGAGGGAGATAAGCTGCGATCTTCGCACAATCGATTGAGAACCAACGGAAGAGAAGATTCAATCTGTAAAAATTGAGCAACCTTCACGTTCTCAAGGTTGGGTTTTTTTGTCTTTTTTATATATTTTTTTTGTTGTTGTTGATTTAAGTTCAATTTATGTCCTTTACCCAGATGGGCCAGATCTTTCATTTTCTCATTTCTGGTTCAGTGACTTTGTCACTTGATATCGGCCCATTAATGTGCTTAGCTGAAAACAAATCTGTCACATTAATTGTATTTTGAGGAGCACTTTGAATGCCATTATGCAATTAGCTGATGCATCTGTCTAGGAAATAGGCTTTTCTATCCCATACCAGCGTAATAGATGGTAGAGGCTTGTTGACTTGTTGTTCAGTAACTTCAGTTTAGAGTTTAGACCAAAAATAAATGAAACAAAATAAAAAAACAAATGAAATGGGGATTAATCCAACTTTGCAGTATATAATTTTTAAGATCCTCTCCCTCACCCCTGTGAATCTGTGATGCATTATGCATATATATTATATATATATATAATATATGTCAAAATATATAAGATTAATAAAATAATAATGCTATTTTTTTGACAAGTATATAATAATATAATTTTGGCACTAATATATCCGAATATTGGTAATTTGTGGAATGCATGACAACATTTTCTAGTTTGATGTGAGTTTGAAGTGGGTTGTGTACTAAATTTATGGTTCTATAACAAGATTGAGAAGGCAATTAATCTTATATTCTTATCTAAGAAATGGATAATTTGTTTTATTATATTCTTTTATTTCTTAATTTATTTTTGTGAAAAGATTTATTGTTAATTAAGTGTTCCACAGTTATTAATGTATATTTGATTGTGATTTTGCATATTTGATTGTGATTTTGCATATTTGATTGTTATTATGATGATTGTGAATTTGTGATTGTGTATGTCTTTTGTTATTAGGTACTAATATGGACAGTGGAGGAAGAACACGTGATTCAGCTTGGGAGCATGCACTTCCAAATCCGGCTAGTAAACAAGGTTCAATATGCAAATATTGTGGCCTTGTAATGAATGGTGGTGGAGTCACAAGACTGAAATACCACCTTGCAGGTATTGATCCTGGAAGCAATGTGAAACGTTGCACTAGTGTCCCACCAGAGGTGAAACAACACATTGCAAACACCTTGGGATATAAACAACAACAAAGGAACAAGAAAGCCCAACAAATAGAAGAGATTCAAGCAGAACTTCGTGGAGAAGGTCATATAAACTTGAGTGACAGTGACGACGACGACGATGATGATTATAATGATGATATGGGGCCTGAAGAGTGAAGAAATTTTCGAGCTGCAATTCGACAATCCAAAGCAGCACAATGGGATAGGGAACACCTACATAAAGTCCCGAATAGAGGACAAGGTTCTGGGTCTAGTAGTGGTTCACAGTTGAGAAGAGGATCAAGCATGAGGGAATCACAACCAACACCCCCAATAGCACCAAGCCTCTACAAGTCATCTAAAGCACGCCAAAAGAGTGCTAAAAATCTCTTTTCTGGAGGGTCAATCAAAGAAAAGATGCAGGGCTTGATAGCCAAGTTCTTCATCTACGAAAATGTTCCTCCTTCAAAAGCAGCATCTCATCATTTCAAAAACTTGGTGATAGGATGTCAGCAGGCAGGAGAAGGAGTGGAACCTCCATCACCCTATCAGATACGGAATGTATATTTGGAAAAGGAATTTAATGAAATGCAAGAGCATGTCAACAACTTGAAGAAGGATTGGGCAACTTATGGTTGCACAATCATGTCCGATGGTTGGACAGGTCCAACCAAGTTGTCTATTATAAACTTCATGGCATACTCAAGAGGTAAGACTATATTCCTTAAGTCCGTTGATTCTTCAAATTGCATAAAGGATGCAAGATATATATATCGGCTACTGAAGGATGTAATGGAGGAGGTTGGACCGGACAATGTTGTTCAAGTTGTCACTGACAATGGTTCCGCATATGTTGCCGCAGGGAAGAAGTTAATGAAAAAATATAATGTGTACTGGACGTCGTGTGCGGCACATTGCATTGATCTCATGTTCGAAGAGATTGGGAAGAACCAGTCGGTTGCTAAGGTGATAAAAAAGGCTCAAAAGATCAAAAATTTTATTTACAACCATAATTGGTTGTTGGCAAAGATGCGTGAGATTTGTGGTGGAGATATTATTCGTCCTAGTCCCACCCGATTTGCTACTCACTATCTTGCATTGGATAGTTTGTATCAAAAGATGATTGGGTTGAAGCAATTGTTCACTTGTACTGATTGGGGCAATAGCAACTTCCGGCGAGGAGAAGCAGAAGCAGGACAACAGGTGGAATCCATAGTACTTGATCACTCATTTTGGCAACAGGTGCTTAAGATTTGCGGTTTGTTAGAACCTCTATACATAGTTTTACGTGTTGTCGATACAGAGGTGTATCCTACTATGGGATCTGTTTATGAGTTGATGCGTCGTGTAAAGGAAGAATTATTACTTAAACACGGTGCACGGTGGGTGGTAAAAATCATCGATGATCGATGGTTTAAAACATTACAACACGATTTGCATGCAGTAGGTAACCTAAATATGTTTAATTTAAATTTAGTTCCGCATGTTTTTTCATTGATCTAAGTTATCTAACTTTAAATTATTGTTACTAAATATGTATTTCAATATTTATTTGATGCAGCCCACTATTTAAATCCTCGCTACCAATATAAAGAAGGCGTGGCAAATGATGGTGAACTTATTCGGGCTGTGCACAATGTATATAAAACATTGGATCCTGATTCAACAGAAGTTGCCCAATTTGGAAATGAGGTGAAAATAACTTGCCATAACACTTTAATTTACTTTGTGAAAATAACTTGCCATAACACTTTAAAAAATTTAATTGTCTTAAGTTTTATATTTTGATGGATATTGTATGATTTGTATCTAGCTAACTTATTTCAAAGATGCGAAGAGAATGTTCGGAGAGCGAGCTGCAATTGCCGCTAGATCAAAAATGTCTCCTAGTGAGTATACACCGTACTTTTATTAGTTGGATCAATTGAATGGTTGAACTTACACTCATAATTTTGTACAATTCAGGTGAATGGTGGATCATGTATGGGACTGATGCGCCTACTGTAAGAAAATTAGCCATCAAAGTTCTTTCACAAACGGCGTCATCATCCGCTTGTGAAAGAAACTGGAGCACTTTCGCTCTCATACACACCAAGCAAAGAAACAGGCTTTCATATAGTAGGTTAGAAAAGATGGTCTATTGCTACTATAATATGAAGCTTGCAATTCGAGACAAACAAGCTGAGGTAGATCGCGTCGACAACTATGATCCGCTAGATATGTTTGAAAATTGTATGGGAGATGATGATGCAGAGGAAAACCAGCTTTATCAGTGGATCAGACCCATCCATCTAGATGATGATGCAGGCAATCCAGATCCTGATGTTGCAGCCCAAGCACGCCAAGAAGGCATCAATGTGGAAAGAGTTCTTAATGAGGAGGTGGGCCCTACTGAGAGTTTTGAGGAACTTATGCGAGGTCCAAGAAATCGCAACGAAAATGTTCCCACTAATCCTTCTCGATCAGGCAACTCTGACACAGGATCAGACACACCTACCAACAGTGGAAGTAGAGGTGGTGGTGAGGGTGGTGGTGGTGGTAAAAATGAAGATAACACTGGAGATGATCAATACGATATCATTCGATTTACTGGTGAAGAAAACTACACCCATGCAACACAAAATGAGGATCATGAGAGTAGGCGTGCAGGACGGGGAATTGGTGCCATTGGAAAGGACTACAATCGCAGGAAAAGAGGTAATGTGGGTATGATACCAGAAGAAGAGGATTCGTTATCCACCACTTTTGGTTCTATGGGGGTAGCAGATGATAATTACAATTATGGGCAAAACCCTCCAATAGTCTACCCACCATATCCCTTTTACTCAGGTGAGTCTGGCAGTAGCTCTTCAAATGAGTATGGCTATGGGCAAATCCCACCACAAATACCACCTCCTGATCCATACGGTTGGCATGTTGGGAATTATATGCAAAGTTATGCTGGAGATGTATCTTGGGGTGATTATTCTTCGCAATTCACCTACTCTAGACATGATGATACTGAAGACAGTGACAATTTTGAACCTCCTAGAAACTCTATGTGGTATTGAATACTTATTTAATTCATGATTTAAAATTGTAATATAAATAAATTTGAGGTGTAAATGTGTAATTTATATAATTACTAATTAGTGACCCATTTTTTTAACAGTATTTACCACCAGCGCACATTATATTCATCTTATATTACATAAAACTTACTATATAATTTGGTTTCTTCAATTTTTTTTATCAATACAGTAGATAATATGTTAAATAAGCATATGGTCAAGTTTCATTCAAAATTTCCGTATTTTGATAGCAATTTCCGTCGTTTTTATCTCATTTTGTCGAAATCGAAATTTTAATCGAAATTTCCTCGAAAATTTCCGTCGAAATTTCCATCGAAAATTTCCTCGAAACCGAAATTTTACTCCTTGATAGAAAGTGATTCAACTATTTAATATGAAATTTTAGTTTTTTAACAATTTTTCAAAATTCATATAAAATTTGATTTATAAAAAATATCCATGAAGAAAGGTCATTCCACTTTATAGATTGATAAAAATGTGAAATTTGTAATTATATGTCATTAATTAATCTCTAATTTGATGATTAGATAAATGAGAGTAGTCAATTGTAAGTAAATCATAATATTAAATAATAAATTAAAAAAAATTAAAACTATGGAGTATAAGTTCACTGTACTAATCGAAAAATACGGAAAAGCGAAGAGACAAGGTCACTTTTGATCGCTGTCCCAACCGCGTATGAAACAGCGTTTGCTCCCAAACACAAGTATATCCCAAACACCGCCTTTCTCCGAAACTAACCATAAAACAAAAGGAATCTTCACTCTCAGAATCAGAAACCCTAAAACCCCTCTCCATTATTTCTCCGTCTCCGTCTCGTCCTTAACTCTAATTTCCACCTCCTCCAGTCTCTCTCACGCACACCTCTCTCTGTGATCGTTTTCTCGGTTCTTTGGTTCTCAAGCTGCTCTAATCGTCTCCTGGTAATTTCCCTGTTCTCTCTATTCTCGTATTCTTTGCTACTGTATATTCTTCATGGTGCCTGATTTAAAATCCGTTGTAGCTTTTTTGCTTCTTTACTTTCTAGTCGATGCGAAGAGATCGCGTTGATTTTAGGTTGTTATCGAATCTGATTTGCCCTCTTTTTTATTTACCTAAATAGTTATAATAATTTTGTCTATAATTGTATTCTGGTTTGCTTTTCCTCACAGTTTTACTGTTTCTTTTTGTGTTCTGTTGTTTTCAATGATGGAAGCTTTTCTTGTTCTTGGAAGCAAATAACCCTGATTAAATTTAATTTAGAAAACAGGACGAGTAATTTTATTGTGCTGCGTGTTTATAATTTTAACGTGGTTGCAGATTATGATTAATGAGCTTGAGGTGATTATAGTTGATATTTATTTATTTTTATAATTGCAGGTCTTGATCTCCATTTTTAGCAAAAGGATTTCACTTATATTCTCAGTTCGATGACTACTGCTTTGGATATGTCGCTTGATGATATGATTAAGAGCCACAGGGGTAACCGTGAGAGAATCAGAGAACGTGGTAGGGCCCCTCGTGGCCGTGGACCACGTGGGCCCTTTAACCCTGGAAGAATGACTGGGGCAGGGGCAGTTCGTAGAGGTCCTCTCCCAGTGAATACTCGGCCATCTTCGTACACCATTGCCAAGGCAAGCTAAAAACTGTAGATGTTTTATGATATGCTTGAGAATATGATTTTAAAACCCAAACACTCGAGGATCTCTAAAACGTTTAGAAACTCAAATACGAGGGGATCTGTAGCGTATGTTCATGGAGAAGCTCATTTTGGCTCATCCTCTAAAGTGCTATCGTCGTCCACTGCATATGTACCATTATCTTCGAGATTTATCTGTACTTGTGGGTTATTTGGGTTATTTTTCTGGGGGACTTTGAGGAATGGCGAATTATCTTGTTATCTATTCATGAGCTGACATTTCTTTTCCCCATCTGGATCTTTTTCTGCATGCTTTCATCAGTCTTTCCGCAGAACCAAGCGTTTCCCATGGCAGCCTGATTTGTTTGAAGACAGCCTTAGAGCTGCAGGGATATCAGGGATTGAATTTGGCACAAAGTTATATGTTTCCAACTTGGACTATGGAGTGACAAATGAGGATATAAGGGTACAACTTGAGCCATATATTTTCATCTTAAGCGCTTTCTATATCAATTTCTTGTAACGTTCTCCTGAAACATCACCTGCAAATCAGGAACTTTTCTCTGAGATCGGAGAGCTGAAACGATATGCAGTTCATTTTGACAAAAATGGTCGCCCAAGTGTGAGTTCTTGTGCTCAGTATCTAGACTTATTCCTCACCTCCACCCCCTCCCCCCCCTCTTTTTCTAATTTGGTTTGTTTTTCTTATATTTTGCACTGATCCTCCCTTTTTCTATTTTGGTTTGTTCTTATATTTAGCACTGATCCTTAGTTAATCTATTAATGTCTTTATCATGAGATGGATGTCATTGGTATTGATATACGATGCATTGTCCAGAACTAAGATTGATTATAATTTCATTTTATCTTCTTCATTGGAGTGCCAAACGATATGCAGCTGTCTTCTGCCTCATCCTGTTTCCTTTCTATGGGAGTGGGAGGTTGCTGGAATTGAAAATAAGACTGTTAGCCTGTTAAGAACATTTAGCTGTTTGGGTCCATTAGTATAAAATTTCTTATGAGGATAATTTGAATTTTGGAACTCTCTCTCTCTCTCTATCTCTCTCTCTTACTCAAGAGGACTGAGGGGTGGTAATGGGGATGGAGCTATCAATTTTGATAAGATAGAAGTGGAACTATCATTTCCAGTCATGTATGAAGCATTGTTGAAGAGAGTCATTTATTTCTGAAATCAAGTGCTCCATCCCATCAAAAAGTTTTGACTATCTCTCTCTAACTATATATGCCAAAGAGGGCACAAATAGTATGTTCTCCTAAATGGTTGATGCTTCTTGACAAACCATCCTCTGGTTACTCACACACCGACGCCGGTGACTGTGACGCCACCAAGATGTACCAGATATGGAGAATACTATGCTCAACAATATTGCACTGCATGATTCAACTCTTTTCAATCCTTATAACATTACCAGTTTCAGAAGTACAAGTAGACACTCTGTAATGCATTTACACTTATTACAGTTTTGGAAGTTTTTAATTCAAATTTAGGTCCAAAAATTACTCATATATGTCAAAGTCCTAACTTTATTTTCTTTGGTTAGTTCATCACAATTCTTTCTACTATTTTAGACTGGTAACTTTGATGGTCATTTTTCATTGAGAGAGTAAAGTTTTTTGTTTCATCACAGGGTTCAGCTGAAGTGGTTTATACTAGAAGAAGTGATGCATTTGCAGCGTTGAAGCGGTATAATAATGTTCTATTGGATGGGAAGCCTATGAAGATTGAGATTGTTGGTGCCAATGCTGGGATGCCAATTTCAGCTCGTGTTAATGTGACAGGAGTGCATGGAAGGAAGAAGAGGACTGTCGTAATGACGTATGTTTTCTTTTTCCTTTCACATTCCTTTTCTATCCTATTTTCAAGCAACTGATACTGCTATTATGCGCATGTATTGAGTTCTGCATGAAACTTGATGATTATATATGTGGCAGAACAGTAGTTGCAGCCTAAGCATTTTTTAGTAAACCCGGAAGAACAGTAGTTGCAGCCTAAAATTTTTTTTAGCAAACCTGGCTTGAAGCCTGACCTGAAGACCAGCCTGAAATCCAAAGCCCGAAGCCCACCCAAAACTTCAAATTTTAACAATTATTTTTTAAATATATTATAAGGTCAAAGAATTATTTTTTAACCCAATATCTATAAAAGTCAATAAGAATTAATTTGCTTTCATATATTTTCCTTATTACTTTTAGTATTATAATTTTTTAGTGTTAACTGTGCATCGTAGAAATAAAAAAGTATGGTGAGCCCAAAGCCGAATTGGCCTGAAAGTCCAAACTGGAAAATTCTCTGGGCTGGGCTTCAGGCCATCATTTTACCTTTTAGCCCGGCCTGACCCAAATTTTTGTAAAAAACCCGATGGGCTCAACCCGGCTTGGCCCATTTTTACATATCTAGTTGCAGGACATCCTTGATGTTATTCAATTTTAATTTTCAAAGGCTTTCTGGCTGTCATAAATTTATTTACACGCACACTTTCAATTGTCCAAATTAGAATGTGGATATTACAAGCATGAATATGCATGCAGCTTGTGGTTTAAACGATACTGGGGTTTATTGGAGGTGGCTTCTGTTAAAGGATATTACCTTTTTGTCTCGAATTATGGAATATGCCCTTCTCCCATTTACATTTTCTGATATCTTTCAACACCCCTAAGAAAAAACATTCTAATTCATTGTCTTCAGTTAGATCTCTTGTTTAAATGTGATGTATTTTTCTTGATCCAACTTAGTGCTGATGCTTGCTATTGTAAGATCATCTATTGAATAATATGGAGGCACCAACAAGGGTTTAGGTTGAATGGTCAGGCCCGTGGTCTTCTTCCACGCAGTTTGGGATTCTATTCCTCATAGGTACCTATCTAGCTATCTAGCTATTTGCTAGAGTTTCCTGCCTTCCAAAGATAGTAGGGTTCAGCGGGGGCCCCAGTTTTGAAGCCAGGTCCACCTTAGGGGTTTCTGAAAAAAAAAAAAATTAAATTGAAGGCCATCTTATGCAAAAAATTGTGGCTTCAGGTTTCAAGTAAAATATGTTGGTTCTCTCCCTCTGTATGATCCTTTGTTTTCCTTCCTAGAGCTCACTTATTCAGTCATATCAGATCCAAAAAGGAGACATATGTCTTATTCCCCATGATTAGTTAGGATCTTTGTATGTGAGGTGCTGGTATTGTTTGGACTACAAATAAAGGGCTT
Organism: Dryas octopetala; assembly: GCF_963921425.1. Taxonomy (NCBI): domain Eukaryota; kingdom Viridiplantae; phylum Streptophyta; class Magnoliopsida; order Rosales; family Rosaceae; genus Dryas; species Dryas octopetala. The sequence continues at coordinate 21,476,200 of NC_141371.1, forward strand.
TGTCATTTTTCTTGTTAGCATCATTTTTTTACTCCACTTGTACCCCCCCCACTTACACATTTTTTAATGCAGGCCTGGACCTGGTGGTGCTGGTGGCTATGCTTTGCCTGTTGTTAATCGTGGTTCTGGGTAAGTTCTTATTTGTTGATCTTGTTAGTATGGCCTTTTTGTGTGTTTATGAACTGCCAATATAATCGTTTTTTTAATTTTAATGATGAAATACATATATGTTAGGGTTCCAATATTGTCTAATATGCTTGTTGGATGTATCTTATGCATGTTTTAAAGAATTTAGCCTCATCAATGACCTATCAAAACAAGGTCCAGCCCTAGACCAAGGTCAGCCTTGAGGGTCGTTGACTGGTCAATGCCTCAGTGGGCCAAGCCAGGCTATTAACATAATATATGGATCGCAACTCTTGCGAAGCATGGGTCTACAGTCGGTTGACCCATGGACCAAGGATTGTGGGTCACGGGCCCTGGGTTGGCCCACTAATTTTTTAAATGACTTAATGGATAAAAAGTCTGAAGTAAAAATGTTAAATATATTTTCAGGCACTTACCTTTTAGCCTTTTAAAAAGGCGCTATTATATTTTAAATCATAGATAAAATCTGACCGCTTGTAGGACAAAACTTTAGAGCATGTAAATGACATGTGTTTTATCAATTGTTAGAATTTTCATCCAGCGGCTTAAAAGTTTAAACATTGCAAGTGCCTTATCAAAATTTTAACGGGTAAGTCTGTATTGCTTCAATATATGAAAATATATATGAAAAACTTAAAGTGTGGACGTATGCTAGTTAGGGATTTCAATGGGATGACAAGCTATTGGTATTTCTACCTGGTCAGTGTTTTGAACTTGGGAATTAGGGCCCGTTTGGTTCAAGTTTTGGAGGTCTGGGAATGTGAAATCAATTCCATTCTCACGTTTTGTAAGTACTTGGGAGGGAAATCAATTCTCGGCCAAAGGGAATCTGATGTCCTTATTGGGGGGGAAAATGAAACCCTTGCTCCAGCTTGGGTTTTGTTTTCCCCCCTCTTGGGAAAGCATTTATTGGTTCTTTTTGGACAAAACTAACCCTGCTATTATTTCAAAATAAATAATGGGTGAGGGTATAATTGAAAAATTGACACATTTCATTTCCAATTCTTAGTTTACTTTCCCAAGCTTACTAAACATTGGAAAGAGAATTTCACATTCCCTTCCCCCTGGAAAATGCAAAGGAATTGATTTCCCAAGAAATCAATTTCGTGAACCAAACGGGCCCTTAGGGTTTTGATGGGGGATTGAACAGAAAATTGTGTGGCTCGAACACGTGAACCAAATGGGCCCTTAACGTGGGTAATATTTGCTGAAAATATAAGAAAATGAAGGAGAAGAAGATTATGAGGTATTACACCTAGGGTTCCTTAGGCACGAAACTTAAGGCTGATTTGCATAAACAATTGAGGAGAATGAGTCAGTGTTTTGAACCTAGGAATTATGGCTTTGATGGGGCTTGATCAAAATATAGTGTGGCTGGAAGTTGGGTAGTATTTGCAAAATTAAAAAAATAAAGAGAGAAGAAGATTACCAGGCATCATACCTAGTGTTCCTTGGGCATTTATACCTACGGCTGAATTGGATCGCACAATTGATAATGTCATGGCTGCTGAACTAGTCAATTAAGTTGAGAAGATAAGACCCATATGGTATTAATTCTAATAACAAGTGGACTTGGATTTTTAGATACAGAAGTACAAAACACTATAAAATCAAATCAAATAACATAACAAAGAGATGAAAAATTACGAAGTTACCAATAGAAATAAAATCAATGGCTTGCTAATTTAAAGAAGGCTTTTTATCACAAATAGTCCCTCAACTTTCACCAAAACATCAATTTGGTCCCTAAAGTGCATTTTCACTCAATGTTATCCTTCATATTTGCCACCGAACATCAATTTGGTCTTTAGACACACTTTGAAAATAATATAGCTCAGGATATGAAAAAATTCTCTGAAAATTTCTATGGACTGTCTTGACTACTACTATTTTTATATTGGGTCAAATTATCAAATTGATGTTTAGTATTTTCCAAAAAATTCGGGGAATTAGTTTGGGAATTCTGAATTTTCTGGAAAATCAAATTGATAATTTGACCCCATATAAAAATAGTAGTGGTCAAGACGAGTCTGTAGGAATTTTCGGAGAATTTTTTCGTATCTCAAGCATTTTTTGGCAAATTTTCAAAGTGTGTCTAGGGACCAAATTGATGTTCGATGGCAAAGATGGGGATGAAATTGATTGAAAATGCACTTTAGGGACCAATTTGATGTTTGAGTGAAAGTAGAGGGACTATTGATGATAAAAAGCCTTTAAAGAAACATAAATTTATGAGTTACAACTCAATAATGAGTACAGTAGTCTGTCAATGAGGCTAATGAAGGCCCATCATAGAAATTTAACCTAATTTGTGGCTTATTCTTCAAGCTTGCTTTTTACTTGATCTTCATGCGTCCTTATCTCTCTCTCTTCCTTTTTCCCCATTCATTTGAGAATCTATGCATACGGGTTAATAACGTTATGTGCATGAAAATTTTGTTGAAGGAAAAGGTGAAATTTGTTATTCTTGGCCAGAGATTCAAATTTGACAACTTAATAGATAAATCCTAGACTGGGGTCGAATCTGCATTCATTTGGAGTTAAATAAGTGTGCTCTTGACCGATGAATAATGTAACTTGGCTCTGATGCAAGACAAGTCAGTAGGCTTGACTTGTCTTATGCTTGTTTCTGAGATTGGATGGGCTCAAGAGATCTATTATCTTTAACTAATTTGGCTGAGCTAGTACTTGCTGTCTTACTGAGTAATGAAATTGCATTTGTTTATAAACTGCATGTGGACTTATTTGTGTCAGATTGAACATTATCTTTTCCTGGAAAGACAGAATTACAATTTTATTGTAATGCAAAAACATATTATTTCTAATTTATACTTGACCCTTAATTTAATTTCTCTTTTGGCTAGAGAGACTACTATTACGTAGAATGAAGACCACTTTACAAGCCCATGTTTCTAAAAAAAAATATTTTTGGTGTTCCTTTTGCTGTTTTTCTGGGTTGGTTAATTGTTTCAATCTGTAATGAGCTCTCCTGGTTGTCATACAGCCCTAATATTTCTTATGTGTTATGTGATATTGATTCTGAAATCAATTGGTTCAATAGCTGTTACCTTTGTTACTTTGCAATCAAAAGGCAGGATTTAGTAAGATGCAATCTATATGCCCAGTAAAAATGGATTTGCTATGAGTTACTGTCATCTGCTTTAATGTTTAGCTGCTTGAACTCAATGTTGATTGATTGCAATGTCTACATCAGCCCAAGCTAGATGCCGCTTCTAGCACTTCTGCACACATGCATGTATGCAATCTTGAAGTTTTTGCATCATCTACCTGTTAACTCAGAGCCATCCAGCAGTGAAAATTAACAAAATGTATTGTTGTGTTTTTGGTGGTATCTAGAGTATTATCTTGGTTAGGAAAATATCATCATTGTTGATCTAGTTTCCAAATATATCCTAACATTTATTTGTCTTTAGTTATTTAACACTAGTATATGTGCATATGTTGGATTTCAGTAAATTCTCTTTTCAAAAGTGGATTATAGTTGGAACATCTCATTTTTTATGATTATAATGTTGCTGGATATTTTAGTAGGAGCAGTCGTGGAGGGATCAGAAATGGCCGTGGTCGTCCACGTGGGACTGGCACTGGGACTGGGACTGGGACTGGAACTGGGACTGGGACTGGGCGCGGGCGCGGGCGTGGACGTGGACGTGGACGTGGACATGGGAGGAAGAAGCCTGTTGAGAAGTCAGTTGACGATCTCGACAAGGAACTGGATAACTATCATGCTGAAGCCATGCAAACTTAGAGATTTGAAGCTGTGAAACTTGCTAGTATCAATCAGTATTAGCTATGGTAGCTGTACAAAAATGGCCATTTTCCTTTTGGGATTTTGACAAATTCTGTTTGGATGTCACCATGTTTTTCATCCTAGTCTAGGAAATTTAGACTTAAATGAAGCTGTTGGTTGATTTGAAAGTTGGTTTTGTTTGTAAGAATGATTTTTTTTTTTGTGTAATATGATACTTTAAAGTTTTTCCTTTACTATTCTAGATGAGAAATTGTGTATATTTCTTTTCGAAGACATAGCCTTGCAAAGTTCCAAGTTTCAACTAGAAATTTTTGAAGATTACAGTTTCTTGACAGCTACAGCTTTCTTAGGATTACAGGTTTTTGGGATTCATGTATCCTTGCTCTTTGGTTTATGAAGAATTGCATAATTTGCATTGCTTCCAGGCTTTGTTTATGACCCGCAATACCATCTGATTTACCCTGTATACCGATTGTAGTGCCCAATGCAATCTGATTTACTCTTATTGGGGTTGATAAGCTCAGTTTGGTAGTGTCGCCTGCTTACAAGGTGTTTTTTATGATTAAAATTGGCCTTGTCTGGTCTGTCTGCCATCATGTAAAGCGCAGATGGGGCTTCAGGTGAAAATTTGAAATATTATTGTGTGACAATAACGTTACATGATGTATTGATATGGTCTTATGAAGTGGCCCACATAATTTTTTTTTTTTTTTGAGAAAACACCCATGTAATTAATAGTGTGTTGGATCTAGAGTTTCGGCCTGTTGTTTATTATGTCCCTAAATGCTTTGATCTTGATTATTGATGGACTTATAGTTAGATGCTATGCAAATGCTATGCAAATAATAAGAGAAAACAAAGACTGTAAAACACACACAAGATTTGTTATCGAGGTTCGGCTAACTTTGCCTACGTCCCCGTGTGATCTTTAGAGAATCACAGCTGCACTATGAAGATTAGAAAGAGATTACAAGAACCTATTGAAACCCTAACTAATCCCCAAAACTCGAGCTTCACTTCTCTCTATCACTCTTGGCCTTTCTTTGTTTCTGTCCCTTATATTTTCTGAAGTAATTCTAGCAAGCCTATTTATATATATAAGTTGCTGATTACATTCCTTAACTTATTAGGATAGCCTAAACCTTCTAGAATAGGGAAAGGAACTTTCTTTCCTAAATCTAACCTTAAATCAACTAGGAATACTAAAGAGAACTATTTCTTAAAGCTACTAGGAAATACTTGTGCACACTTTTCTCTAGTTTCCTAAACTAATTAGGAATCCTAAAACCAACTAGGACTTCAACGAGCCAAACACAACACGGCCTGTAATAATTTGATCAGTCCCACAAAAGTTCACGTCAGATGAAAAAGGGGAATGTGAGATCAGAGTATGGGCAAGTTTCACTTTTCTTTTATCTCTTTCACCTTTTAGCCTTCAAAACTAACTTGAGCCTCCCTGGCTGGAAATGAAGAAAGCGTTAATAATGATTTACCTTTTTGTTTGGTGCATTGCTTCTTTCTTATGTAATTGAATCACCATGAAAAGCCTTGTTATGCAGGGATGACCTTAAAGACACATTGACATGACTGTCCCCAGATTTTATCCTGGAACCCGGAGTGACCCTGTGGAGTCCAACACCCATCAGGTGTTAGGCCCGTTAATCTCCATTGCAATCCAAAATTTGTATCTAAATTTAAACAAAGCATAACTAAATATAATTTTACAGCATCAAAATACATAAAAACAAATAAGACAAAAAACATTGTGCTAACAATGTTGACGGACGAATGGTAGGGAAAACTGATGCCTCGACGTGGTGCGGTCCGACCTCAGCGATCTCTAAAACCTTGGGGGAAACGTAAAAAATAAAACGTGAGAATAATCTCTGTGAGTGGACAAAAATAAACTTTAAAACAAACCTTTGAAAACCATTTGTAAAACTGTTCGTTTACTTTAAACTCATTTCTTTAAAGATCCTCCAGTCTTAAAACCATTTTTCAAATCCATTTTTAAATTATCCCAAAACTGTAAATCGAATTCTGGAGAACAAATAATACTCTCAAGCTGTAAAACTATTAAAATATCTGAAATAAAAACGCAATGTTCTACTGAACTAACATTTAAAATATTTACTGATATAAATTTATTTCTCAAAATACTCTACAAATTGAAACCTAACGCCACACTAGTACTCGAGGGCAAACTGGTCATATGTGTGTATACAGAGCTAATAATGCTGGTCATACACAGTCGAGTTATCTCTAGGCAAGGCAAAGCAAATATGTAATGCTGGTCATACACCGCCGGCTAGGCAGGTATAGAGCAATATATAATGTTAGTCATACACCGCCGACTAGAAAAGTGCAGAGTAAATGCCGGTCATACACCGCTAAGTTATCTCTAGGTGAGTGTAGAACAAATCTATATCTGCTGAGCGGGTACTAATATGACGGTTTGAAACCGCTTTTGGATATCTCAGGAATACTCATCCAGATAAAAACTGAAAAAAATAATGTTTTTAGTAAATCTGCTTAAATAAAATCATTCTCAAATCGTGAAAACTGCTCAATCAAAATCCTTTCCAAAGAAATAGAAATTTTAATCATAAACAACTTAAAATAATACCCAAGAACCATTTCCATAATAAACCTTTCGTATGAAAATCATGCAATGCATCCATAATCTCAAAATCTCACTTCCTTAACTCATATCAAAACAATTGTTTTTTAACAAAAGATTTTCGAACTTATGCAATTCAACAGATTTCCAAAACATCTGGTAAATCATTAATCGAAAATACCAAGATAGTTAATCATAAATTTAAGCTTCCAAATAATAATAGTAAATCATTATCATTTTCCTCTTTTCAAAATGAATAAACGTACACTAGCTTTTTCAAATCCCTCAATTAAATTAGCATGCAATTTTTAAATAATTTTCTTTAAATAGATAATCATAAATTGCATAAAACATTTATAAAACAAAGTCCACTCATGGTTTACACTGAGTTATGCCGAATCCTTTCCAGAATTGATTCCTACTCACGATCTTTCACTTATTTGCCACTAGAATAGCCAAGGGGTGAAGCTCATTCGACCTAATATAAAAACACACCCAGATTCATAATTTGAGAAATTTATTATACGAATCCCAAGTAAATAGATAAAATGATCGATATGCCCTCATAGTCGAACGGGGTCTAAGTTTTTGTTTTCCTTAAAATTTTCCAATCCGGTCAACACCACTCAAACCAACATCAAGACTCAACATCTTCCTCAAATAACAATCTCGGTTTCCCAATCAATTAAACCAACACTTCTTATTCTCTCCATAACCAATATAAACCATAATAAAACAAAGATATAAATAAAAATCATCAAATCATACCAATACTTCCTCAAAATTAATTAGATCATTCTGGCCGAACGATTACCAAATCATCAATCAATAACCTCGATAATAGACATTTCTCATCTAAATCAGCAATTATTCTCAGGGCATCTCTATAACTCCCAATTAATCTCTTAGCCTCAAAATCATCATCCACTCATTCTCATAATCCAATCTTACACTTAACCTCCTCTAACTTACAACAACAAATCACATAAAACAGACAATTCACCCACGGTACTCAACAATATAACCATATAAATTTCATTCACCGTGCAACTTGTGAAAAGACAAAATTGCCCTTCAGGCGTATTGTGCATCCTTGTGCAAACACCTTGAAGCTAGCAATCAATCATTCATGTCATTGGCAGCTCCTCCTTGAGCTCTTCAATGCACGCCACCGATTGCACCCAAGAAAGTGGATTCAATGATATAGCTGATGTGAAATGATATGCAAATCTTGATACTATAAAAATCAGCCTTCTCAAGCAGGAGACATGAAAAGGCTAATGAAGAATCTTTAATCTAAAAATCTAAATGAATGTGTTTATGAATATGTGAAAAGATTTTAAACAACACTCAAACCCATTCAGATTTTAGAGGAAAAAAAAGTTAAGAAAAAATCATTTTATGTTTGAAAATCCAAATCATTTTTCTTACTTGAAAGGATGAGCACACACCCACAAAAATGCTCACTCCTCACGCAGCCAGCGTGCCCATATAAAATTGATGTCTCTCACAAAAAACCCAGGCCAAGCACACCACAAATACTCACGACACACACATGCCCCTGCTGCCCGTGCCACGTGGAAGCTAAGAAGTGGTTGTCCACAAGAGAAAAATAAAGGCATATTTCTTTTGTCCTAGAGAGGTATCCTAGTACAACTAAGGATAAGAATTAGAAGCTGTAAAATCAGATATTTCTTTATTTTGCAAAAATCAGAAATGGAGAAGATGATGAATAGTGCTGAGGTGTGTGAGTGAGTGGCGTGAAAGTGATGAGATGCAATCAGATCTGATTGATTTAGTGAGGGAACCAAATCATGCGCTGTGCACATGCATGTTTAGAAAAACAGAAAATGGGCTTTTAATGAAATGGGCTTTAAGAAAGTAAAAACCCGAAATGACCCTACTGCAGTGACTGTCATTTAACCACTGTACGTGAAGACCATTGTCCTTATGTTTAGTGAAAGACTAGTCAAACAAACAAAAAACTGTTATTTTCATGAAATGCATGAAGTGCAGTATACCTTGGGTCTTTGTGCATTGCTACTTCATTTTTGACTTCTTCAATGCAACTGATCTTGCCCTTAATTCTAGCCTAGAGCTTGTGAGTGATTAAATAAAATTAAATACAATGATTTTGACAAGGAAAAAGCCAATATATCAAATCCTAAAAGCTAGCAATCTCCCCCTTTGGCTTTTCTTGACAAAACATCAACCAATTCACCTCACAAGACTCTCAATACACAGCCCAACACTTTGTTATAAGCTTCCAAAAAATGTACCTACAAGAAGAAGTACTTGCACAACACAAAACCTGATAGTACATCAACCAATGCAGTTTAAACACAGCAAGCAGTGTAGATTAAACAAATACATTCTCCCCCTTTTTGTCATGGCAAGACAAAAGGGCACACACAAACAATAAGAGTGAAGTTTAAGAGTACATAGAGTTGGAAGAATATGCAAGAAAACTCAAAAGCTACATGCTCAAAGAGAAATTGAAGTAAATGCCATAACTTCCCTGAAATTTGAACTCTCCCTAAAGACAAACTCCCCCTAAATGCTAACTCCCCCTAAAGTTGATAATCTGCAGCAGCTGTAGCATCTCGATACCGGGCTTACAGAATATAAACATGTAATATGAGGAAGAGCTAGAGAAGAAAATAGGCATGCAGAAAAGTCTGAAATGCCCTTTAATGAACAGTAATCCCAAGGGCTGAATGGACCTGTTAAAATGACTGTATGTGACAATTGCAGACCAGTCAAAATGAACAAAATTCGTACATAACAAAACTGGAACATAAAGCAGCCATATGATTTGACAAAGGATAGAGGAATCTTTGAGGAGATGGAAACCATGACAATTGACATAACAAAGAGAACTTAGAAATCAAAGATCTTACTTCCAAACACTTGTGCTTCATTGTTTTATTGAAATTTAGACCAAAGGACACTACATGCATGAAATTTTCATGAAAGGATTTGAAACACATCTATCCCACTCCAACTGATATGAAAAAGAGAAACTAGCAAGATTTTACGATCAAATGAACACATTTGGGATATAGGGAGGTCATTGCTAGCAATCAAGTCTTGTTCTAGGAATAAAACAATGTCAAAGACAACAAAAAAGTTAGATAAGTTTTATCCACAAAAAGAGATTAGAATTTGACCACTCAAGAAAATTTCTAATTTATGAACAAATCTTAAAAACAAAGTTTTTCAACTCATGACAATGGCTATGGGAAAAAATTATTTCTATATTTTGTTTGGGCACACCCCATATTAAGTGCAATGATTTGGTCCAATTTTGCGACTCTTAAACCTAGAACACCACAAAAACACCTTATTACTCCCTAGGGCCGTGACTTCTTTGGTCACACTTTTTTTTTTTTAAATTTTGTATGGTGCACATTTGTTCAAATGAGGAAAACTTAGCTTAAGATGGGTCACAAAGGAGAAATTATGTTGAAAGACTAAATTGTATCCTCAAACAAATTGTCTTTGAAAAGTATTTAACAAGTTTGATTGACCATGACAAAGTGTTAAATAGAAAGAGACCTCAAAGCTAACATTTGATAAGAAGAAGGGATTATGCTTATTGACATATTAAAATTTATGTGCAAAGTCCCTTTTTAAAATCAAGTAGAGTATGACTGTAGTGTTGATATCCTCCAATTATTATGCAAAATGCAAACTTAGACATAAAATAAAATTGACATTGAAGCACAAATATTGGAAGATAGATCAATTATTGGGTACACTAGAAACATGGACCACTCATTTACTACTCACATAAGACTTTTCATCACCCCCGAAAGTGACAATCCCACCATCATAAGGTGCTAGTGAAGTGAATACTTCCTCAACACCAGTCATTTTTCTTTTTGTGGCTGAAAATTCAGTCATGGCCACAAGACATTTGGTGATATTTTTCTCAACCCATTTTTGCTTTGGACTTGACTTTTGTTTGGGAAGTGGGGTGACAAGTAAAGTAATTTTGGTTACCTCTTTGAGTAGATTGTTCACTTGCTCTTGTAGAGAAATACTTCTCTTTGCTTCATTTGATTTCTTTCCTCTAAGTTTGTTGCAATTTGGTTTAATGTGACCTTTTACATTACAATGATGACAAACCGGGACAAACCTTGTTTTTCTATGTGAAGTAGAGCAATCAATTTATGTGACACTTGGTGTAGCTTGATTTGACTTAGAATGAGATGCATTTTGACCAATGTCAATGAAACCTAGACCCTTTTTGACACCATGATCAGATTTTGACTTAACAAAAATGGTCTTTGTGTTAGATACACTAGGACTATTTTCACTAAAACCCAAACTGGTCTTGTCCCCATGATGCTTTCCAATCCTAAGCATCCTATCAACCTTTTCAGCCCCAATGGTGAGCTCAACAATGCTCTCATTTGCATCATGTACTTCTTTTTGAAGTTTCTCATTCGAAGATTCAAAGTAGATGTTGCTCTCCTTCAGCACTTTGACTTGATTTTCTAGATTTTGTTTCAAGATAGCCACAATTTCTAATTCACTCTCTAATGACTCAATCTTCTCACTCAATTTCAATTTAGCATTCTTTAGTTTCTGATTTTCTTCCTTTATGCCAAGTGTTTCGGTGAAAAGTAAGTCATACTTATCACAGAGTGCAGTGTAAGACTCATCACCAAGAGGAAATTCTGAGTCAGACCCACCATCAACTTTTTCAATCTCCTTGATTGATGCAACAAACGCAACTTCATCACCCTCAATGTCGGATGAAGACTCACAATCATTTGAGTCTTCACACTCACTATCAATCCAAGTGATCTTCATGGCTTTATTCTTACTTGAAGAATAATTCTTTCTATTATTTGCCCATTCAATTGCTATGTGACCTATTCCACCCCAAGTGTAACATTTCACTTCTCTCTTGGTTGTTCTTTCTTCTTTAAAGTTAGGCTTTCTCACTTGTTTTCTCTCAAATGAATTCTCTCCTTGAGGTTTGAACTTGAAGTCCTTGAAGTTGTTACCACTAGTCCTAGCTTCTCTCCTTTTATTCTTAAGAATTCGCCTAAACTTTTTGACAAACAAGTCAACCTCATCATCGGACGTTGATGATTTTACTCAAGTTTTCACTCATTTCTTTGACACTTTGCAAAACAATATCCTTTGACTTCTTGCTGTCCCTTTCATCCATTTCAAGCTCCATCTAAAAAGTTTTAAGCTTTCCTACCAATTTACCAATTTTAAGTTCATCCAAATTTTGGACTTCTTGAATTGCATGTTTCTTAAATTGAAATCTCTTAGGTAGAGATCTAAGAACCTTTTGGACAATGGTAGACTCCTCATATGGTTTACCTAAGGACAAGGCTTCATTTGTGAAAGCTTCCAACCTTTCATAGAACTCAGAGAATGACTCGGACTCTTTATCCTAATTTCTTCAAATTTGGAATGTACCATTTGAAGCTTGAGCGACCTAAGTTGTTTTTCCCCTTCATGAACAACCCTAAGCTTGTTCCAAGCTTGCCTAGCCGTGACACAATGTTGTATATGTGCAAATTGTGAGGAAGATAGCGCAATGACAATAGCATTTCTAGCTTTCTTGTTGGAGCTAGAGGCCGTGACTTCGGCTAAAGACCATTCGAACCTAAGCTTAGGTGTTTCAATCCCATCAACAGTTCGAGTGGGAGGAATCCACTCAACAGTGAGATACTCATATGCCAACTCGTCATAGGCATCAAGGAAAATTTTTAATTTCTCACTCCAAGCAGCGTAGTTGCTGTCATCAAAGAATGGAGGAGAGTTGCAAGACCCTGCAACTCGATCTCTTTCCATCTAGACACACCTAAAAACAAACAACACCCTAGGATCTCTCTATTTGTTTAGAGTAGCGCACTGATACCAATTGAAAGTTTGTATTAGGTGATTTATCTACTTAATAAACTTGATTAAATCCACTGTCAGTGATAGGACCCCAATTTTTGTTTTATATGATCATTCAGGAACTAGTCAAGCAGACACAACTCTGATGATACAGTAGCTAAAATCTGAAACTCCAAATTGACTTGTAAAACCAAAACACCTTTAATAAATATCACAAGTCAGAACACACCAAGGAATTGAGTGACAACCTATGCACTCAAAGGATCCATCAATGTAGGCATCCCAGTGCTATCAACAATTAAAGTGGTGTGTGGGCAGATTTATCAAACTTTCATTTAGCATTCAAGGGTTAAGTTAACATGCTAAAGTGAAGTGTGTGATCTTGTGATGTTATTTCCAGATTAATAATTAGCAACACAGAGGAAATAAACAACAAATAAGGCACAAGATTGTTCACCCAGAAAACTACTAACGGTTAAAAACTGGGGGTCTTTTCCAGCTGACCAAGCAATCCAATATCAAGGATTTCAATACAAGCAATCACACAACAAGCTCAATCACTCTAGTCCTGATACTAAGTGGCAGCTTCTTACCATTGTGCATCCTTGTGCAAACACGTTGAAGCTAGCAATCAATCATTCATGTCATTGGCAGCTCTCCTGGAGCTCTTCAACGCACGGCACCGATTGCACCCAAGCAAGTGGATTCAATGATATAGATGATGTAGAATGATATGCAAATCTGGATACTATATATAAAAATCAGCCTTCTCAAGCAAGTGACATGAAAAGTCTAATGGAGAATCCTTAATCTAAAAATCTAAATGAATGTGTTTATGAATATGTGAAAAGATTTTAAACAACACTCAAACCCATTTAGATTTTAGAGGAAAAACAAGTTAAGAAAAAATCATTTTATGTTTGAAAATCCAAAGCATTTTTCTTACTTGAAAGGATGAGCACACACCCACAAAAACATACACTCCTCACGCAACCAGCATGCCCAGATAAAATTGACGTCTCTCACAAAAAACCCAGGCCAAGCATACCACAAATACTCACGACGCTCACATGCCCCTGCTGCCCGTGCCACGTGGAAGCTAAGAAGTGACTGTCCACAAGAGACAAATGAAGGAATATTCCTTTTTTCCTAAAGAGGTATCCTAGTACAACTAAGGATAAGAATTAGGAGCTGTAAAATCAGATATTTCTTTATTTTGCAAAAATCAGAATTGGAGAAGATGATGAATAGTGTTGAGGTGTGTGAATGAGTGGCGTGAAAGTGATGAGATGCAATCAGATCTTATTGATTCAGTGAGGGAACCAAATCATGTGTTGTGCACATGCATGTTTAGAAAAACAGAAAATGGGCTTTCAATGAAATGAGTTTTAAAAAGCAAAAAACCCGAAATGGCCCCACTGCAGTGACTGTCATTTAACCACTGTACGTGAAGACCATTGTCCTTATGTTTATTGAAAGACTAGTCAAACAGACAAAAAACTGTTATTTTCATGAAATGCATGAAGTGCAGTATACCTTGGGTCTTTGTGCATTGCTACTTCATTCTTGACTTCTTCAATGCAACTGATTTTGCCCTTAATTCTAGCCTAGAGCTTGTGAGTGATTAAATAAAATTAAATACAATGATTTTGACAAGGAAAAAGCCAATATATCAAACCCTAGAAGCTAACATCTACTTAATAAACTTGATTAAATTCACTGTCAGTAATCGGACCCCAATTTTTGTTTTATATGATCATTCATGAACTACTCAAGCAGACACAACTCTGACGATACAGTAGCTAAAATCTGAAAACACAGATTGACTTGTAAAACCAAAACAACTTTTGTAAATATCACAAATCAAAACACACCAAGGAATTGAGTGACAACCTATGCACTCAAAGGATTCATCAATGTAGGCATCCCAGTGCTATCAACAACTAAAGTGGTGTGTGGACAGATTTATCAAACTTACATTTAGCATTTAAAAGTTTAAGTTAACATGCTAAAGTGAAGTGTGTGATTTTGTGATGTAATTTCCAGATTAATAATTAGCAACACAATGGAAATAAACAACAAACAAGACACAAGATTGTTCACCTAGAAAACCACTAACGGTTAAAAACTGGGGGTCTTTTCCAGCTGACCAAGCAATCCAATATCAAGGGTTTCAATACAAGCAATCACACAACAAGGTCAATCACTCTAGTCCTAATACTAAGTGGCAGCTTTTTACCATTGTGCGTCCTTGCGCAAACACGTTGAAGCCGGCAATCAATCATTCATGTCGTTGGCAGCTCCTCCTTGAGCTCTTCAACGCACGGCACCGATCGCACCCTAGTAAGTGGATTCCAAAAATAATGCAGTGAAATGATATGAAAATTTGGATTATATAAAAATCAGCCTTCTCAAGCAAAAGACATGACAAGGCTAATGGAGAATCTTTAATCTAAAAATTTAAATGAATGTGTTTATAAATATGTGAAAAGATTTAGAACGACACTCAAACCCATTCAGATTTTAGAGGGTGAAAAACAAGTTAAAAAAATCATTTTAGATTGAGAAAATCAAGAACATTTTCTTACTTGAAAAAGGATGAGTACTCACACAAATTACCCAGGCTGACACGCAACAAGAATACCCACAGAAAATTATGCTCATCAACCCACACAGCAAAAACTGAACCGATACATCCATATACCCATACACCACACACACATCCTCACCGTGTTTGCCGAAGCCACATGGAAGCCAATCAATGGCTGTCCACAAGAGACAAATGAAAGGCATATTCCTTTTGTCCTAGAGAGGTATTCTAGTACTGATAAGGATAGGAATGAGGAGCTGTAAAATCATATATTTTTTTATTTTGCAAATGAAAGGCATATTCCTTTTGTCCTAGAAATGGGGAAGATGATGAATAGTGTTGAGGTGTGTGAGTGAGTGGTGTGAAAGTGATGAGAAGAAGATCTGATCTGATTGATTCAGTGAAGAAACCAAATCATGTGCTGTGCACATGCATGTTTAGAAAAACAGAAAATGGGCTTTAAATGAAATAGGCTTTAAGAAGCAAAACCCGAAATGGCCCCACTGAAGTGACTGTCATTTAAGTGTTAACCACTGTACGTGAAGAATATTGTGCTTATGTTCAATGAAGGACTAATCAAATAGACAAAAAGCTGTTATTTTCATGAAATGCATAAAGTGCAGTATACCTTGGGTCTTTGTGCATTGCAACTTCATTCTTGATTTCTTCAATACAACTGATCTTACCCTTAATTCTAGCCTAGAGCTTATGAGTGATTAATGAAAAATAAATACAATGATTTTGACAAGGAAAAAGCCAATATATCAAATCCTAGAAACTAACAGAGTGAGATAAGGCACACAATAACCGAATTAATAAAATGGTTATTTGGTGTATTTTTATTTAATAATAATAAGGCTACAATTCAATTTAGACACTAAGCTAGAGGGGGTATTTCAACTACATCCATCAACGACAAAATCATTCAAAACCATCTAAAATCTAAATTGAAAAAATGAAATTTTCTTCCTCTTTTCCTTTTTTACTCCTCTCTCTCTCTCTCTCTTCTCTCATTTTTCTTTTTCTTCCCCGGGTGTCCCTTCTCTCTCGCATGACTTCGCACAGTCCGACCGTAACCAAGCCAACTCTGATCAAGCCCACAGCGCAACACCACCAGCAACCAGCCCGCAGCTCCTCTCTCTCCCTCAACCATCCCTCTCTTCCCTCTCCTCTCTAGTGCAATTCCCTCCATGTGCGCACCTCAACCCAGCCAAGGCTGACCATTTCCCAGTGGTGCAAGCCATCCCCCCACGAGCTATAGTTGAGGTTAAGAAGGTTGTGGTGGGGGTGGGGTCGGGAGGGGCTGAGAAGGTTGGCCAGAGAGAGGGAAGAGAGAGAGAATGAGTGGTGGAGAGGGGTAAACAAGGAAAAGAGGAAGAAAAATTCATTTTTTCAATTTAGAGTTTAGATGGAGAATGTTTTTGAATGATTTTGTAGATGATGAATGTAGTTGAAATACCCCCTATAGTTGAGTGTCTAAATTGAACTTTAGCCTAATAATAATGAACTAGGGCACACTGTAGAGACTTAACATAAGTTATTGTGTTGTTTGATGTGTGACCTTACTTGGCATAATTGAACATCATAATTTGATTCAATAGTTACTCGGTAAAGACGCTGTTTGAGAACTATTTGTAATACTTGTGTTCTTGATGGGCCAGTTGAGCCGAGACACAGCTTAATGGGTTGGTTGGCGACTGAGATACAAATTGATGGGTTGGTTAGGTCGAGATACAGTTGGGTGAGCCTTTTGGCTGAGAAACGATTTGATTTATTCGGTAATGTCGAGATTAGTTGACGACCTGAGAGTAAGGGGTCACATTATGATGACCTTGTGTTCCGATCTCCTAAACCTCTAGAGAGGTTATATTGATGGGCTAGGTCAATTGTCCTAAGAGGAGGCCTAGTCTAGGCAGTATTGTGAGACCCTATAATTTTCAGTATTTTGTTTTTCCGGTTAGTTAAGTTTATTTCTCTAAGTGGATGAATTTTTCTGAAGTCCAAGTGACTATGGTTAGACCTTAGTAGTGTATAACTCATTTTTATGAGTTTAACGATGTGTGGTTCATCGAAATTGGAGTTCGGATGAAGGAATTACAAATATTTTAAGTTGGATAATTATTTTAGGTTATTATTTGATGTTTTAGAATTTTATTTAGATAAATTGGATTTTTCACAAAAATTTGATTTTTCACAAAAATTCTAGAGATCAAAATAATGTTTTGAGGCCATAGATAATTAGTAATCAGTTCTACGAGTCTGTAGAAATTTTTGGTAGATTTTTCAAAGCTCTGATGTATTATTTGTGATTTTTTAAGTTTGCAGAAATTTAGAAAAAATAGGAAATTAAAAAGAAAATTGGACGCTAACATGGCGCAATCTGGAGCGTCGATCACGCCCAATCGGACGGCCAAGATGTGATAGCGCAGAGACGAGATCTGGTGCATCACAGCGCAGAGAGCTTACATTGTACCTGTGATTCAGACCACAGACGTGCATACGACACGAAGGACGCTCAATACTGGCCGCTCGTGGCTGTGCGACATATCGTTTGCACCTGGAGCTGACCTGTTTCCTTCCACCCGTTTCCCAGCCAAATCACCCGTTTACACTCACAAAATATCTGCGCCTCAATTCTTGGGTACCGCGTCGACCCGGTTTGCTCCCAGTCAGTTCCTCCCGTTAATTTTCTCTTACATAAAACCCATTTTCTCAACCCATTTTACCCCCCAGACCCGGTTCAGATTCCCTTTGTTTGTTAGTGCATTTTGTACAATTGTCCCACATTGAAGGTTTAGAGAAACTTTCTAACCCTTTGTGCCTACAAATAGAGGACTACCCCTTCCATTTCTCTTCATACCTAAAGCTTTGTGAAAACTTCCTTGAGACAAACCACTTGTTGAGAGTCTCTTAAGTTTAAAATATTTGTTTAGGTTGTTTTCTTGGATGACCATAAAGATTTTGCACCTAGGAACATTTCAAAAATAATTTTGGCAATCTGTAGGGAAAATCTGCCGAATTTTCTGCTCGCCTTGGTAAGGTCTGTGGGTAAGACTCTTGAGCTCAGTTAAGTTATTTTATTTTGATGTTAATTACTTATTAGGCTTTAATTTTGTGTTTTAGTAATTCTATTTGTGGAGATTAAGCTAAGGAGGTCTACAACTAGATATTTAATCTATACTTTCTCTTTAAGGTTTTTATGCATGATTAATTAGTCAAGTTTGATTTATTAAATTAGTTAATCATATTTAAGTTAGATTTAAGTACATAATTAGTTAAGTTAAATTTATTAAATTAATTAATTATGTAAATAAAATTGGACTTGGATGGGGCCCACGAGGCAAATCATGATTTCAAAAAAAAAAAAATCATGCAAAGGGTCCAAAAAATAAACTTGTGCACAAAAATAACACTTGAAACCTAATGGAATTAAATTCCATCAAATGTGAGTCCAACAAAACAAAACCTATTTAGAAAGGTTTAAATATTACAAAAGTGACTTCTATAGTGCTAATTTTCGCTCCTTAAGGATGTTCCTCATCCTTGTCAGGGGTTACATCATCCAGAATGTTGAAGTCAGTGAACTTCACTTTCAGTTTCTTCTTACAATCTTTGAAGGCCTCCTGAGTAGCAGGTATTCACTAAGTTTGCGAATTCCTCAGAATACTCTTCATAGTAATTGGATAGTCGTCTCTCCTCCAGATTGGTAAATTTTTCTTGAAGCTTGAACAAGGCAGTGTCTCTTTTAGTAATGTCTAATTGAAAACTTGAAATTTGAGAAGTACTTTTAGCAAGTTCTTTATTTGTTTCCTCCAAGGATAGTTGTTTCCTTTCGAGAAGCAACTTGGAGTTTGATAATTCATAATTACTTTTGTCCAAAGATGAACTTACAGTGGAGAGATCCTTTTGTAAGCTACTAATTGTGGCTCGTAGTTGATTGGCTTTAGTAGCTGACGTTTCCTGAATTTGCAATAGTTCGTTTTTAATGGTCTGGAGTTTGAGATCAGCCTCTTCTTTTATCTTCTCAACGTAAGAATCCATATGGATACCTTGCCTAGTAAAGACTGAAGAAGTAGCAATGATTATTTGCATTATCAAGGGATAAATTTGAGCTAAAACAGTGAATAAATGGTTCTTAACCTTTGTCTGGGCAATGACTACAAGTATGCAGACTTCCTCGATTGAAAGATCTTTGATGGGCTTCTCGAGAGATGGCATAGTCATTAATTGACCATCAAAGACTTCATGTATTGTGGATTCGAAATCAGCAAGGACCTCAAACACTCCTTAAGATTTGCCTTTGAGGTCTTTGGAGGGAAAAGCATCAGAGGATGTGGATTTTTGTGCCTTCTAATTCATGTCTTCCTTTTTCTTGGAGGGAGATCGAGATCGACGAAGAGGGGTTCGGCATCGATTTATTCTTCCTTGACAACTCTTTAAACTTTTTCAGAGGCATCTGAAACTTGGGATCCTCACCCGGCCAATTCTTTCTTCCTCTTCGATACCTTGGAAAGGAGAACCATAATTTTTCTCTTGACACCAGGAGGTGAAGGGAGAACCCTCGTATCTCTTTCCCTCAAAGGTTCGATAAAGTTTGCCTCGGCTATTATGATTGGAGTCTGCGATGTTTCGCCTTTCTTTCCCTGGCCAGGCTAATATCACATCGATCCTCTTTGCATCTTCTGCAATAATGATATCGGGGCCAGTTTGAGGACAACCCTTTAGAAGCAGGTTCTCTTTAAGGCTCAGTAGCCTTTTTAAATTTTTCAACTCGACCTCGTCTAAGGTCGGACAAGCCCTCTTTTCATTCAAAATGCCTTCGAAATTCCATTTTCAAGGCACTGGAAATTAAGTCCTCAGGTTCGCCCTTTCTAAATTCTCACTCGCCACTAGCATGGATGAAGTATTTCTTCCAATCATGTTTAGAAATGGGATTGTCAACAACTATTGATCGACTTCCCCTTGGGGATCACTCAAAAACTTGTTGTTATCCTACCTCAAGTGCAAGGTTGTCAAGTTTTAGTATGGAAATGGAAATAAGGGGTTGTCGTACCCAAGAGATTGGATTAGAATTTCAATCACAAGCTAGATTGATTTTAGGGTTATAAAACTAACAAACAGTCTACTATGTACTATGCAAAGCCAAGACTAAATATAATGGTATGTGCAAATGTGTAGTGTTGAGTTGTTGTTTGGTTGATTGATGATAAGTAACACTAGAATTTGAAACTAACAAATGGAAATACAAGCAAATTTAAGTACAAATTAAATTTAATGATGATGAAGGATTTGGGGTTATTAGGGGTTCACACTAACCCTCTCATGTAACAAACAATTCAATTAATGATTATGCCAAATTAGATAGATGCGATTCCCTCCTAACCCCCAATCAAGGTAAATTAGGGCACATCATCTTTCATGTTATCAACTATCCCAACCAAGGTGATAGGTAACTACCTAAGATTAATGCCATAGCAAACCTTAGGTGCATAAAGTTCTAAGGATGAGGAATCCAAGCAATTAAAACAATACAACCAAGATGCTTTTAAATTACCATGATCTTATGCAACAAGCTTTAGAAACTAAAGGTTGCCAATCTCCAATTTCTACATGACAACATTTCTCATATGCACAAGTGGTAAATTCACACATATAAGTCATGATCTTTAAACTAGCATAAGAGCATATATATCCAAAAGGGCATTTATATCACAAATTACAAAGTCATTACATGGTTGAGCTAGGGCTACATCCCTAGCCCCAATTCAAGAAACTACTCACTATCCATAAAAGTTACAAACAACATCACAAATTGAAACATAAATGGAAACAATAAGGAAAAGAGAAAACTCTAGATGTTGAAGCCAAACTCCCAAGGGGTGTCACTCCTCCAAGGATGCCCAAAATAGATTCTTGTCCCAAGTGCCTCCAAGCTCCACTTGCAATAATGGTGGTGAATATGGTAGATGGGTGTTGTGATGGTGTTTGGCTTTTTGGAGAGGAAGAGTTGATGGAAGGAAGATGGAGAAAAGAAATGATGAAGAGAGATGAGAAAAAGCTAGGGTTTTGAAATATGGAAGATGAGATGTGTGTTTTTGAGATAAGATGATGGAATTAATAATGAAATGAGTGAAATTAGAGAGGATGGAGGGGGGAGCTCGAAAATGAGAGAGTGTTTTATGGTTTGGGTGAGTTGTTATGTCTAGAATATGTGGCTAGGATTAAAAGGAAATGAAGGGATAAAGTTTGGTTAATTCAAAAATGAGAATATTTCATCTTATCCCTCAATGGATGATTCTTAAAGGATGTTGAGATAGGTAGATGTTCTCTTTGCCTCATTTAGAGCCTTCACATTGTGGTTTCTGAATTTTACTTAGAATGGCAAACAAAGGGGAAGGAAAGAGAGCATGTGATAGGCAATTACCCAAAATGGAAAGATGCCTTGAGACCACTTTATCCTTTTGCTGACAGGATTTCTAAGCTGTCTTTGGAGAGCGATTTGAAGGCCTTAACCAACTCAGAAATTTACGTTTTATATATCAATAGAAAGCCCTGGATGTCTTCTTTCCAAAAAGTTATGCCCCACACAATGCAGCTGACTCAGTTCTCCTCGGGTGCAGTTTTGGGCTGATTTTGAAATTCAAAATGAACACCTTAGAAGTCTTCAAATTTCACGAAATTTAACCTGGAATAACTTCAAGGTGTTAGCTTCTATCTCCAATTAGATTCATGTTAAAATCTATTAAGGAGAATAAATGGTGAAATTTCTCATTTTATTGCTCGGAATCTAAAAGCACAAAACTAAATAAAATTTAAAGCTTTTTAATCAAATGAACTCACAAAAACTAAGTAAGAGGAATATAAAAAGATATGAATTTATGAACATATCAAATACCCCCAAACTTAGGTTTTGCTCGTCCTCGAGCAAACAAAACACACAATAAAGAAAAATACAAGATAGGGCTATGAATTTCGTAAGCACAAAATATTTTCTAGATTTTTCTCTAGTACTAATAACAAGACATGAAACACATGCTTGAGTGAGTGTGTGCACTATAAACCATATGTCAATTCAATGCATTCACAAGATATGCAATTCAAACTTGGATAAGCAAACACTCATTGGAATGCTTTCTATTTTCACACAAGTGTTTAAGGGTTAGTGTATGCACTCAATGTAATGTTGTGTATATGCCTCCATATTCTTGCTACTCAATCTCATCTCCACTAGTCATGCACAAAATATCTTGGATCAAAAGGACTTTATTAGGTTGTAATGGGCTTTAGGGTGAGGGGTTAAAGAAATGAAAAGGAAAGGTTATCACAAATTCCAAGCAAACATAATTAGCAATTCTGTTGTTGAGATTTAAGAACTTTAAAGACTTTAAGATGCTTGCCAAAACTCAACCCTCAAACCATTCCCTCAAACTTAAACTAAAAACATTTTTTATTTCTTAAATAACACTTTTTTTTATCCAATCCTTTCAAGCCAGAAATGCAATTGCATTTTCAAAGTTATCACATCTACCTGTTTAACAATTGGACATGCAATCACAATCACGATTCTCTCTTTTTTTTTTTCTTTTTTTTTTTTTGCATACATAGAACACTCTCACACTTGTCTTTCTCATAACCCCCAAAATTATTTCTTTTGCAAGCACCTTAACATAACTCAATCTCATATTGCTCACTAGTTAGCTTGAAAAGGGTAAGGCTAGTGTTTAAGCAAAAGGGTAAGACATTTGTAGTGGAAATAAATGAAAGGCTAACATAAAGGCACAAAATGGCAATCTAATGGATATAACATATTTAGGGATTATGCTCATTTGGCCATGGTGGATTCCTAATGCCTAGATCATTTCCAAGATGGATTCATACATGACACAAAGTTTTGAGAGATATTAAGCAAGTTCTAGAGATGCAATATGCACAAGATTGATCACACATGAAGAACAAAGTGCTATGAACAATATATATATGCACTTCTATTAGGCTCAAAACTCACATATATGGCATAATTGGTTCACACAAGTCTTACTATGCTTCTCTCATTACAATGCATCAAATTGACAAAGCAACAATACACAAAACAAGCACCATCCTATCCTAGTCATGAACAATGCATCAAATTGACACAACAACAACACACAAAACAACAAAGCATAAATAAATAAATTTAAAACAAGGGTCAAGAAAAACTCCCCCTTGTTGATTTCCATCACTTGAATCTTAAGGTGGCATGAACTCCCATCAAGTGTAAGACGATTGCAATTCACCTTGGAGATGGCTCCACTCTTCAAATCTTTGATCTCAACGGCACCATGGGGAAAGACTTGAACTATTTGAAATGGACCACTCCATCTTGATCTTATTTTACCCCTAAACAACTTCTATCTTGGTTCTAAAAGAAACACAAGTTACTTTGGCCCAAATCTCTTATTCACAAGCTTTTTGTCATGATATGTTGTGGTTCTCTTCTTGTATAGCTTGTCATTGGAAAGACATTCCTCAACTTTGGGAACCAAGGGTGTTGTATAGGATCTCACGGCCTCCATGGTTGCTTCTTGTTTGAACTTCATGACATAGCTCACTTCAATCCGATAACAATCATAGGCTTGTGATGGCCTCTTCAATGCATCAAACACCCTAAATACAATGGTAGTGTCATGAACCGTCATGGTCATAAGCCCCTCTTTTACATCAATCTTGGCACCCACGGTTGCCATAAATGCACGACTAAAGATGATAGGTAAGTCATTCGTTTCCACTTCCTCCATGTCAAGAATAATAAAATCCGTCGGAATAATAAGTTCATCAACCTTTACAAGAACATCCTCCACTACTCCTCTTGGATACACTATGCTCCTATCCGCCAATTGAAGAGAAATAGTGATGGGAGAGATGTCTCCAAGACCTAGTGTCTCATACACATGATAAGGCATAAGATTGATACTTGCCCCTAAATCCATCAAAGCTTTCTCAAATGGTTGATTCCCAATGGTACAAGGGATGGTAAAGGAACCCGGATCCTTCAACTTAGGTTGAAGCTTCCTTTTCAAAATGGCACTCACTTGCTCACTTAGCACCACCTTATCATTCTTCACAAAGTTTGTCTTGTACCTTTTGTTTGTACATAGATTCTTCAAGAACTTGGAATATGAAGGAATGGTCTTTATGGCATTGAGGAGAGGAATGTCTATAGCCACTTTCTTGAACAACTCAAGAAGTTCATTCTTCTCTTTTTCTTTCTTGGCCTTATCTTCTTGCTTTCTTAGAACTTAAGGATATGGAAGTGGTGGCTCAAAATCTTGCACTATCTTCAAAGGAGGGTTGAATGTGATACCTCTCTTGAATGGTCTCTCAGATTGCTCTTTCTCTTGCTTCTCCTTGATGCTACTCTCGGCCTTAGTATTAAGATTGTCCTTCAAAGTCTTAGGATAACCATCATTGTACCCCAAATTCACCTCACTATCACCCAGATCCATAACCTTCCCTGTTCTTCTCTTGCTTCTCAAATCCGGGTGGTGCAAGTGACTTTCCTTGTTGTGCCTTGGTGTGCTCCCTAGGTTGCTCTTGTACCTCTTCCTCAAAGCTTAGCAAGGTTACTTGATTGTTGTACTCCTTGCCACTTCTCAAGGTAGTGATAAGTTTAGCTTGCTCATGCTTTGGATTGTTCTCAACCATGCTTGGAAACACACCTTGCTTCCTTTCTATAACCTCATTGGCCAATTGCCCAATTTGCATCTCAAGTTTGTTCAAACCATTGCTTAGAATGCTGATCTTTTCATCTTGCTTGGCTTGATTTCCTTTGCTCTCTATGATGAAACTAGTTAGCAAATCTTCAATAGAGGGTTTTTTGATTACCTCTTGATGCATTTGTTGTTGTTGTGAAGGAGCTTGGTAGGGTGCCCTAGGAGCTTGATATGAATTGATGGCTCCTTGGTTGTTAAATGAAAAGCTACTAGCACCTTGATAGCCACCATTAGGCCTTTGAAACCCTTGGCCTTGCTCACGACTAGGATAGGATGGTGCTTGAGGTGCTTGTGGTTGGTCACTCCATCTAAAGTTTGGATTGTTTCTCCACCCCGGATTGTAAGTGTTGCTATAGGGATCATTCCTTGGTCTTTGTTGATAACCAAGTTGGTTGCATTGCTCCATAAATTCCAGAAATGAACCTCCTTGAGAGCATTGCATTGTCTTATGTTGCAAGCTCTCACATATCATACAACTATGCTCCACTTCCTTGCTTGCCATAGATGAAGATGGTGTATAGCTAGAATTCCCTTGTTGAGCATTGAGAAGCAAATCAAGCTTCTTGTTCATTGTGGCCTCTATCTTCTTCAACTCTTGTTGCACATTGATGTGAGAAGTGTCTATGTAAAATACTCCTCTTCTTTGTTGCTCTTTCATAGATAAGTTCACATCCTTCATTGGCAACCTATCATTGACATTGTCCCAAAGTTGTGAAGTCTCACTCAAATTTCCAAGAACCTCTACGGCCTCCCTTTCGGTTTTGTCCATAAAGCTTCCTTCACATGCATAGTCCACTCTTCTCCTTGTCTCTTGAGTCAACCCATTGTAGAAGAAGTTGAGAATCATCCACTTGGTGAGACTGTGATTAGGGCAACCATTTTCCATATCTTTGAATCTCTCTCATGCTTCATGAAATAGCTCATTAGGTTGCTCCCTAAAAGCATTAAGAGTTGCCTAAGAGCAATGGTCTTTGATGGTGGAAAGAACTTTTGGAGAAAGCTCTTTTGCATTTCCTCCCATGTGTGGATGCTTGCGGCCGGCAACTTGTATAACCATTGCTTAGCTTTGTCTTTCAATGAGAATGGGAAAAGCCTTAACCTTAAATTGTCCTCATTAATTTCATTTAGTTGTACGGTTGAGCAAGCTTCACAAAATTCGGTGATGTGCAAATAGGGATCACTACTTTTCATTCCATGAAAGCTAGGTAACAATTGTAATGTACCCGGCATGATCTTAAATGCATTTGCACAAGGTGGAAGCACAATGAAACTAGGATGAGTGGCCAAAAGAGGTAGTGTAAAATCTCTCAAGGGTCTTTCTTCCTCTAGTGGTGGTGGAGGTGGATTCCTATCCCCCATCATTGCTTCCTTTGGAGGTGATTTTTCCCTTGTCTTCCTTATACCTCTTTCTCTTGATCTACCCCTTGTAAACTCTATCAATTTCTTCCCACTTCTCAAAATAATGTGTGAACTTGAAGTGGTTGAGTTTTTACTCATACACCTATCAAGAGAGCAAGAACACTATAAGTCACAAGGATAAAAGAAAGAAAAGAGTAACTAACACTATAAGCATCCAATGTCAATAAAAGAAAAGAGTAACTAACAAATGTACACAAAGTAATACACAAAAAGTAAAACAATTAAACTAAAACGCAACAGAAAACTACTTTATGACCTCTGCTCAGTTTTTAGCTTATAACTTTTAAACCGCTGATCCGATTTTGACGTTCTTTATATGGTTGGATTCAGGACGAAAAAATAAAGAACCTTAAACTGACCAAATTTGCAAAGCAGCAACCAAACAAAGCAGTTTAATCCAAAAAGAAACACTACGTTTTCTAACAAAGTAAAAACAAATTTAAAACTAAAAATTCGAAATTTTTTTTTCTTTTCTTTTATACTAAATAAAATTCACCCTAAATGCAACCCAAGCTTAGGATCAAGGTCCAAGAACTCCAATCCCCGGCAATGGCGCCAAAAACTTGTTGTTGTCCTACCTCAAGTGCAAGGTTGTCAAGTTTTAGTATGGAAATGGAAGTAGGGTGTTGTCGTACCCAAGAGATGGGATTAGGATTTCAATCACAAGCTAGATTGATTTTAGGGTTATAAAACTAACAAACAACCTACTATGTACTATGTAAAGTCAAGACTAAACATAATGGTACGTGCAAATGTGTAGTGTTGAGTTGTTGTTTGGTTGATAGATGGTACGTAACACTAGAATATTTGAAACTAACAAATAGAAATACAAGCAAATTCAAATACAAATTAAATTCAATGATGATGAAGGATTTGAGGTTATTAGGGGTTCACACTAACCCTCCCATGTAACAAACAATGCAATTAATGATTATGCCAAATTAGATAGATTAAATTCCCTCCTAACCCCCGATCAAGGTAAATTAGGGCACATCCTCTTTCATGTTATCAACTATCCCAACCAAGGTAATAGGTAACTACCTAAGATTAATGCCATAGCAAATCCTAGGTGCATAAAGTTCTAAGGATGAGGAATCCAAGCAATTAAAACAATCCAACCAAGGTGTTTTTAAATTATCATGCTCTTATGCAACAAGCTTTAGAAACTAAAGGTTACCAATCTCTAATTTCTACATGACAACATTTCTCATATGCACAAGTGGTAAATTCACACATATCAGTCATGATCTTTAAACTAGCATAAGAGCATATATATCTAAAAGGGCATTTATATCACAAATCACAAAGTCATTACATGGTTGGGCTAGGGCTACATCCCTAACCCCAAATCAAGAAACTACTCACTAGCCATAAAAGTTACAAACAACATCACAAATTGAAACATAAATGGAAACAAGAAAGAAAAGAGAAAACTCTAGATGTTGAAGCCAAGCTCCCAAGGGGTGTCACTCCTCCAAGGATGCCCAAATAGCTTCTTGTCCTAAGTGCCTCCAAGCTTCTCTTGCAATAATGGTGGTGAATATGGTAGATGAGTGTTGTGATGGTGTTTGGATTTTTGGAGAAGAAGAGTTGATGGAGGGAAGATGGAGAAAAGAAATGATGAAGAGAGATGAGAAAAAGCTAGGGTTTTGGAAGATGGAAGATGAGATGTGTGTTTTTGAGATGAGATGATGGAATGAATGATGAAATGAGTGAAATTAGAGAGGATGGAGGGGGGAGCTCAAAAAATGAGAGAGTGTTTTATGGTTTGGGTGAGTTGTTATGTCTAGAATATGTGGCTAGGATTAAAAGAAAATGAAGGGATAAGGTTTGGTTAATTCAAAAATGAGAATATTTCATCTTATCCCTCAATGGATGATCCTTAAAGGATGTTGAGATAGGTAGATGTTCTCTTTGCCTCATTTAGAGCCTTCACATTGTGGTTTCTGAATTTTACTTAGAATGGGCAAACAAAGGGGAAGGAAAGAAAGCATGTGATACGCAATTACCCAAAATGGAAAGATGCCTTGGGACCACTTTATCATTTTTCTGACAGGATTTCTGAGCTGTCTTTGGAGAGCAATTTGGAGGCCTTAACCAACTCAGAAATTTACATTTTATATATCAATAGAAATCCCTGGATGTCTTCTTTCCAACCATATATTATATGCCTCAATCCAAGCTCAAACCAAAACGTTATGCCCCACACAATGCATCTGACTTAGTTATCCTCGGGTGCAGTTTTGGGTTGACTTTGAAATTCAAAATGAACACCTTAGAAGTCTTCAAATGTCACGAAATGTAACCTGGAATAACTTCAAGGTGTTAGCTTCTATCTCCAATTGGATTCATGTTAAAATCTATTATGGAAAATGAATGGTGAAATTTCTCATTTTATTGTTCGAAATCTAAAAATACAAAACTAATTGAAATTTAAAGCTTTTAATCAAATGAACTCACAAAAAAAACTAAATAAGAGAAATATAAAAGAATATGAATTTATGAACATATCAACTACTCACTATTCATAAAAGTTACAAACAACATCAAAAATTGAAACATAAATGGAAACAAGAAGGAAAAGAGAAAACTCTAGATGTTGAAGCCAAACTCCCAAGGGGTGTCACTCTTCCAAGGATACCCAAAATAGCTTCTTATCCCAAGTGCCTCCAAGCTCCTTTTGCAATAATGGTGGTGAATATGGTAGATGAGTGTTGTGATCGTGTTTGGCTTTTTGGAGAGGAAGAGTTGATAGAGGGAAGATGGAGAAAAAAAATGATGAAGAAAGATGAGAAAAAGCTAGGGTTTTGAAAGATGGAAGATGAGATGTGTGTTTTTGAGATGAGATGATGAAATGAATGATGAAATGAGTGACATTAGAGAGGATGGAGGGGGGAGCTCGAAAATGAGAGAGTGTTTTATGGTTTGAGTGAGTTGTTATGTCTAAAATATGTGGCTAGGATTAATAGGAAATGAAGGGATAAAGTTTGGTTAATTCAAAATGAGAATATTTCATCTTATCCCTCAATGGATGATCCTTAAAGGATGTTGAGATAGGTAGATGTTCTCTTTGCCTCATTTAGAGCCTTCACATTGTGGTTTCTGAATTTTGCTTAGAATGGGCAAACAAAGGGGAAGGAAAGAGAGCATGTGATAGGCAATTACCCAAAATGGAAAGATGTCTTGGGACCACTTTATCCTTTTGCTGACAGGATTTCTGAGCTAGTTTTGATGAGCAATTTGGAGGCCTTAACCAACTCAGAAATTTACGTTTTATATATCAATAGAAAGCCCTAGATGCCTTCTTTCCAACCATATAATATATGCCTCAATCCAAGCTCGAACCAAAAAGTTATGCCCCACACAATGCAGCTGACTCAATTCTCCTTGGGTGCAGTTTTGGGCTGATTTTGAAATTCAAAATGAACACCTTAGAAGTCTTCAAATGTCACGAAATTTAACCTGGAATAACTTCAAGGTATGAACTTCTATCTCCAATTAGATTCATGTTAAAATCTAGTAAGGAGAATAAATGGTGAAATTTCTCATTTTATTGCTCAGAATCTAAAAACACAAAACTAAATGAAATTTAAAACTTTTAATCAAATGAACTCACAAAAACTAAGTAAGAGGAATATAAAAAGATGTGAATTTATGAACATATCAATAAGTACCAAAAGCTTCCAGGTACCTTCTTTGTTGGGACTAATGTGTAGCAATGCACGATGTCCCTAAGGGTTACATATGCCTCATTCATTTTATTCCGATGCCTAATCCTAAAGATATTCCAACGCGTGATAATTTGAAGGAGAGTTCTCCAACTGTTCGGGACGAGTTGGGCAGGAGGGAGTCCAAAGTGATTAAGAAACACTACAAGAAAAGTAACTTTTTGTAACATTAAATTTACAACATTTAATACATAAATGCTGTTAATCATAAATATTTATAACATTTACTTGATAAAATGTTGCATAAGATGTTAAGTTTGTCTAATTTAAACAAAACACCTGATTTTATTTATTTGCAACGTTACCTTTACGCCTTAAAATCCCTAACCTTTACCACGCAAGAGAAATGTTGTTAACTCCAGATTTTTTTATGAGTTTTCATTCTTCCGCCAATTTCATTCTTCGCGCGCAAAAATTTCATCATTATAATGGGTTATCATCTCTCAAATCATGATCGTACAAAAGTGACTTAGAATTCAACCCTAAACCTTAGAGGTATGGGGTTCTTCAAAAATACCCAAAATCCAGTGGTGCTTTCTGTTTCTCTTACCCAGTGATCTTGGTACGACGTCAGTGGCATGTGTTAAGAAGTAAAAAATCTGTACGTTTCTCTTCTTCTTCTTACTTTTCATTTTTTGTTTCTTTGTTTGGAAATAGCTCACACTAGTCGATCCAGTTGTTTCAGTAGCTCACACTGTTCCAGTGGTTAGAGCTTTGGACAATCGCGCTTGAGTAGTGGGTACTATGGATCAGACGAAATTGGATGTGGGTATCATCATTCATGATAGTAATTTTTATGGGTGTGGGTATCATCATTCATGATAGCAATTTTATTTTTTTTCCTTTTTGTTGCTCCCTCTTTTGTTTCTTTCTTTTTTCTGTTGATGAATCCCTCACACACTCTGTTTGTATGTCTCTGTATCATAGAACCAAAAAAGATTTAATTGGAAATTTGGTGAGAACCAAATCTATGGGAACTTGAAATTCATACGAATTTTTGTATTGTACCTGAGTTTTAGAAGATATTCAAGGATGTGTAAGGCTTTTGATTTGCAGTCTAACATTAAAGGAGATGGAGTCTAATGTATTCATGGCGATTCTTTTCAAGGAGATGGATTATAATGATGCTATAATCCAATATATATTATCATGAAAAAATTAGACTCATTATATTGATTGCAAAGTGTTTCTGTGAAAAGCAGGAAAAAATTTCCTTTCCTCCCATTTGCCAGCGTTTGCCTGAGAACAGGACAAATAAATGCAATAATGTTTACCTTTTGTGTACTGTACCATCTCTTTTTCTTTTTTCTTTTTTTCCTGTTTTTTTTTTTTCAATAAAATCTCTTGTAAAGAAAAGAATAAATAGATAAATTAATTAAAACACATGCTTATCATTTGAAGATCGTCTAGGCTAGACACTTGCACCTTGTTGGTCTGTGTCACTGCTTGTGAAACTTGTAAAATTTTAACCGTTTATTGCTTTTGGTGAAACTATGTTGCTCAACACTATCTCATCTTATCTGCAATAAATATTTGATATGCACATAATAATGCTATTGTGTTTGTATTTTCAGAGTCGAGGCTGTGCACTCTTGGGCATACATGATACACCAACATTAGAGGCAAGGAAAAACTATTTCTTGACCAAGGATGGCAGGTAGATTTTATAAGATACTATTTTTCAGCAATAAACTATTACCTCCTCGATTCATTGCCTTAGATGTATATGATGATACACCATAAACTTTTCTTTTGGGTATGGCTACATCACACAATTTACAACAGTGAATTACTCTTTTAAATGAATTATGCAATTAATCTAGCCTCGATTGAAGCCTGGGAGGAATGAAATTAGATGTGTACAAATAAAAATGTGACATTTTTAATGTTCTCTTGAGATATTTTTCCCTGAAGGCATTCAAGTTTTTGATCATAGTAATTTTCTGTTTCTTATTTGATAGTCAAATAGTGAATATTAGTGAACCTACAGACTCAAGTTAATTATAGTAATTTTATGACCAAGTTCTTAGACTCAAGTTCACTCTCACAGGCTAAGATGGAGCTTGAAACTTTGTCAATATGGCTCTAACAAGCGCAAAGATATTGATGGTCATAGTAATAGTACCAAGATGGTCAAGTTCACTCAAGTTCATAGTAATTTTACGAGACTTGAGTCTAAGAATCATAATAATGATGGTCATAGTAATTTTATATTTCTTATTTGATGGTCAAGTTGTAGGTCATAGTAATTTTATATTTCTTATTTGATGGTCAAGTTGTAGGTCATAGTAATTTTATGTTTCTTATGTTTTTTCACACATTAGACTCCATCTCTTTGAATACAAATGGATTATAATGAGTCTAATCTTAAACTAAGTTCTTGGAATTTCTTAGACCACCACACTCAAGTAAAGATTATAAGATGATCAAACTTTGCAATCTGTATGTAGCTGTAACCCAAATATACAAAATAAAGATAGATTAATTAAGGAGCTAGCTAGATATAATTAATAGGCACTTAATTTTAGATTTCGTTGAGAAAAATTCATGCTTAATTGGCAATCCCTAGATGGTAAATTACCTGATCTGTAATGTATTGTTGCATTGTAAATGTCCAAAGAATCCTCGACCCTCAAACTGAGCAGTACTACTACTGTGGTGGCTTGTGGGTTATAGCAATTTTCTTGTGATTGGAGTGTTATTACTATTCTATCTCATGCACCTTCATTACTAATCATAGAGTGACTTTTGATAGACCCTCGTAAATCTTGTATCACAATGTTTGTTATTCATAGAGTAATCTATATATACTGATTAAAACCATAACAAATAATTTTTTGTACTTGTGGCTGTTTTATCAAATTGACTATATATGTTTATAAAGAGGCTACTTTTGTCTTGATCAAGCATTCTCTTGTACTTTTTTTATTAAACATGTGTGAATATTGAATGTATACTTGTCTGCATCAAATAGATTTTGGTTGCTGTCTTTTTTATGTGATATCTTAGAAATAAGTCAATTGGGAATTGCCTTTATGTTACATGTTTTTGAAGGAAAAAAACAGAGGGCACAAAATCAGCTAATAAAACTCATTATTGCTAATTCCATTCTCAGGTAACATTTCAAAGCCCTTAATTGAATTGTTGAATATAACAATGGCATTGCAACATTATACTCACTATTTTATTTAAACTAGACTTGCTTCACTACAAGAAATGTGAGCAAAAGCCACCTTCATTGGTTGCACAGAAAAGGGTGGTAATTGGGCATTAGGGACTAAAGTGCCTCGATTTTAACAAAAATTGATGGCAATTAAGCAATAGAGACTAAAGTTCCCAAATGCCACCCTTTTCTATACAACCAATGAAAGTGGCCTTTGTTCACATTTCTTGTAGTGCTTCTTTATAATTGCTTCAACCACAAAATTGCATATTAGCAACCCAATAGTTAGAAAGTATAAATTGCATATTCTCTCATCCTTTTCTTCATTAGTACATGGATATCTATGTTAAGCTAACTGGTACATGGTATAATATGATCCAATATATTATTCAAATCAGGATATATGTGCACACGTGAGAGCAGGCTTTATATATAATGGACAAGACATGGGTGTATCTTGAAAGGTCTTTCCAATTACTTTGTTATAGAAAATACTAAAACATAGTATAGTCAATTTTAAACAATAATAATGATTAGTTTTATGTGTAGACGTTCTAAAGAATACCAAGATGCAGCTAGAAACTTTGTCAATATGGCTCAGACAAGCGCAGGGAATTTTGGTAATATCATATGCCCTTGCACTAAATGTCGAAACCTTCGCTCTCACCATGCTAATGTTGTTTATGAACACTTGGTTATCAAAGGAATGGATCCTAGATATACTACATGGGTCCTTCATGGGGAAAGTCCACACATGAATGTAGAATGTGAAGATGTTGATATATCAGACACATATAGAATGTATAAAGATGTGTATGATCAAGATTTACGTCATGGAGAACCATTTGGTGAAAGAGCAGAGGAAGATTTCACGCAAAAGTTGGAAGATGCTGAGTCTCCCCTTTATACAGGATGTAAAAAGTACATTAGGCTGTCTGCAGTTGTACTTTTGTACAAGCTTAAAGCTGTACATGGTTTGTCTGATATTTGTTTTACAGAATATCTTCAGATATTTCGAGATATGCTGCCTGATGGAAACAGTATTCCTGATTCGATTTACTCAACAAAAAGGTTATTGAAAGCATTTGATCTAGGGTATGAGAAGATAGATGCATGCTCCAACGATTGTTGTTTATTTTGGAAAGAAAAAAAAGATATGGAGACATGCCCAAAATGCAGCACTTCAAGATGGAAGTTAAACCAACGCACTAAAAAGGTTCAAAAGGGAGTTCCAGTGAAAATTTTACGCTACTTTCCTATAATACCAAGATTTAAGAGGATGTTCAAGTCAGTGGAAAAAGCACAGCAGTTAACTTGGCATTCTAATAATCAAAGTCAAGACGGAAAGATGCGTCATCCAGTTGATTCACCAGCATGGAATACAATTAATAGGAAATGGCCTGAATTTGGTTTGGAAGCACGCAATCTTAGACTTGGACTAGCAACTGATGAATTTAACCCTTTCGGTGACCTTAGTTCTAGATATAGTTGCTGGCCAGTGATACTAGTGATTTATAACCTTCCCCCAGGGTTAAGCATGTTGAAGGAAAACTTAATGTTGAGTCTATTAATTCCAGGTCCAAAACAGCCAGGGAATGATATAGATGTTTATTTAGAGCCCCTTATAGAGGACTTGAAGGAACTATGGAACAACGGGGTGGACATGTATGATTCATACAATAAGGCAATGTTCAAATTGAAAGCTATTTTAATTTGGACAATAAATGATTTTCCAGCATATGGAAACTTAGCTGGATGTACAACAAAAGGGAAAGCAGCTTGTCCTATATGTGGTCTTGGTACATGCTCAAAATATTTACTCCACAGTAAGAAGGTGGTGTATATGGATCACCGACGGTTTCTTGCATCAACTCATCCTTTTCGAAAAAAGAAAAGTTGGTTTGATGGACATGAAGAAACTAAAAGAAGGCCTAAACCATTAACCAGTCAACAAGTCTTACAAGAAGTGAAAGATATTGTGAATGATTGGGGAAAGAAAACAAAGAAGAAAAGGAAGAGAGACCCAAAAGAGGTACAAATGTGGAAAAAAAAGTCAATTTTTTTTGACTTGCCATATTGGGAGGTATATGTTTAACACTATATTACTTGTTTAATATTTTAGACCATCAGTTTTTATTTTGGGTGTTAATTTAAACCATGATGCAATTATTTTCTTTTGATAATTTTGTAGGGATTACTCTTGCGTCATAACTTGGATGTTATGCATGTGGAAAAAAATGTTTGTGATAGCATTGTTAGCACATTGTTGAATATAAAAGGAAAATCAAAAGATGGGTTGAAATCTCGTAGAGATTTGCAAGTGATGAACATTAGGCATGCTTTGCATCCAGTAAAAAGAGGCAGCAGGATGTATTTGCCAGCAGCAATGCACATGCTTTCCAAGAATGAGAAAGAAACATTTCTTAAGAGGTTATATACTTTAAAGTTACCAGACGGATATGGATCCAATATTGGGAATTGCATCTCATTAGAGGAATGCAAAATAATGGGCCTTAAATCTCATGATCATCATGTTCTAATGCAGCAACTATTGTCAGTAGCAATAAGAGGCCTCTTACCAAATGGGACAAGGAATGCAATCTTCAGGCTATCTGCATTTTTTAATGAATTGTGCCAGAGGGTGATTGATGGTAATAAATTAGAAGAAATGGAAACAGAAGTTGTAGAGACTTTGTGCATGTTTGAAAGGTTTTTTCCTCCTTTTTTCGACATTATGATTCACTTGACGATTCACTTAGCACGGGAAGTTCAACGGTGTGGTCCAGTACAATATCGTTGGATGTACCCATTTGAAAGGTACTATCATTATTGAATTTTATTTTTATTTATAATTCACTTATCTCAAATCTAACTAACATAATTTTTATCCCATACACCATTTCTCTAGATATATGAAAGTATTGAAGGGGTATGTAAAAAATCGTGCACGACCCGAAGGGTGCATAGCTGAGCGTTATCTAGCTGAAGAATGTATGAGGTTTTGTAGTGGATACATGGAACAAGCAAGTATAATTGGTACTCGACATGATCGCAATGAAGATTGGGATGATGAAAGAATATTATTTGGAGGACATACATTCACTACTGGGGTACCAATTATTTTGGATGATGATATGAGAGAAATTGCTCATTGTTATGTGTTACGTAATAGTGCAGAAGTTGAGCCGTATTTTGAGTAAGTTAGATGACTATAACCCTTATTTTAGGAACAATTATCTTAACTTTTTTTTTTTTTAATTTTGTTTCTATTTGGTTTGATATATTAGAATGCACAAAGAGGAGTTGAAACAAAAAGATGCCAGACTTAGAAATCCAAAGTATGAAAGCCTATTAGAAAAGAGGCACACAGACCAATTTAGGGAATGGTTGTCAAATAAGGTGGTTGAGTATTTTTTTAATTTGCTGCCAATCTGCCTTTTGCATTTACATTTAGTTAGTGATCTCTAACTAAATTTTTACTTAAACAGATTAAGGTCCAAGAAGATGGGATCAGTGACACACTTTATTGGCTTGCATATGGACCTAGAAGTTATGCTATGTCTTATTCTGGATATATTATTAACAGACTCCGTTTTCGTACAAAGGATACTGAGAAGTCAACACAAAATAGCGGTGTATCCATTGAAGCTGACACTCTTTGTAGATCTAGTGCAAAAGATCCCAATCAAGTTATGGGAAACATCTCTTACTATGGGATTCTAAAGGATATCATTTTACTAGATTACCACAAATTTAGTGTTCCTGTGTTTAAGTGTGATTGGGCTAATATTTCAAATGGTGTCAAGGTAGAAGATGGTTTTATATTAGTTAACCTCCCTGATGGAAAATCAGCCTTTGAAAAAGATCCTTTTATTTTGGCACCACAAGCGAAGCAAGTCTTTTATTCTAGGGAAAGTGATACATCATCATGGTATGTTGTACTAAAAGCACCACCTAGAGGCATTCATGATGTAGAGATGTCCAATGAGAGTGATTTTTCTCCATACGCAACTCTAGATAAAGAAACAATTAAGTCTACTTATATTAGTGAAGATGTCCAGTATGTAAGAGAGGATTGTGATGGAATCTTAGTGTAACTTCTAATGTTAGTGTAATAACCTAGATTTTTATTAAAAAAATTATATTTAGGGTACTATTTCATCTATTGATTAAGCACTTTTTGTTGTTAATTATTGGTTGCTTTTGCTTTGAAATGTCATATTATCTTTTTCCCTATTGTTTTTCATTAATAAACTTCATCTATTGAGGTTCATTGGAAAAAAAAAAGGTATATCTCTATTTAAATTGGCATGTATGCAGGATCTTGTAATTGAAACCAGATTTTCAGAGATGTCCAAAACCAACCCAGAGGTAAACTCCACTGTACAGTTAATTTGCACATATTATCAGTATTGGAATTTTGATAATATAAAAGTCTCTAAATTTCATTATCTATGATTACACAGTCGTCTAAACAGGGGAACAAAAGAGCAAGGAAAGAACAAGATGCTAGTGTTGCAGCTCTTAGAAATAATACTGAAAATCGTGGAATTAGAATCCGTGATGATTCTGATAATTCAGCGCCTAATGTAGATGAGATACCTGATTCCTCTCCACTGAAAAAAAAGACCAGGGGCCCTGCAACGATTGATATTATCGATCCTCCCAAAGATGGAAGACTTGTCAATGTTGAATTTAATCCTTTGGGTCAACCTGTGAAGAAAAGTTCTAATAAGCTATCTTCTTATATTGGTTGTTTGGCACGACAAGTGGTGCCCATAACATTAGATAATTGGCATGGTCTTGATGATGAAACAGAAGAACGACTTTGGATTTGTGTTAAGGTAAGTATTGTAACGCATACTGTTGCTTTTTACTATTATTAAGTTTATTACATTATAACTTGTTCATAAATCATTTTCTTTTATAATGTAGCAACAATTCAAGTTAGAGGAATGCCATAAAAAAATTGTTTTAATGTCAATGGGAAGGAGCTGGAGGACTCACAAATCTGTTCTAACACGAAAAATACGAGAATTAGCTGAAAGTGAGGATGTTTCCAGACATATTGGTGCATTCAAGGACTTGAAACCCAAAAGCACTAACGAAAAACATTGGGCGAAGTTTGTCAAAGAGAGACTGTCTGATACCTTCAAGGTTAGCATGTTCTTCTATATATAATAATGCAAATGTTGACATTTTTTATTAAGTAAAACAAAGATTGATGCCTTCTTAATTACATGTTTACTATTTTTTTTTTTTTATTTTAGGAAAAGAGTAAAAAGTTTCAAGACATGAAGGCAAACCAGACTCTCATTCACACCACAGGTCGGAAAGGCTTTGCTCGTTTAGAAGATGAAATGGTAAAACTTGTATTGTCTATCAATCTTTAGTTCTTCTAAAATTGAAATTAATGAGTTATCCACTAATTATTTCTATGTTTCTTAAGAGAGAAGAGAATGGATCAGTGTCTAGAGTTGATGTGTGGCTTCGTGGATATTCAAAGAAAACAGGAAAGCCAATTAGTGAGGCACTTGCTGATGCAACGGTAATATACATTAATTAATAGACCGAAAGGGGTTGGAATCCCTTATGGGAATGGTTTATTTCAATCTCTTAACAGTTATACATTGTCTATTCTTTTATTTAATGTTAGTTTGCTTTTTTTTTTTAATTATAAAGTTTTTCGAATCTGCAATGTTCTTTATTTGTTTGGATATGAGGTGTTGATTTTTGCAACTCCTATCCACTCCATCTAAGTGTTGATTTGTTTGTCCCTTTTGAGTTAGCAATATAAATACAAGCAGTAAATTTGTTAATTTTTAGCCTTACACTATTAACCAAAATATTTGCTTACATTCAGCAAAAAGTGAGTGAATATAACAAAAAACATGCAAGTGAAGCTGCTCAATCTCTCAAGGACGATGCTCTAACCCATGTATTTGGAGCTGAACGACCAGGGCGGGTTCGAGCACTCGGGTTTGGAGCGACATCAACAAGATTCACTTTACAAGCACATAATAGGTCCAATGTTGCATGTCTTGAGGGTAAGATTAAAGATCTTCAATCACAATTTGATGAGCTGAAAGCCTTGTTTATTAAACAAGGCAGCAGACAAAAGGTAATTTTATTTTTTTTCTTTATCTAAAAGCAATGAACTCTATTAATCTAATTATAGAAATACACTAGCATGAAAAATGTTAAATTCATGTACAACCAAGGCCCTTACATGTTTGCTGTGATGTGAGCTGTGGTTCAATTTTAATTGACACCAAATGATGAACAAAATATATGATTACTTCATGTTCAATTAGCATATATATGACATTTTATTAATTTTTTTTAGGATCAAACTACTACAGAGGACACATTGGAGCATTCTGAAGATATTCTACAGGTGTTGTATGTGTGTGTGTGTCTATTTGGTGTGTAAAAGATTCCAATTGTCTTATGATTTGAAGAACAACTATTTGTATTACTGTGATTTTAATTTGATACACAAATGCTAAAATCTTTATAGGATCAAACTACTACTCCTAAGGATAGCATGCAACATTCTAAGGAAACTTCACAGGTTTGCATTATATATATGCTTATTCAATTTGGTCACATCTTCTTCTTGGAGAAAATTGACCGCATTCTATTTTTCTTTGTAATTACTCTATTTGCAGCACATGAATCCAACTATATCAGATGCAAGGAATGTGGAAAATGGTCGATGTAAATTACTATCATGGATGGGAACTGGAGAAGTTGTAGCTGAAGGAACAGTTGCATCAAAAGATCCTCTTTCAAAGGTACACCATGTTTGTCTTGGACCAGATTGTTGGAAGGTTTGGGTGACACTTATAGTATTAGAAGATGCTCCATTATATCGTCCAACGTCAGAGTTTAATGTGGTTGATGATGCAATTGGAAGTACTATTGCTTGGCCCAAAAACTACATTGTTCTAAATTAAGTACTTAATTTAGAACAATGTAGTTTTTGGCTATTATGCAGAGGGGTGATCTTTCTCGGTCCAAAGTCTAACTAAAGTGTTTTTGGTTCTACACATGGTCTAGCTATACCAATGCAGGATATGTTTTTTGAGTTTGTGCATATTTGGTCTTTTGCAACTCCATCTTGACCATTATTTTGACTCTAGTTGATAATGTATATATTGACCTTTTTGTGGTCTACACATGCATTTGGTATATGTTAGAAGTAGGTGACCTTATTTTGTTCTACATAGTTGGTCTGATGTATAATATATTTAACGTCTAGTTGAATGTATTTAAGTTCTTCTGTAATTTCCAC
Source organism: Dryas octopetala (assembly GCF_963921425.1). NCBI lineage: Eukaryota > Viridiplantae > Streptophyta > Magnoliopsida > Rosales > Rosaceae > Dryas > Dryas octopetala. Next base: position 21,516,559 of record NC_141371.1, read on the forward strand.
TAAAAACTAAGGTGGCGAAATGATGTAATTATTTTACTATGTGATATTTTATAATTAATTGTAAGAATGTGATCTATTATTCACTTGATTTTATTTAATTTTTTCAATGTCTATTTTGATTCATGGATGACTTTGAGAGGAACATTTTAGAAGTTAGTGGGTGTATTAAAATATTTCTAATTGAACAATAATGGTTAATCAAGAGAATAAGGATGTAAAAAAAAAAAACCAATATTCGCAGCATTTAAACAATGTTGCAAGCTGAGTAATACATAACAACATTTGCAATCTAATATCTTTAGTAACGTTAAAAATATGTTATGAATAATATTTGTGGGGGATGTAAGACCTCTTTTGCAACGTTAAAAATATGTTGTAAATGGAACTTTTGCAACGTTATCCAACTGTTATAAAAGTCAATATCCAACGATGAAAAAATGTTATAAAATATCATTTGCAGCATTTCTTAGTAACATGAAATAAACGTTGCAAAAACAAGGTGTCTTTTGCAACGTCTCAATATATAGCGTTTAATAAAACCCTGCAAATGATAATTTGCAGCGTTTATGGAATGCTGCAAATGAGTACTTTTCTTGTAGTGAAATTTCCTAATGAGACGATGCAGAGGCAATCTAAGCCTGAACTCGAAAGGCTGTAACTGGAAGCAGATAATACCTTTGTTGGAGTATAAACACCTGTCTTTGATTCCGGGGGTGTTGAAGTTAATTTTGTAGGGTCGATGAAGTTATTCGAGTTCTAGACAGTTTTTTTCTACCACGTGACTTTGAATTCGATCAACAATGACCTGTGGATATCATTGAGGTTGAATCTGATCAGAGACAACTGCGACCTCAACACTAGATTGAGATGGAGGATTTAGAGGGATAGTTGCTCGTATTTTAGGAACATCCCTAGTGAGTCCTAAGGGTAATTCTAAGGATTTGCTTTTTTTCTTTCATTTCTTTTTGTTTAAAGCTTTACGAGTTAGTAAGAACTTTTTCCTCGAAGTTGGAACCTCAGAGAAAGTAGAGGGGTAACTGATGGGCCATTATATTTAGATGCAATATTTATTAATTTCTAGGTCATAAATAGGTGCCTAAAGAATGATCAGACGCCCAAGGCCCAAGCTGGAGGCTAATCTGACTATTAAATAGTCAGATAAGAACCAAGCCTTCATTAACTGCTTTGAAGGTTAATGTACCTCGACAGTTAATGAATAAGAGGTTATTTATTCTTCAAATTCAGGAAATAACTCTTGGGGAGAAGGGGTATGAAAAGGCTCGACATAGATCATGTTAAGGGACGAAAAAGGAGATCCGAAAAAGATAACATGACTAAGTTAAGAATCGAAGGGCCTTTGGAGGAATAACCTCCCCAAAGGCATGAAGATCACGTTTTTTAGTTCTAAGAATTTAAATTGGTTTTTCCTTGTTAAAACCATTGTACTCATTTTATATTTGTCACATTCAACAAGCTCTAGGATAAATTGAGATTTTAGTCTCTTAGGGTTTGTTTTAGGTTAAACACATCAAGGTTGAAAGAACAAAGCATATGGACTAAGGCAAAATGCATTTCATGCATCATATTTGTTAATAAGCCCATTACATATGAGTCCATTTCATTGCTTATGAAATTGTCTTAAGTGAGCCTGTTAGTCTTTTAAGAATCATGTGATGTTCACATAAGTTCACCTTTCTCAACCCATTTTGTAAGACACCGTATTTTTCAAAATCTTATTTGGGATTTTATTTTGAGATTTTGAGAATTTATTTGAGAAATTAAAAAGTTTTGGGAAAATTTTTAATTTTTGTTTTAATTTAGGCTTGACCCAAAAGTTGACTTGTAAAGTTAGTGGGCTTTCATTTTTGACTTTGGGCCCGTTGGTTAGGTCCTGATTCCACGATTTCGTAGACATGAAGCACACGTAGATCAGAGTTACGGTTTGAGTTTTACGGACGTTCAAAGTGAGGAGCAATTTTGTCAAATTTCATTTAACGATTTTAAATACCCAAAATCATTTTATATTTCATTTTTTCCTCTCTCTCTTCCCAGTTCTCTCTCTCTCTCTCTTTCTTTCTCTCTCTCTCTCTCTCTCTCTCTCTCTCTCTCCCCATTTTCACTCTTTCACGCTGCACAGTGCAGCCGCCGCCATCACCGGCGCGTCCGGCGACGGCTGCCGGAGGTCGAAGCCCAGACGAGCTCGCCTCCCTTTCCTCTTCCTCCCAGTGGCAGCATTTAACCCAGAAAATCCAGCGACGACGGAGAATCGACGCGAGACAGAGAAGACTCTTTTGCCGGCAATCTGTGTTTTCCGACGGAGTTGTGACGCCGAACCTACTGGGTCCTCCTCCTCTCAGCACGGCAAGTTTGGCCATGGTTCTCTCTTGCTCTGACGACTTCTCTCGGTGACGGATCAATGATTTAAGGCTGCGGCTTCTTCGACTATTTTCTAGCTTTTCCGGCGACTTTTGGCTGTCGACCCAGGTTGACCACCGCGGACCACTGCGGGTCCCGACGCGTGTAGTCGTGCCGATGACTCCAATTGTTGGTTTTTAGCCTCTGGCCAGACATCCGAAGCTTGTGGGTAAGTTTCTATGTGTTTTGTGTGCTGTTCTCAGTTGGGCAGCCACCACGCGAGCCGATTGTCGTCCGTTTTGGTCGTTCAATGGTCGTTTGTGTTTCCGATTGTATTTGATTTAGTGTTCTGGTTTTAACAGGTACACAGGCTCGAGAAATCTTATTCCCGATGTCGTCATGCTGCCAGATTCGATATTAGAGCAAAGGCGCCATGAATGGCATTTCAATCTTTTCACAAGTTGCACGGTGAGTGAAATTTATCTGGTTATATTGTAGAGTATAGTGGGCGAATTGTCTGTTTTATGTGATTTGTTTTTTTAGGTTAGAGGAGGCTAAGTGTAGGACTAGATCATGAGAATGGATTGATGATGATATTGAGGCTAAGGGATTAATTGGAAATTATAGAGATGCTCTGAGATTAATTGCTGATTTAGACGAGAAATGTCTATTGTCGAGGTTAATGATTTATTTAGTAGTCAATTATTCTGCTAGAATGATCTAATTAATTTTTAAGGAAGTATCGGTATGATTTGAGGATTCTTATTTATATCTTTGGTATTATTATGGTTTATACTGATTATGGAGAGAAGGAGAAATGTAGGTTTGGTTGATTGGAAAAATTGAGATTTGTTATTCGAGGAAGATGTTGAGTCTTGATGTTGGTTTGAGTGGTGTTGACCGCATTTGAAATTTTATGCAAAACAAAAATTTAGATCTCGTTCAATTAAGAGGGCATATAATCATTTATCTCCTTACTTGAAATTCGTATAATAAATTTCCTAAATTATGAAACTGGGCGTGTTTTTATACTAGGTCGAATGAGCTTCACCTCTCGGCTATTCTAGTGGCAAACAAGTAAAGGATCGTGAGTAGAAATCAATTCTGAAAAGGATTCGGCATAGCTCGATGTAAACCGTGAGTGGACATTGTTTTATAAATGTTTTATATAATTTATGATTATTTTTTTTAAAGAAAATTTTTTAATTATTGCATGCTAATTTAATTGAGGGTTTAAACAAGCTAGTGCATGCTTATTCATTTGAAAAAGAGAAAAATAATAATAATTTACTATTATTGTTTGGAAGCTTAAATTTATGCTTAACTATCTTGATATTTTCGATTAATGATTTACGAAATGTTTTGGAAATCTGTTCAATTGCATAAGTTTGAAAATCTTTTGTTAAATAATTGTTTTGATATGAGTTAAGGAAGTGAGATTTTGAGATCATGGTTGCATTGCATGATTTTCATAAGGAAGGTTTATGAAAATGGTTTTTGGGTATTATTCTAAGTTGTTTATGATTAAAATTTCTATTTCTCTGAAAAAGATTTTGATTGAGCAGTTTTCACGATTTGAGAATGATTTTATTTAAGCGGATTTACTAAAAGAATTATATTTTATCTGGATGAGTATTCCTAAGATATGGTTGATTGAGATATTCAAAAGCGGTTTCAAACCGCCATATAATTAGTACCCCCTCAACAGGTATAGATTTACTCTACACCCACCTAAAGATGACTCGGCGGTGTATGATCAGCATTTGCTCTACAATTGCCTAGTCGGCGGTGTATGACCAGTATTATATATTGCTTTGCACCTGCCTAATCAGCGATGTATGACCAGCATTACATATTTGCTCTGCATTTGCCTAGAGATGACTCAGCAGTGTATGACCAGCATCATAGTCTCGACGTGCACGTATGACCAGTTTTTCCCCGGGTACTAGGGTGCGTGAGGTTTTAGTTTGTGAAATATTTTGAAAAATGATTTTACATCAATAAATATTTTAAATGATAGTTTCAGTAAGACATTTCGTTTTATTTCAAACATTTTAATAGTTTTACAATTTGAAAGTATTATATGTTCTTCAGAGTTTGATTTACAGCTTTGAGGGAATTTAAAAATGGTTTTAAAACTGGAGAATCTTTAAAGAAATGAGTTCAAAGTAAACAAGCAGTTTTACAAATGATTTTCAAGGGTCGTGTTTTAAAGTTCATTTTTGTCCACTCACAGAGATTATTATCACGTTTTATATTTTTTTACGTTTTCCCCCACGTCGAGGTATGAGTTTTTCCTACTATTCGTCTGTCAACATTGTTGGCACAATATTTTTGTCTTATTTGTTTTTATGTATATTGATGTTGTAAAAATCCTACTTAGTTATGCTCTGTTTAAATTCAGATACAAATTTTGGATTACAGTGGAAATTTGCGGGCCTAACACCCAGTTAATGTTGGATTCAACAGGATCACTTCGGATTCCAGCGTGGAATTTGTGGACGATGCTGTCAACTTGGTATCAGAGCTAGACCCGTCCAGAAGTGTGTGGATTGCAAGACCCAAGTTCCAAAACCCTGAGTAGGCGGCTACGCGAGACACTGGCGAGCTACCAGATGAGGAGAAGTGAGTGATCTCACACTGCCTGGGTGAGGAATGATGATGTTACGGAAGGTTTGAGAAACCAGTTTGAGAAAATTAGTTGAGAAAAATGTTTGACAAAGCCAGTTTGAGAAAGAAAATGATTTTCAAGTGATTTTAGAAAAATATTTTATTTGAGCCATGAAAATGTTTGAGAAAGTTTTGAGAAATGTCCCCTGCACTGCCATCGCCTCTCTGCTCCTCAGAAAGTTCAGGAAAGTTGAAGTTTCAGACTTAGTATGAGATTTGAATTTAGAAAAGTTTGAAGGTTTGAGTAAGTTTATTAGTTAGAGAACAAAGGTTCAAGGGAAATAGTAAAGTAGGGTTTTTAGTTGGTTGAAGAGTTAGTTCACCGAGTAAGTAGGGTTATCGATGTAGTAGCTACGTAGGACCTAGGTTGTTGTTTGTTTGCCAGAACTCAGCGGTTACAGTTTTGCAACCTCACATAGAAATGCTTCAGAAGTGGTTGAGCTACTCGCACATGGAGATGGAAGTTCTCAAGAAGGAGAATCCAAAATTATCGAGAACCGCGACAAGCTACTCTAAGGATATGAAGATCAAGCTGGATGCACTCGAAAGATCTTGGAAAATAGATGCGGATGGAACACAACAAGCTCGTTACCTGCAGTTCTCAAGTGAAGGATTCGATCTGCATCGTATTTTTATTATCTTTCTTGCTTGTATTATTCCCTGTTTTCTTTTAACTGAAAGAATTTTTCTGAAGTATGTTTTGTTGTTGCTTGTGCTTGGTTAAGATTGTGTGAAGTTGTTATGCTTTTACTTTCCCTTAGGAATTTCGAGGACGAAATTTTTTTTAAGGGGGGTAGATTGTGAGGCAATACGGGGCGGGTTTGCCAATACCATACCCGCCCCGCCGGGTAATCGGGTCCCCATCGGGGGTATTCGGGGCCCCTATTATTTTCAAAAAAATAATTTTTTTATTAATAACATATCAAATTAATATAAATATATAATATAATAGATGAAATACACTAAAATTCATCATATTATATTACAATAACACTAAATCATAAAGAGAACACTATTAAATTTTAAAGATATGCAACAAAAATTAAGAAAATAAATTAAAATATAATTATGTAATATAATATTTTTATTAAACAGGTATACGGGGCGGGGCGGGGATGGGGATGGTATTACCATACCCGCTTAATCGGGGCGGGTCCCCACGGGGATTTTCGGGGGCGGGGAATTTTGCCATCCCTACCCGTATTAATCAAAATTAGAGTGTGAGCCCCAAAAACATTTATGTAAAATCACTGTATAAAATAGTTTAAATCAAATTAAAATGGGTTCCATTGCCTCGTCTTTTCCCCACTACCTCCTCAGCATGCTTAACCTGCAAAACACAAACCCTACACCACATCCATGGTGTACCGGGTTATACAAAAAACCCGGTAAGCTCGAAAGCTCGTATGAGTGAAATAACTTAAACAATTATCCTCAATAATATTCATAATTACTCAATAACATAATATTTCATTCACCGATAATTCAAGCATCAAAATAAATCAAATTCCTCAATTTCACATAAAAATCCCACCAATAAAAATGTAATAGTCATTCCAACAATTCAAGCTTAATCATCCACCATTAACCTCAAACATAATTTATATGCCTATACCGTATCTCCAACTCATTCACGATAATACAAACCACACATCATATTCCATAATCTCATGACAAATCATCAACATTCTCATCTTCAAGATTCAAGCTTAGACTTTATCAAGTCCTAGCCAAACCAAATCCTAGCAAACAAATGCATACATGCAAGCAAAGTAACAAATCAAACTATCCAATTTCACTCACTGTACAACCACATGAAAAGACCGAAATGTCCTTCATAGCGCCTTTGCTAGGATATCAAATCCAGCAGCATGACGGCATCGAGAATATGATTTCCCGAGCTCATGTACCTGTTAAGACCAGACAACCAAATCAAATACAATCAGAAACACAAACAACCGAAACGGACGGCAATCGCACCGCGTGGTGGCTGCCCAACTTAGAACAGTACACAAAACACACAAAAACTCACCCACAAGCTTCGGGTGTCTGGCCAGAGGCCAAAAACCAACAATTGGAGTCATCGGCACGACCACATACGGCGAGACCCGCAGTGGTTCGCGGTGGTCAACCTAGGTCAATGGCCAAAAGTCGCTGGAAAAGCCAAAAAATCGTCGGAGAAGCAGCGGCCTAAAATCATCGATCTGTCGCTGAGAGAAGTCTTTAGAGCAAGGGAGAACCATGGCTGAACTCGCCGTGCTGAGAGGAGAAGGACCCAGTAGCTTCGACGTCACAACTCCGTCGAAAAATGCAGATCGCCGACGAGAGAGTCTTCTCTATCTCGCGTCAATTCTCCGTCGTCGCTGGGTTTTCTGGGTCAGATGCTGCCACTGGGAGGAAGAGGAGAGGGAGACGAGCTCGTCTGGGCTTCGACCTCCGGTAGTCGTCGCTGGACACTCCCTCACGCGACGGTGATGGCGGCGGCTGCACTGTGCAGTGCGAGAGAGAGAGAGAGAGAGAGAGAGAGAGAGAGAGAGAGAGAGAGAGAGAGAGAGCTGGGAAGAGAGAGAGGAAAAAATGAAATATAAAACTAATTTTGGGTATTTAAAATCGTTAAATAAAATTTTACAAAATTGCCCATCACTTTGAACGTCCGTAAAACTCAAACTGTAACTCCGATTTACGCGTGCTTCATGTCTACGAACTCGTGAAGTCGGGACCTAACCAACGTGCCCAAAATAAAAAACGAAAGCCCACTAACTTTAAAAGTCAACTTTCGGGTCAAGCCCAAATTAAAACAAAAATTAAAAATTTGCCCAAAACTTTTTTATTTCTCAAATAAATTCCCAAATCTCAAAATAAAATTCCAAATAAGATTTTGAAAAATACGGGTTCTCACATATTTATTATATATATTTATTTTGTTAAATGCATAGCTCATCATTGAAAGAGAAAGGAGTTTAAACGTTTGATGTTCATGATTTTTATGAGCCCGAGATTCGGGGCGTTACACATTTCCCCTCCACGTGCACTGTTCATTATTGCCTACACACACTCACGTGCACTGTGTATTCTCTCTCTCAGATCATCCTTACACATAATTGGATATTTCTTAACTAAGAATATTCCCTTCCTCTCTTATCTGAATCCACATCATCATTCTCATCATCAAACCAGCTTTGGATTCTTTTCTTGGACATTCTTTTTCTAGCTGTCATTTGTTCTTTAGCTCAAAACAAGTCAGAATCCTCCATGTGTCCCAATCAGGTGACAATTTGTTTTGGACAAAATAGAGTGTGCCATCTAGCTCTCATTCCTCAACTCTTTCATTTTGGACTTTTCACGTTTTGGATTGAGAGAGAGAGTTCAAGTTTCTTCCTGTGAGAAAAATATTTTTTCTGATGAAAAATGTTTTCAAAATCTGGGTTTATGTTTTCTAAAATCTGAGTTGGTTTTGATCTTTTATTTTCATTATCAAACACTCATATAGATTTTAGGTTTGGATTCTCCATCAACTTCTTCAAGTTTTGTAACTTGAAGGAGCTGATTTTTATAGAATCTAAAATTGCATTTCATAGCATTTACTTTGGTTCCACTGTGCTTGTGTTGCTGATTGGTGCCATGCATTGAAGAGCTCAAGGAGTGAGCTGTTAATTGCATGATGAACTAATTACTTGGCTCAAGGAGTTTGCACAAACTGTGTCCCCTTTGAACCCTAGCCCTAAACAAAGGGGGATTAGGGTTCAAAGGGGACACAGTACGAACAAATGAGTACTTGGTATTCCAAATCACACTGTATTTCAGGATTGCAGGTCCAACTAAACAACTTAATAACTGCACACGTGCTTCATGAATTGAGCACTTTGCTTTTAGTAACCGCAAAAGTGCTTTCAGAGAAAGAGAGAGAGAGAGATTATACCTTTAAACCAACAACGACTGGCCTGATGGTCGATTTCTTTCTATTGCTTGAGTTTCTAAGAAAAAAGTGAGTGACAAACTGGATTGGAGGCGTCCAATTCTAAGTATAGAAAAAAAAAATGAAAAGAAAATAGTTAAGAAAAGAGCAGTGACGGATCTAGGAATTTGATTCCGGGAGGTCATAGTGTACACTATACCATAAATTTTTTTTTACGAAAATAACACTAAAAAATTAAATGATAGTAGTTTCATTTATAATTCATGATAAAAACATACAAGCTACAATTGTCCACGACGAGTTTTCATTTTCTGAAAACACGTCATTATAGCTTCATTATCAATACAATCAAAAACATATTTCTCAATGTAAACAATCAAGCTATCGATCAACCATTGATCTCCCATTTTGTTGCGGAGTGGACCCTTAATAATATTCATGGCGGAAAATGCCACCTCCAATGAAGCAGTTGCAACCGGTAAAACCAAAGCCAATGTAATAAGCAAATACACATAAGTATATGTCCGATCAGTGACAGATCCAGGAATTTGATTCTGGGGGGTCATAGTGTAACCTATACCATAAATTTTTTTTTTACGAAAATAACACTAAAAAATTATATGATAGTAGTTTCATTTATAATTCATGATAAAAACATACAAGCTACAATTATCCACGACGAGTTTTCATATTCTGAAAACGCGTCATTATAGCTTCATTATCAATACAATAAAAAACATCTTTCTCAATGTAAACAATCAAGCTATTGCTCAACCATTGATATTCCATTTTGTTGCGGAGTGGACCCTTAATAATATTCATGGCGGAAAATGTTCTCTCCACTGAAGCAGTTGCAACCGGTAAAACCAAAGCCAATGTAATAAGCAAATACACATAAGTATATGTCTGATTCAACCCTTTCTCCACCAATTTTTTCGCAAGATCACCAATCCATTTCAATTCTGAAAAATCACTACTTGAACGCATATGATGAATATAAATTCTAAGTTGATCTTCAAGTGCCAATAGATCTCGATCTGAAAAATCTTGAGGATAAAATTGAGCAAGGCAAAGTAACTTTTGTATGTCAAAAGCTACGAAAGAATTATCCGGACTCAAACATGCCAAACAAATAAGTAACTCACTATTTACCTCATTGAAGCGATCCTCCAATTCCACAAGTTGTTCATCAATGACATAAATAAAGAGCTCCCTCGAGCTCAATATGTCTCATCCATGTTAGGAACTTCAATATGATTTTTAGCATAAAAAGATGCTACTTGATCAACCAAAAGATCAAACTCATTATTTCTCATATGGTGTAGTATTTCCTCACATGCTTTGACTAAAGTCATTGCACTCACAATCTCTTGATCTTTCTTTTGTAATGCTTTTGACAAAGCATTTGTGATTCCCAATATAGATCTCATCAAAAATAGGTGAAACACAAACTGAAAAGATAGTATTTCTCCCAATAATCTATTTGCTTCACCTACCCTATCAATGTAGCGATCATCAACAATCAATTCAAGCACTTTCACAACCGATGCAAACATATAAATCAAACTAATCAACGTACCATAATGAGAGTTCCAACGTGTATCACCGGCACGTTTGAGACTAGATTCTTGATTTAAGCCTCAACCCGTTTGAAGACAATCATTTTCAAAGGCTTCCATAAGCTCTTTTTAGAGTTGCTCTCTCAATGCATCACGACGCTTACAAGATGCTCCAACAATATTAACCACACTATTACAAAATGTGAAAAAAATGGCAATGTCGGCATTTTTCTTTGCAACGGCAACAAGAACTAGTTGAAGTTGATGAGCAAAGCAATGAACATAAAATGCACAAGGTTGTTTTCTCAAAATCTTTGTTTTAAGGCTATTGAACTCACCTCTCATATTACTAGCTCCATCATAACCTTACCCTCGTATCTTGGAAAAACTCAATTTGTTGAAAGAAAAGAATGCATCAATGGCATCCGTGCACTAGAAGTGGTTTTGACAACATGTTGAACCCCCACAAACCTTTCAATTACTTGCCCTTTGTCGTCCATATAATGCAACACCATAGCCATTTGCTCCTTTATTAAAATATCACGTGAATCATCCACCAATATAGAAAAGAGTCGATCTTTTATATCATTCATGATAACCCCAATGGTTTCCATGACACATGCATTAACAAGATCTTTTTGAATTGAAGGAGCTACTAACTTGAGATTCCTCGGGGCATTTTCCAACACAACGGCCTTAACTTTCTCATCATGATCTGCAAGAAATTGCAAAAGCTTCAAATAATTCACCCTATTGCTTGAAGTGGCACTTTCATCATTGCCACGAAAAGAAAGTCCTTGTCGCAACAAAAACTTTGTGCAATCAATTGATGCATTCAAGCAAGTCCGATAAGCAATACGAGCTTTGTTTGACTGTTTTTGCACAACTGTTTCAATATGTAAATTTTGGTTCATTAAATTCATAGCAGCTTCTCTAGATCGATTGTGAACACTGTCAACTGGCCCAATATGCGTGCTGAACTTTTATCTCCCTTTCTTCCAATTCCTGAAGCCTACCCCAGCAAAGACATCACTACCCACTTGTTCAAAATTGGATTTAAATAGATAGCAATAAAGGCAAGATGCGGCATCCTTAGATTGACTATATTCCAACCAATCAAACTCATCAAACCATTGGGTAATGAAGCGTCGATCAATTCCCGATTGATTAGTTTGTGGGAATATATTACCTCTAGGTTGACAAGGTCCCTTTGTAGATATGCTCTTCGGATCTCATCTCGAATATTAGGGCTATAATCCGCCATTTGAGTTCTTAGTCCAGGGTCTGCTTAAAGACTAGCCAAAATATCATCTAACCCACTTAAAGTCGAACCAAAACTTGAATTAGCCGAATTATTTGAACTACCTGTTGGACATTTTCTCTTAAAATATCGTTCCATAATTCTACACATGTAAACCAATTTCCAATAATCAATTAAAGTCCAATAATCAATTTATCAAATTTATCAAAGTAGTAACAATAATCAACCAAAATCCAATAATCAACTTCATATAATAAAAACCCATAATCAATTAATCAAATTATCAAAGTAATAACAATAATCAACAACAATCCAATAATCATATTAATACAATAAAAACCCATAATCAATTAATCAACCAATAATTAAATCAACATCAAGAAACCACTAATTAGTCTAATTTCATCACAATAATCTTATCAATTAATTAAAAAAAATATCATATATTATAACTTTAAGGTGAATTGAGAATTGGGAATTAGGGTTTGAAACTTCGAACTTACTTGAAAAAATAAAATTCAAAGTTCACATTTGAGTTTGAGGGGCACTAGGCAGCAGTCAACAGGGGCGACGGCTGGCTGGCTGGGCCTTAGTGGGTTGGGCTGTTCGGCTCTGTGCCTCTGTGTGTAAGTTTGGCTATTTGGGAAAATGAATGAAGAATGACTAATGAGTGAGGAAGAGGAGCCACAAACACGGGTCACTGGGTCAGCAGCAAGAGTCTTTTTTTATTTTTTAAGTTCCTAGCTCAAAACGACGTCGTTTTGAGTAGGAACTTAAAAAATAAAAAATAAACAACCCAACTAGTCAACTACCCAAGTGAATCAGTGATCAGCCCGCAGCCCAGCCCACTGAGCACTTTCATCAAACACCTGGAGGGCTACCGCTGGAGCTTGGAGGTCGCCTTCTTCACGTCGGGGGGTCGCTGGTGTCGCCGTCCAGAGGTCCAAGCCAAGTGCTCCGCTGCTCGGGGGGTCACTCGACCCCCCAAGCTTGGCTGTGCGTCCATCCCTGCCGCTGGAGCTTGGAGGTCGCCTTCTTCACATTGGGGGGTCAATGGTGTCGCCGACCAGAGGTCCAAGCCCAGTGCTCTGCTGCTCGGGGGGTCGCCCGACCCCCCAAGCTTGGCTGTGTGTCCGTCCCTGGAAAAGAGGGAAAAGATGCAGTAACGTAAACATTAAAGAAAATCCCAAATTACATGGAACACTAACCTAAATTTCAATAAATATGAGGAAATGCAAAGAGAGAGGGGGAGAGTGGAGAGAAGGAGAGAGAGAGAGAGAGAGAGAGAGAGAGAGAGAGAGAGAGAGAGATTATACCTTCAACCAACAACGAGCCTAGCTCTTATCCAATTGGTACCCGAGCATAAATTGTCACACCGACGTTGATGCATATGTGTAGACCATCATATCCTCCCAGCAGTGAAGTACGATGACGAGGCTAAACTCCCAATAACCCTAGCTCCATCTGAGTGAGAGCGAGAATGACATGGGATGGAGAGATTTGAATGTTTTGGGGGAAATAGATCGATAGATTTGGGTGGGAATGTGGGGGATTACAGATTGATGGATTCAGATTTTTGAGTGCCATGGCAAAGAGTAATAACAAAAAAATTGAAAGGTGCATTGTCCAAAAAGTGCTATTTTTGTAAAATTTACTGCCGGGTGCTAGAGTTGTAAACGGAACATGTATAAGTGCTACCGGTGTCTATTTCCTTTTAGTTTGTGGAGTGTGCGTATGTTTATTTCCCTTGTTCTTATCGATTTTTCTCTCGGAAGTCGGAACACATTCCATGAATCTAGGGTTCTGAAATCGCTAAAATCTTTTAGAATTCTCTTGTTTCAATTTTGAATTCACCTGCAATTAAGTGCAAATAATCAGTCGAAAGAGCTTCATATGACGAGAACAAGCCGCAGAAAGCGACGCCATGAACATGATTACCGACCACCTCCTCCCTCGTCTTCTTCAAACCCAAATCACCAGAAACACCATCCCACCAAGAAACCCAAGAAGCACAACTCTTGCTCAACCCCGACCCCAACCCCAAACCCAATTCCCCCCCAAACCCACATCCCTAAGCGCCCAACCTTTGCCTCATACCTTGACATTCCCAATCTGCCTTCCAAAGTCAGACTACTCTGTGAAATAGTGGCCAATACCCACTGTCTTTCCGTTGAGGAAAGCTTGAAAGAGACTGGTATTAGAGTCACCCAAGAAGACGTTGAAGAGGTCCTCAAACTCTCTTACGCTTTCCCCGGTCCAGCTGTGAAGTTCTTCAGGTGGTCTGGTCATCAGCTCAATGACAACCACAGCCCCTATGCTTGGAACTTGGTTGTTGATCTTTTGGGCAAAAATTGCTTCTTTGACGCCATGTGGGACGCCATCAAGTCCATGAACAATGAAAGGTTGCTCTCTTTGGCCACTTTTGCTTCGGTTTTTAGTAGTTATGTAGTTGCCAATCGTGTTCCAGAGGCTATTATGACATTTGAGGTTATGGACCAATATGGTTGTCCTAGAGATATTGTCGCGTTGAATTCACTTTTGAGTGCAATTTGTAGAGATGGGAACACCGCCGATGCCGTTGATTTTTTGCGTATTGCCAAGGATAAGATTAGGCCGGACCCAGATACTTATGCCATTTTGTTGGAGGGGTGGGAAAACGAAGGCAATGTAGCTGCTGCCAGGCAGGTTTTCTCTGAGATGGTGCTTGAGATTGGTTGGGACCCCAGCAATGTACCGGCTTATGATTCATTCTTGAATACTTTGCTTAAGGGACCTGATGGGATCCACGAGGCAGTGAAGTTATGTGAGTCCTTAAAGGAGAGGAGGTGTTATCCGGGGTTCAATTTTTTCAGGCTTGCACTCGATGAGTGTGTCAAGAATGGCAATGCTTGGGGAGCTGGGGTTCTATGGGAGGCAATGGTAGGGAGGATTGGCGTCCTACCTGATACCAGTATGTATAATTTGATGATTTCTTTACAATGTCATGAGAACAATATTGATTTAGCAAAAAAGATGTTGGATGAGATGGTGTACAATGGAGCATTCCCAAATTTGCAAACATATAACATGTTGTTTAAGTTGCTGATTAACAATAGGAAGTTACAGGAGGCTTCGGTTTTGTTTACTGAGATGATTAAAAATGAGTGTGTTCCAGACCTTGTTAATTGTACAGCAGCGGTTAGGATTTACTTGGATGCGGGGAACCCTTATTTTGCTATGAAAGTTTGGAAATGCATGCTAGAGAATTATCATTCTGGCTTGGAGGATATTGGTAATTTGTTGGTTGTAGGGCTTCGTGATCTGAATAGGGTCCCAGAAGCAGTTAAGTATGCGGAGGATATGATTATAAGAGGAATCAAGTTGAACTTTTCTACATTGTCAAAGCTGAAACAGAACCTTTCCCAAGCAAAGAAGGAATACTTGTATGATGAACTTTTGAGAAAGTGGAAAGCTCAGTAGGTAGGTTAGAAATACTTGGAATTATATGTGTTTGTTACACAGGTTAAAGTAGCTGTTGACCTTTGCCTTTCTTGTGTAAACTTGCACATTTGTTCCCTGTGGAAAAAAATAATGAAACTGGATTGTGTCGTACAGCTATATGGCTGCTTTATAGTAGTCTTTATTTCCTATTCTATCTATGCTATGTCAATTGATAAATGTATGTAAAACTTGTATAGGCATTTTTGACTAATGAAAATATTAATTCTCTCTTTCGGAACAGTTTAGCCAAACTGTTCATAACTAGGTTTCTTTGCCCAAGACTGTCAATTGTTGTTAAAATTTTGTCTCAGAGTTGTAATTTATGTTTATTAAGTAATTCATATTTTATGATATTGAGATGTGAATTAAACTTTAGTCTTGTATGTTTGTCGTGTCCCTCAATGTGAGTTTGTGGGATCTTTGTCATCTCAAGCTCGTTTTCAAGTGGTGGTTGATCTCATAATGTTCTAGTGCAGGTAAGTATATTGCTTTGCTCTTGATCTAGGCTTGGGCATGGTCTATCACTTGAATAATATGTAAACTAGAACAAATAAGCTAGATTTGAATTAGTTGTCTGAAAACCTTTTATTTTTTTTCAATCAATGAAAGATCAATAATCTTCAACCTCAAGAAATTAATGATTGGGGAGCATGAATGGCAGGAAATGAAGGTCACTTCAGGTGCGTGTTAGTCCCAATCATAAATTTTTTGTTGTTAATTCTGTAAGTTGTAGGACTTTTAGAGTTAATAGTATTTGTTTCTCATAACATATTGGTATGCTTGAGCTGCAAACTCAACAAGGGTCGAGGTCGCTCTACCTAATGACAGAAGGGATCAAGGTCACAGGAATCATTTTAATTATTTGCTTCCCTTATTGCCCAGCCCAGCCTGACATCTGGAACCTGGGAGAAATTAGGTCCTCGATGTTCCTGAATTAATTTCTCAAGAGGTACTGTACCTTGGTTTAATGCAGGTTTGGTTATATTGTTTTTGTTTAATAACTTGTGAGCATAAAGGTTCTTCCTACATGTTTGACCACTTTGGAACAGCTCCTACGTGGTTGGGTAACAACTTATGCAATCTAGCAAGTAGAGAAACAAAAAGTATTCATGAAGCCAAACTGGAATTAAATAGCACCAGGCTGCGAATGTTTCTTTCACACTTTTGTAAAGCTTAGAATTTGGTTGTCAACATTGAAAAACTCTTCCTGTTTTCCATGCAAGTAGCTCTTTGTGATTTGTTTATTTTGTGTGTCTTATTGACTATCCTTACATGGCTAGTTAACTTGGATTCCATTTTGTTATATTTATAGCCTAGATATATATGTATTGTTTTCTTATTAATAAATGAAAGTATCTGGCTGAATGATTTCATGTGTCCTGCTATCTCATGTGTGCGTGTACATAGTAGGCATACATTTACAGATGCATCCATATTATGCCTTGCAACCGCTTGCCTCATATGTTGAATCTGTAGTGAGTTGTGCCAAAGAGCGTTAGCTCTGTTTGTGGTATAGGGCTGCTCAACTTGAGTCTGGACTCTGGAGAAGATTGTTAGTTTGCTTACGATGATGTTGGCTTATTTTTTCAAGTTTAAGGTAGTTTCTGCATTTCATTAGTGGTTCACCTTTATTTTAGAAAGATGGGGGCTATGGTTTGATTTGGCTCAAAACCCAGAAAGCAATGCATGAATTATGCCTGTACAGATGGCAAACGGCCCATTAACATTCCATCCATATCAGTATCCTCTTAAATATCCTAAGAATATGATAACCCATTATCATGACCCATTATGATGCTGAGGGCTTGGAGCACCTGCAAGCAAGGAGTAAAATTTCGGTTTCGATGAAATTTTCGATAGAAATTTCGACGGAAATTTTCGTGGAAATTTCGATTAAAATTTCGATTTCGACAAAATTAGATAAAAACGACGGAAATTGTTATCAAAATATGGAAATTTTGAATAAAACTTGACCATATGCTTATTTAACATATTATCTACTATATTGATAAAAAACATTGAAGAAACCAAATTATATAGTAAGTTTTATGTAATATAAGATGAATATAATGCGCGCTGGTGGTAAATACTGTTAAAAAAATGGGTGACTAATTAATAATTATATAAATAACACCTCAAATTTATTTATATTACAATTTTAAATCATGAATTAAATAAGTATTCAATACCACATAGAGTTTCTAGGAGGTTCAAAATTTTCGCTGTCTTCAGTATCATCCTGTCCAGAGTAGGTGAATTGCGAAGAATAATCACCCCAAGATACATCTCCAGCATAACTTTGCATATAATTCCCAACATGCCAACCGTATGGATCAGGAGGTGGTATTTGTGGTGGAATTTGCCCATAGCCATACTCATTGGAAGAGCTACTGCCAGACTCAGCTAAGTAAAAGGGATATGGTGGGTAGACTATTGGAGGGTTTTGCCCATAATTGTAATTATCATCTGCTACCCCCATAGAACCAAAAGTGGAGGATAACGAATCCTCTTCTTCTGGTATCATACCCACATTACCTCTTTTCCTGCGATTGTAGTACTTTCCAATGGCACCAATTCCCCGTCCTGCACGCCTACTCCCATGATCCTCATCTTGTGTTGCATGGGTGTAGTTTTCTTCGCCAGTAAATCGAATGATATCGTATTGATCATCTCCAGTGTTATCTTCATTTCTACCACCACCACCACCCTCACCACCACCTCTACTTCCACTGTTGGTAGGTGTGTCTGATCCTGTGTCAGAGTTGCCTGATCGAGAAGGATTAGTGGGAACATTTTCGTTGCGATTTCTTGGACCTCGCATAAGTTCCTCAAAACTCTCAGTAGGGCCCACCTCCTCATTAAGAACTCTTTCCACATTGATGCCTTCTTGGCGTGCTTGGGCTGCAACATCAGGATCTGGATTGCCTGCGTCATCATCTAGATGGATGGGTCTGATCCACTGATAAAGCTGGTTTTCCTCTGCATCATCATCTCCCATACAATTTTCAAACATATCTAGCGGATCATAGTTGTCGACGCGATCTTCCTCAGCTTGTTTGTCTCGAATTGCAAGCTTCATATTATAGTAGCAATAGACCATCTTTTCTAACCTACTATATGAAAGCCTGTTTCTTTGCTTGGTGTGTATGAGAGCGAAAGTGCTCCAGTTTCTTTCACAAGCGGATGATGACGCCGTTTGTGAAAGAACTTTGATGGCTAATTTTCTTACAGTAGGCGCATCAGTCCCATACATGATCCACCATTCACCTGAATTGTACAAAATTATGAGTGTAAGTTCAACCATTCAATTGATCCAACTAATAAAAGTACGGTGTATACTCACTAGGAGACATTTTTGATCTAGCGGCAATTGCAGCTAGCTCTCCGAACATTCTCTTCGCATCTTTGAAATAAGTTAGCTAGATACAAATCATACAATATCCATCAAAATATAAAACTTAAGACAATTAAATTTTTTTAAGTGTTATGGCAAGTTATTTTCACCTCATTTCCAAATTGGGCAACTTCTGTTGAATCAGGATCCAATGTTTTATATACATTGTGCACAGCCCGAATAAGTTCACCATCATTTGCCACGCCTTCTTTATATTGGTAGCGAGGATTTAAATAGTGGGCTGCATCAAGTAAATATTGAAATACATATTTAGTAACAATAATTTAAAGTAAGATAACTTAGATCAATGAAAAAACATGCGGAACTAAATTTAAATTAAACATATTTAGGTTACCTACTGCATGCAAATCGTGTTGTAATGTTTTAAACCATCGATCATCGATGATTTTTACCACCGACCGTGCACCGTGTTTAAGTAATAATTCTTCCTTTACACGACGCATCAACTCATAAACGGATCCCATAGTAGGATACACCTCTGTATCGACAACACGTAAAACTAGGTATAGAGGTTCTAACAAACCGCAAATCTTAAGCACCTGTTGCCAAAATGAGTGATCAAGTACTATGGATTCCACCTGTTGTCCTGCTTCTCCTCGCCGAAAGTTGCTATTACCCCAATCAGTACAAGTGAACAATTGCTTCAACCCAATCATCTTTCGATACAAACTATCCAATGCAAGATAGTGGGTAGCAAATCGGGTGGGACCAGGACGAATAATATCTCCACCACAAATCTCACGCATCTTTGCCAACAACCAATTATGGTTGTAAATAAAATTTGTGATCTTTTGAGCCTTTTTTATCACCTTAGCAACCGACTGGTTCTTCCCAATCTCTTCGAACATGAGATCAATGCAATGTGCCGCACACGACGTCCAGTACACATTATATTTTTTCATTAACTTCTTCCCTGCGGCGACATATGCAGAACCATTGTCAGTGACAACTTGAACAACATTGTCCGGTCCAACCTCCTCCATTACATCCTTCAGTAGCCCATATATATACCTTGCATCCTTTATGCAATTTGAAGAATCAACGAACTTAAGGAATATAGTCTTACCTCTTGAGTATGCCATGAAGTTTATAATAGACAACTTGGTTGGACCTGTCCAACCATCGGACATGATTGTGCAACCATAAGTTGCCCAATCCTTCTTCAAGTTGTTGACATGCTCTTGCATTTCATTAAATTCCTTTTCCAAATATACATTCCGTATCTGATAGGGTGATGGAGGTTCCACTCCTTCTCCTGCCTGCTGACATCCTATCACCAAGTTTTTGAAATGATGAGATGCTGCTTTTGAAGGAGGAACATTTTCTTAGATGAAGAACTTGGCTATCAAGCCCTGCATCTTCTCTTTGATTGACCCTCCAGAAAAGAGATTTTTAGCACTCTTTTGGCGTGCTTTAGATGACTTGTAGAGGCTTGGTGCTACTGGGGGTGTTGGTTGTGATTCCCTCATGCTTGATCCTCTTCTCAACTGTGAACCACTACTAGACCCAGAACCTTGTCCCCTATTCGGGACTTTATGTAGGTGTTCCCTATCCCATTGTGCTGCTTTGGATTGTCGAATTGCAGCTCGAAAATTTCTTCGCTCTTCAGGCCCCATATCATCATTATAATCATCATCGTCGTCGTCGTCACTGTCACTCAAGTTTATATGACCTTCTCCACGAAGTTCTGCTTGAATCTCTTCTATTTGTTGGGCTTTCTTGTTCCTTTGTTGTTGTTTATATCCCAAGGTGTTTGCAATGTGTTGTTTCACCTCTGGTGGGACACTAGTGCAACGTTTCACATTGCTTCCAGGATCAATACCTGCAAGGTGGTATTTCAGTCTTGTGACTCCACCACCATTCATTACAAGGCCACAATATTTGCATATTGAACCTTGTTTACTAGCCGGATTTGGAAGTGGATGCTCCCAAGCTGAATCACGTGTTCTTCCTCCACTGTCCATATTAGTACCTAATAACAAAAGACATACACAATCACAAATTCACAATTATCATAATAACAATCAAATATGCAAAATCACAATCAAATATACATTAATAACTGTGGAACACTTAATTAACAATAAATCCTTTCACAAAAATAAATTAAGAAATAAAAGAATATAATAAAACAAATTATCCATTTCTTAGATAAGAATATAAGATTAATTGTCTTCTCAATCTTGTTATAGAACCATAAATTTAGTACACAACCCACTTCAAACTCACATCAAACTACAAAAATGTTGTCATGCATTCCACAAATTACCAATATTCGGATATATTAGTGCCAAAATTATATTATTATATACTTGTCAAAAAAATAGCATTATTATTTTATTAATCTTATATATTTTGACATATATTATATATATAATATATATGCATAATGCATCACAAATTCACAGGGGTGAGGGAGAGGATCTTAAAAATTATATACTGCAAAGTTGGATACAAGAGGAATACAAGAGGAATTAAAAATAAAAGGAGAAAAACAAAATAGGTGGTCAAAGTCTGGTATTTCAATACAAGAGGAATTAATGGAGGATTAAAGGGACTGTTTCATGGGCATGCGAAAACCATGTGATCCCATTGCCCTTATAATTAAGATAGAGATTAACACACCCCTTCTTAGCTGTAAAAATCCCAGAATTTATGTTCCCACAGGTTTTGGGGCACCCCCTCTTATCACAGAGGTTCACTATTATTTTGGGGATATAATTTTCTTTTCAGGGCATGAGTTGCCCCAGTTAACAAATATATTGAGTGCGGGCGAAATTATTATTTATTGGGTTAGCAGTTAGCAGTTAGACAGTCTAAAACATAATGGCAATAAAAACTTGAGATTGCCTCTTCTTATAAGATAAGATACAGTAACAGTGATATATATTCACATATATTCTCTATAACTTTAATTCATTGTACATGTCTAAATCAGGATAGCTAATTAATCGGTCATACATTTAAATAATTATAATTAATCGACAAATATACTCATATATAATAATATAATTGACATATATGATAAGATCATAATATATATGTAAGATAGGTTATGCGGCTTATGCTCATCCAGATCAAAAGTACTTGATCCAATGAAATTCAGTCATATATAATAACACATATAATACATTAATACCTGATTCATATCTAGAATTGCAATAGATATGGGAATTTAGACTTAGACACTTAGACTCATAAACCCAGCAAATTAAACATTTCAGTGGGAAAAAAGGAAGTAAAAAAGATATAAACGATAAACGGAATAAACAAAGAGAAATAAAAATGATTCTAAAATTTGACTAAATCTAAACTAATAAAAACAATACCCGGAATATGATCCAATAGGAATGCAGCCTACTAAAAGAACTGGCTTTCTCTGCTTATATAAATAACCAACAAACAACAAATTTTAATCGTGAAGCAGAAGAAAGCATAACACTAGCTTAGAACCAAGGGACAAACAAAAAGGCCAACCATTGCTAAAACTATTTTCTTGTTACTAATCCCACAGCTGTGAGAACCTGAAGGCATATACTTGACATCCAGCATAAACCCAGGCTACCCAGCACAAAAATCGAGCAGCAAAACCAAGAAATAGACATATATGATATATTTCATCCAAAATCGAGCAGCAAATTGAACAACCACTAGGAGTACCGAGTACCCACCCGCCGTTTCTCCAAAATCGATCACCCACCCAGTCGAGATTCTGGGTCTATCTGAGAAGACAACCACTCACGGTCGGAGGCCAGCCGTTGTCGCAGGCGGAGAAGACAGAGTGAGGAGAGAGAGAGAGTCACGCCGCGCCGGAGAAGGAGGCAACTGGGAGAGATCCGAGTGCGCAGGGGAGAAGAAGACAGAGAGAATAGCTGAATAGGTTGAGATTTGAGTGTGTGGATGAAAAAGAGGAAGAGATCCGAGTGATAAGGTAAGGCTGCACAGTGAAATTTTTTATGTTCACTGCGAAATTTCGTCGAAATTTTACAAAAATGCATGTGAGGGGGATCGAAATTTCGGCGAAATTTTCGAAATTTCGCCGAAAAATTACCGAAAATTAAGGGTAGTGTGATAAAATTTCGGGATCCCTAAAAAACGAAAATTTCGCCGAAATTTTCAAAATTTCACTCCTTGCCTGCAAGCCTTTTATAAAAAGATACATCATTAATTTATTTAAGAGCAAATTACAACTTACACCTTTCATCTTTCATAATTGTATGGTTTCACAACTTGCATCCTATGGTTTCAATTTTTTCAATTTAGAACCTAATGTTTTGATTTACTTACAATTTACTATTGCAGTTTGTCTGACTGTCTAATGAGACATTAATTGATGATGTGGCAGTTGCGGATCCCACATTTTGTTGACTTGTAAGGCCGAACGATCTTCCAAACTGCCTCATAAGAAGTGCGTCAGCAGTTTGATATGGATTTTTGGTTTTTGAATGACCTCTCAAAATCCATATCAAACTTGATGTACTGAAAATGAACATACAGAGAGGTCATTCGGCCTTACAGGTTGGCAAAAATATGGGATCTGCAACTGTCAAGTCTTCAATTAATATATAATTAGACAGTAAAAAATATGGTAGTATTGAATTGTAAAGAAATCAAAATGTTAGGTACTAAATTGAAAAAATTGAAACTATAGGGTACAAGTTGTAAAGAGTTATTTACATTTACACCCCCTGAAGTTTATCGTGTTTTCACACTCTCCCTGTGGTTTCAAAAATTATACATGCATACTCTGAGGTTTCAAAACTATTGCACATAACTCCTTACAATGAGACAAAAAATGATGAAAAAGTATGCAAAATGGCATACTAAGGGGGTGGAATGGTGTAATAAGATTATTCAAGGTGTAAGGTCCAATCTCAATACAAATATTTTTTATTTATTTATTATTTTCTCTTGCAGGGGGTTATATACAACAATTTTGAAATTTTATGGGGTGTGTGTAATTTTTGAAACCTCAGAAGTGTATGTAAAAATGTGATAAACCTCAGTGGGTATAAATATAAATAACTCAAGTTGTGAAACATCACAAACCTGAGGGGTGTAAATTGTACTTTGCTCTTTATTTAAATCATTAACATACACAATTTTTCAACAACTTGTCAAGTTCTTTGTGCTAAGTGTTTACAAAATAAATCATTGCCACCTTAGTCTCTCGTAATTTTGCAGTCTTTAGTTTGTCGTTTTGCTTGACTGTTGTTTCGTTCTAGAACATAATAAGGTTGGCATCACAGCCACATTCAGGCTCAAAGTAATTTGCATTCACTTAGTCTTGGTTTAGTTTTTGGAGAGTTTGAGTTTTAACTAAAACAAATACACAAGGTGATGTTTGGGAAGTTAGGGCGAACATAGACGTTGGGTTTTTTGTGAGATAGTTATGTTTTTGGAGGAGACACTAGCCTCTGGGTTTTGAGGGGATAGGGCCGCATATGGAGGCTGAAGAGGTAGCCAATGAGGCCGCTCTGTCTGCTTCATGGGTTTTGGTTCTCATCTTTTGATTTAGAATTTTTGGCTTTTTTACTTAAATACTACCTGAATTATAAGGAGTGTGCTCCCGTACCACCCAAACTTTTTTTCTTGTCAATTTATCATCTGAAGTTATCAATATGTGCCAATGTGGCACTTGTCATTCATTTCTATCAATTTTTCTGTTAACTTGAAGGATACTATTGCCAATTCATGTTATAGAATATCTTAAAAAATAAAAATAAAATCCAAATAAAAATCTAAACTAAAAACAAAAAAAACAAATCCAGCCAATCCACCCTCACCCCCGATGTGAGACCCTGTAAATTTTTTAAATTTTATTTGAAATTTATTATGAGATTTTGATAATTTATTTAAAGAAGTTGTGATTTTCAAAAATAGTTTGGAAGTAAAAAATAATATTTTGACCACTTAGATAATTAATACTCACTGAGATGAGTCTGTATGATTTTTCGGTGATTTTTTTCCTAGACCCGAGCTATTTTTAACGAATTTTACAAAAGTAATATTTAATTATATTTAAGGGCAAATTAGGAAGTTTGAGAAAAAAGTTGATAATTTAACAAAAATTAGCATGACAGGTGGTACATTGACACATATTGATAACTTTAAATGATAAACTAGCAGAAAAAAAAAAAAAGTTTGGGTGGTACGGAAGCACATCCCCTATAGTCCAGGTGGAATTTGAGTGAAAAAGCCAGAATTTTTTTATTCTTCACATGATATGGCTGTGTAATTCATACTGGTCACGTGATAAAAGGTTCAAATTTAATTTTCAAATAATATTACTCAAATTAAAAGGTTTGACACCCAATTGAAATTTGACAAATGTACATAAATGTAGCCATGAATAAAAAAAATTAAAAATGATGCCCTTTGTAATAGGAAATTATTATGCATAACCATATATTTAAAGACTTAAACTGAGAGACAAGTGATGATTAATGTATTGAAAAGCTAGATTTATTTTAATAAAGAGAAAATTATAGATTTAGTTTAATTATTTTATACCTAGTTCAATTTTGGTCCAAAATTTTTTTTAAGTTTTGTTTTGGTCCACTAATTGTTTCACTTGTTCAATAAAGGTCCAGATTTGTTTTCTCAAATTTGGCCTGCCTTTTACCCTATTAAATCTCACACAAATTCAGCAAACATATACTTGTTTTAAAGTTATGCACTTCTTCTTTATAACCATATAAAGATCATTCAAATTATAGTTCTACAACTCAAAATAATTGACCCCAAAGTAGGGTACCTAAAACTACTAATTTTTTAAACTTCACCAAATCTCAATTTTCTTAGATTATAATACTCCAAATTTGTTTTTATGACTAAGAAATGATGAAATATAACTTATACTTCAATTATAATTGAAGAAAACATAACCCAAAAGATTTAAAGTCACAAATATAGACCTTTATTAAACAAATGAAACAATTAGTGGATCAAAACAAAACTTAAAAAAGATCGTGAACCAAAATTGAAATAGGTATAAAATAAGTGGACCAAATCTGTAATTATTATTGATTTTTATAACTGTGTCAAATCTAACCGTTAAGTACACTTTAAAATAAAAATTCGGGATAGTTATATTTTTGTTTAACGGAATTCATTTTGAGTTTGAATTTCAACGATAACATATAAATTCAAATTCACTAATTAAATTATACAGGTCTACTTGCAATTTTCAAATCTAAAACCTGATCAGTTTGTAAATAATTGGTCCAAATCTATGCAATTAATTAAAGAAAAATGTCAGCAAAACTATTTTTTTATATCATCTAGTGTATCATTTCTCTAATAGAGTCACTGGTGGATCTGATCTCTATTAGAGAAATGATACAAAAAGAGGGTCTCTTTAATATTATCTTTAGTAAAATTAGACAGAGAAGGGCATATATTATATAATTATATATATATATATATATGAATGAGTGAATGACGGCTCATGACAAAGTTGGCTCAGCTGGGCTGTCAAGATGAGTTGTCGGCTGTTGGATGGTATTGGGTGGTCACCAAACCATAAAGCCATTTTGATATATCATTTGATCATCATTATTATTATAATAGTTATAATTCCTAAATCCATTTGAGCAACAAAACCCACGCATAAGTACATAACCACAAGCTTAACCTATTTTCCTGAATATATCATCAACTCATCATTCATTCATACACATTGGCCTCAACCCTGTCTCGCTTCCTTGTTCGCTTGATTTTTAGTGTCCTGTCAAATCCCATGACGACTCCATCCCCTTATTTAAATTTTGGCTTAATTGCAGCAATGATTTATAAATTTTTGTTTGAATCTCAATTTACTGCTTCAACAAAATTTTATATAAAAATAGTCCACAAAATGTCAGTTATGTGACTTATATCCCAGTTTGATCCAAATCATCAACTACGATTGATTTTTCATCTAATTTGGTCATGTGCACCCCTACTTCCGGGCATGCCACAAAGGCACTGTTTATCTAATTTGATCAGAGTACCAATTGCACAGTAAAATCTTTTAAGTAAATAATAATATCAAAGTAGATAAATAAAATTAACCAACCTACTAGAGTGAAATAGTTGAATCAACACCCTAAAAAAAGAAGGCATAAATTCAATTTAGACACATAACTATATATACTATTTCAACGGGGTCCATGAACTTTAAAATATTTCAAATATACACCTGATTTATTATGTAAATTGAAAAATGAAATTCCGTCCATCAATTTATTGAGAGATCAGTTAAATGTCAGCTTACCTTTTGCTAACGGGGATTAATTGGCGACGTGGCACCAACTCAGCATACATTTCCCGCCAAATGAGCAACACATGTTCACTTGACACGGGCCCACACACCCATCACCTCTTTCTCGCTCGTCGAACGCTCTCCTAACCATTTAGTCTCCAAAAAACATCACGTTTTCCCCCAAATTCGAATATAAATCTCTCACTTGTGTTCAACGATCGAGAAAGAGATGATGAGTTTGTGGACTAGTGTCAAGGGTTAGGTGGACCTGTGTCGCTCATTTGGCGGGAAATGAGCGACAGGGTCCACCTAACCCCTGACACGGGCCCACAAACTCTCTCTCTATTATTATTAAATTGTGGGCCCGTGTCGCTCATTTGGCTGAAAATGTTTGCTGAGATAGCGCCACGTCGCCAATTAATCCCGGTCAGCAAAAGCCAATCTGTCATTTAACTGATCTCTCAACGAATCAATGGACATAAATTCATTTTTCAATTTAGATAATAGATCGGGTGTATATTTGAAATATTTTAAAGTTCATGGACCCCGTTGAAAAATAGCTTATATAGTTATGTGTCTAAATTGAATTTATGCCAAAAAAGAATTACTAAAGTATAGAAAAACCCAAATAAGTTTCCAAACTAATTAAAACATAAACATCATTGTTCAAAAAAGCTCCCAAAAGGGAATAAGCATAAGATAATCAAGGAAAGGCCGAAATGACTGCAAGATAAAAGACATGAGTAATGAGACTTTAGGACATTAGACAATAGACTTCAATGTTACGCACCCCTCAATCAATATCGTCTCCAAGAGACAAATCTGCATAAACAAGAGAAAAGAACACAAGACAAAGAAAGTAGGGGGTAAGCATCACATACGATCATTGCTTTCCTTCAAGAGACTCTGCTAGGTTTGAAAACCTTTAAAACCTTTACCAATGAAAGATGATTTTCCAAAACATTTCCACAAAATCGTTTGAACACCTTAGCTGCAGCAGTAAAAGTTAGAACAAAAGAAGACCTGATCAGCCACGTGTTGGTCTATGATTGGCCGTTGAATCCATGTGGATTTATCTACAAACAGAAGTCCCCCAACTTCCAATCCGAGCATGCGGAGACGGATTGGAAGTTGAGAAATTCATTAATGGAAAAACATATCTGAGCCGAGCTGGTCCCTATGTGTTGATCTCGATGGGTTCGGCATCTCACCAATCAGGACACGTGATGATGTGTGGTTGGTCAAGGTATCTCGGGAAGATACGAAGGGACAGTCACCATGATTGTGCCTCCATGGGGAAGTGCAAGGGTCACTTCATTTATGGGTGTTTTAAATATGTACACGAGGCGGAATCTGGGATCTGAAGCGCAAAAAACGGACGATCCAGATCTGAATAGCCTAAAAATATAAAAGGCTCTCTTTTCCTTCCTCAGTCCTCATTTTTGCCATTTTTCTCTCAAGCTCAAAACTCTCTCTCTCTCTCTCTCTCTCTCTCTCTCTCTCTCTCTCTCTCTCTCTTTCTCTCTCTCTCTCTCACTCTGAAATCTCTCTTTCTCTCTGTGTGTTTTTGGCGGCGATCCGTTCGCGACGTTGGTGAGGTGCGACGGTTGGCGCGGCGGCTTTGAGTGTTTGAGAGGCAAAAAGGGGTGGCAAGAGAAAAAGTAAGTGATTCCTTCCTTTTTTCTGTGATTTTCTGAATTTTATATTTTCTGGGTTGTTCTTGAGAGTTCTTGTGAAAAGCACTTTTCAATCCAAAAAGTAGGTGAGTTTAGTAAAAAAAAAAGAAGGTGTTTATTAAAGAATGTCTACTTCCGATTCGAGTGGTCGGCTCGGCTAGGGAGAAGCCTTTGATGGAGACAGCGAGGCCGAGTTGAGTCGAAGTCCACCTGGGGGTGAAGTTAACTGGGAGGAGATGTCTCAGGATTCGGACGAGATCAGCTCAGATTTGGAATATAATCCTGGAGAGGAGCGCCGACCACGTGGGGGTGAAGAAATTCCCAAGTGGATTTGGGTTCGGATCGAGAGTAGTAGAAGGCTACTCTTGAGTCCGAACACGAGGGGGATGAAGAAGATGAAGAAGAAGAAGATGACAATGTCGAGCCAAGCTCGAGTGTTCTATTGAGGATCACGTCTGGGTCTTCGGAAAGAGATCGGGGTCATGAGGCCTCGAGTTCGGCTCGAGAAGTGCAAAGAAGTCCGATCGACCCGAACTTCTACGAGGAACTAGTGTGGAAGGCCGATCAGATCCCAAATGAGATAATAGAGTGAAAGTTGAGGGATCTGAGGAGAAGGTACTACCCTGATTCTGTACAGACTCGTTTGCCGACGAAGGTTGAGAAACCGAGCCGACCCCACAAAGGATGGGTGACAATGTACCCCAAGATGTTTGAAAATGGAGTTCGGCTTCCCTTGCACCTGTTCCTGCATGATTGGTTGGCGATGATCGGTGCAGCACCGCACCAGCTGAATCCGAACGTGTATAAGATTATGCTATCCATGCACATCCTATGGCATAGGGTCCACAAGTGTGTACCAGATAAGGACCTGGTGATATGCTTCTACTCGTTGAGGTCAAAGCAAAAAACTGAGTTCGGCTTTTACAACTTCCAGGCCTATTCTAGTTAGTTGTTCACTGGGAATTCCTCATTCCAGAAGACTTGGAAGGAGAAGTATTTTTTCGTTTCTGGGGATTGAGAATTTACCAATCTGAAAAACCTTTCATCAGCTCGGATTGCTAAAGCATTTAGGAAACCAGGTGGGCACTTGATGTTTGGAAGAGTCGATCAATCCCAAACTGATTTGCAATATTTTTGTGTTGTTTTTTTTTTTTTTTGTTTGCTCGGCTCGGCACTGACCATTTTGTGTTCTTCTTGTAGTTACCTGGGGCAAGTACAAACTTAGGGGCGAACTTCAGGATCAACTTAACAAGGTGAGAGCCCAGTCATCAGAGTACCTCTCCACCAAGTTTCTGCTCGATCCCATTTAGATCAGGTCGAGCGGAGTTTCCTAATTTGTGCCGAGGAGAAATCCCCGACGTGACAAGGAGATGGATCCTGCTGACCTTGCTGCCAAGCTGAGGAGGAGGGTGACGAAGGGCGCCCAGAAGAAGGCTGGCATTCAGCCCCGAGCTAAACCGGTATAGGTTCCAATTCCACTTTCTGCCCAGTTTGGGCCATCTGTGCCAAGTTCGGCTCGGCAGGGGGAGAAGAGGAAGGGCCCCTGTGAGACCCGGAAATTTCCAAATTTATTTTGGGATTTTTCCTTATTTTCTAAAATTTTTATAGAATTTATTTGTTAGAAAATCTAATTTTTCCCCCTTGAGCTTTAATTGTTTGACCAACTTTGACTAGAGTTTTGACCCAAGTTAGACCTTTAAAGGTAGTACTTTTACTCACAAATCCAACGGTGCAAGTCTCGTATTATTCCGAGTCCGGGAGATTATTTTATGAATTTCCCAAATTTTCTTTTTCTTTAAAGCATTTTTTTCTTAGTTTGTGGAGCTTGAAATTTCTGAAATTTTTCTAAAGGGAAAAGTGGTAATTTGACCTCATAGTTGAGAAAAATATGAAAAATAAAATAAAATATGAAGCACCAGATCGCGCCACGTGGCACGATCTGGGCCGTTGGATCTTGCATGGCCCATTTGATCCTACGGTTGCATGTAAAACCAGCTGCATGGCCCGCAACACGTGGCAGCATCCCTACATGAAACGTGGCGACGGTTGGGGGTGAGTCCACCCACTAAGTCAACGAGTTGACCAAGTTGACTCAGTTAAGCTCCCCCTATAAATAGTGCCGCACACCCCCAGCTAATCCCTCACAATTCAGCCACACACTTCCCAAGAGAGAGCTTCTCTCTCTTCTCTCCTCTCTCCTCTATCCTCCTTTCTCTATGTTCTTCAATCTTGTTTTGAGTTTATCTTGAGTTTTGGAGCTCCGATCGATAATCCGATTTCGCCTACGCGATCGTGGCGACAAGCTCTTCAATTCTAGTAGTGTGAAGGCTATGTTTTTGGTGAAGTTTTTAAAAAAATCATTTCTGAGCTCCATAGGCAATTTCTTGATCCCATTCGAACTTCTGCTAAAATTTTGTTAAATTAATCTCTTGTTAATTAGGCTCTTTTAATTTTGTTACTTAGCAAGTCTAGTAGTACCGAGATTCTGCCCGTGGGAAGTCTTCAACAGGTATACCCTTAACCCAGCTTATTTAATCTGCAGTTATTTAAGTTGTGGTTATAGACGGAACGCCGTTTAAACTGTTGTTATCAAATGAACTTAATAAATATTAAGGCCATATCAGTGGTAACCAAATAACGTGATGACTAAGGTCAGTCCATGAGCATACAGGCGTTGGGTACTGAGCCAGAGCTCCCTCAGTTTCCCCATGCACTGACCTGGTCACGTTGTAGGTTCATAACTGATCAACCTCCTCTACAATAAATTACAATAGATATAGAAACCACACGGTCTGACATGACTGTTTGCCTTGGGGTGCAAGGTCATGTCGGATTAAGAATTTAGATCGAGAAGCCTAGCAGTTACGCTAGTGCCAAACCTCTGAATTATACCTGGTCTTAATAGACAAGGTCATCGATTTACGTGAAGACCATTTTTAACACCAGTTGTTGTCAAACTAGGAACTCCAATTACCTAAAATAGATCGTTGCGACGTGGCAAATTGTGATTTGTACTCGAGAACAGGCAAAAGCTTTGGACGCTAGGTAGGGGACAACACACTCTGACTAGTGGATTTCCTGCATGTACTATATAATAAATACTGTGTGATAAAGATGCATGTTTTTGATTGGCATATCTGCTTGGTTTTATGATGATGGGAATGATGACTGTTATGCATATTCTCGTGAGATTGTTATTGTGTTTGACTTGAGAGTGAAAGGTCCCTTACGGTAGACCCTGGGTTTCGATCCCCAAAACCTCATGAGGGGTTGTATGGACGGACTGGTCGATTGTCCTTCTTGGGAGGCCAGTCTAGGCGGTAAAACCATGAAATGACCACTTTTGCTACCATGTCTCAGTCAAATGACTGTAGGACTTTGTTATGTTTTTGTGAGAGGGTAGTTAGCCCTAACGGCTGGTCAACAGGTATGATTCTGAACTTGGGCCCGGAAAACTGTATTTTGAAAACTGTATGAGCATGTTACTAGTTTTACAAAGCTTGACAACTGGTTTGTGTTGTGCTTTTGATTTTAAATTATCTAAAACTATTTTTCAAACCTAGCAGGGAGTTCCCTAAGGGGGAGCAATGAACATATGTGATGCTCACCCCTACATTGTTGTTTTTCTCCCTCTTAGGTGTTGCGCGTGTGGACTTTGACGGCCTCGATTAAGGGGGTGGTGGTGCGGTTTCGAGCTTGTCAACTCATGTATTCCTGTTTAGTCAGTATATTTCCTTGGGCAGGTCTTTGGTGACCTTTTACTATCTTTATATACCCTTGGTCATATCCTGTATATACACTGAGTCCTTGAGTTGTTTACTTTTGAATTATCGAGTCTATATAAACAGTTTCTTTGAAAGTTACTCTAAACAATAGTAACTTCGAGGGTTGGTTTAATTATGAATTAATTATTTATGAATTAATTTTTCTCTGCAAACTCAAGACTCTGATCCAACCCATTTTACTAAACCAAAAGGCTTAACCTATTTTGTGAAAATTTGGGATTACAACACCGGGGGACACTACAAGAAATTCGGGATTAGGCAACGAAACAATAGGCAACGCTGCAAAATTCGTTGCCTAATACAAGAATAGGCAACAAAGTTTTTTACAAGCGCAACGATTATGTACTTGATCTATGATAATTAATAGGCAACGATCTCGATAGTATAGGCAACGATGTTTTGGTTGCAGAGTATGAGAATAGGTAAGGAGATAAAAAGGGGGTTGCCTATAATTTGGCGGGAAATGATCACAACGATGAGGTCGTTGCCTATTGTTTTCAAGTGGTTGCCTATTCATTTGGCGGAAAATTTTGGCACCATAATGAACATAATATTGGCAACGACTGTTTTTGTCGTTGCCTATGCGTATAGGCTATGAATGTGCAAGAGTTTAGGTAACAAAGTGAATTTGTTTTCTATTAAGTTTGGCAACGATTACTCTATAATAGACAACAAACATGAACGCAATATTGAAAAAATATAAGGCAACGACTTCAGTACAATAGGCAACGACGTGGTCATTGCATATTGTGGGGATTAGCAAGGAACTAAGTAGGGCGTTATCTATTAGTACAGGAGAAAAAGGCACAAAGTTTAGCAACAACAAGGTCGTTGCCTATTATTTTTCACGTGGTTACCAATTCATATGTGGAGGATTTTTGGCACTATATTTAATATAAAATAGGTATGGACCGTTATTGACATTGCATATGAGTAAATATAAGCAATAAACTTCCCAATATAAGAAACAAATTAAACTGAACACATTGATTTTTGACCCTTATAAGGCATTAATCTTATGAACGACAATTGTTGATTAATAGAAAAAAAAAAGTTTTGGAGTCGAGTTTTTTTTTTTTTTTTCTTTGAACATTTATGTAGATAGAGAGAGTCCATGTATATAATATAAAGATATTACTACTTAATATAAATCAAAACAAAACAATGAAGGGGCAAATCCCTTGCACATTTCTAAGTGTAATGCAATGAAACTTTGACATACTGGTATGTTTATAAAAGGATTCAGCTCCAATACTTCATTATAAGTCTTTGCCCTTCTTTCCTGGCTCTTAATTCACAATCTCTGCGTGCTTCTCAATAATAACAATACAACTAACATTGTTCTTCTTGAAAGTTAAAAAGGAATAAATAAGAATATTGGAAGTTGAAAGCTCAAGCAGGACATTGAAACTTATAAATTACATTAATAGTAAATATTTTGCTCACAGTATATACATATATAATTTCCAAATACATGCACTAATTAATCTTGAGCTAATGCTATTTCTCAATGTCTTGCTTTTTCGTATTTCTAGAGCATGGCTAATATGTGTTTCTTCTTATGCATCAACCTCCATCTTCATCTCTTCACTTAAGATGTGATGATTGCAATGAGCTTCTTCAATGAATAACTAGGCTGTCACTTAAAACTTTCACCTCTTCTTTCAAACTCCAAAAGTTGGTTAATTGTGTATGAAGGACAAGCATGCAAGACCATCTCCTGGTATTGAAATCATGAAAAAAAATATATTGGATTTTGAATGTTCAAACTCGTTATAATAAATAATATACTGCAACCACAGAATTTGTAACTTGAGAAGTCCATTCTAACATAATATTAGCAGCCAACAAGAAGTTCAAATTATGGTTTTCTGCTCAAAGCCCATAGCTTTCATACAACTAGAGTCTACAGTTAGTAACTCATATTAATTTTCTACAAAGAAAGATGTAGAGAACATTGTAAAAATCCCATAAACAACAATGACTCCTATGATCAATTGCTATCATCAAATCTAAGGAAAGCTTTGCATCATGATCACCTCCATCATCGTTTCGTTCTGGTCGAGTAAAGGTTGTCTCAACAGTATGAAGATACATTGCACAAAATGTTAATGATTCATTTGCACAAAATGTTAATGAGGATCAAAAGGACTGTGTGCATTTCCATAGAGCAAAAAAGTAATATAGTTTACAGATTTTGATTAAGAGATGCATAAAAGTAAAAACATTTAGTCAAAACAAGATTACTTTTTACGTAATAAGCTTAGGTAGAAACAATATATTAACAGGATAATTTCAATACGAACATATACATCTCACTTTACTGTCTACCATGGCTTCAAAATGTACCATGGGCTTTAAAGTTAAGTTAAAGTAAAACTTTCAATTTGTTCTACCTAAAGCAATACTGTCTTTCAACTAGTGCAAAGTTTAGTTAATGAATATTGATACCCAAAAAAAAGTGGAAAAGCTAAACAGTGCATGCATTTCCAGTTTATGGATGTCATCATATGAATTGTAGACCCAGCCTACAAGGGTGCTCAACACACCCATCCTACGCATGATCTCATACCTTCCAGTTATTTAGAATTATTGCTCTCCACCTGATCAAGTTTCTGAATAATTTTAACAGCACCTCATCATCGTAAAGTATATGTAATTTTAAACCTTCATGGAAAATAAAATAGCCTGATCCTCGGACTAGACAAATCAGCCCCACTTACTTACCCCTCCCCCCCCTCTTTCCAAGATTTTGAAAAGAAAAAGAGCATAAAAACAAACCCCACTTTTCTTTTTCCTTGCACAAATTAAAAAGAAAAAAGGGAAAGCTATAACTATTCACTACAAATGAAAAAACTCTTATTGCCACATGAAAAAATAGTAGGCAATTAATTAATTGGAAAGGTAGTAATCTTTCAAATATCAGAGATCAAAGAAAAGATGATATTCAGAATCAATAGTAACGAAATGAAGGTGTGCACTGTGATAATCCTTCATATATTCCTAAACTGTCCACTCTTTAATAAAACTAATGCATGTAATTGTCCCCTGTGCATAGTCATAGTCAAATTTATTCCTAACAAAAACAAACACACAAAGGAGAACCTTAGAAAAATGAATATACCGATTCTCCTTTTGATTTAGCAGTGCCAATTTATTTTTATACTCTGTTTCCTAGAAGTCAGTGGTGCACGGGGATAAAACGGATTTGGGATTGAAGTTGACAAATCACATAATTCAACCTGCATAAACACAAATACAAACCAAAAATCAGAAGTCAAGAATGTAACACATAAAAATAAATAATGATGTGAAAAACTTGGGTAAAAAAAAGAGAAGAAGAAAACCTATATAGAAGAGAACACATGCGGAATGAAAAGGCTATGAGGGGGTTGGACGATGGATTCCACGACCAGAGAGGATGAGAGCCAGAGGGGGTGAGGGGAAGAGATGGGCGTTGGTGAGAGAAGGGAGAAAGGGTAAGGGCAACAGAGGGTTGTGGGTGATTAGAGAAGGAGAGGGCGATTAGAGGATAGAGGATGGAGGAGGGTGTGGGCAACAGAGGAGGAAAGG
Organism: Dryas octopetala; assembly: GCF_963921425.1. Taxonomy (NCBI): domain Eukaryota; kingdom Viridiplantae; phylum Streptophyta; class Magnoliopsida; order Rosales; family Rosaceae; genus Dryas; species Dryas octopetala. Next base: position 21,552,494 of record NC_141371.1, read on the forward strand.
GCGATTAGAGGATAGAGGATGGACGAGGGTGTGGGCAACAGAGAAGAGGAAAGGGCGATTAGAGGATAGAGGATGGAGGAGGGTGTGGGCAACAGAGAAGAGGAAACAGATGGTGTGAGTCGTTTGATTGGAGGTTGGCGAGTACGACATAGCTTTTTTGTGTTGCCTTAAATGGGCAATTCCTTTTTCGACCAAAAAAAAAATAATAATAAATGGGCAATTCCTTGCCTATTAAAAAATGCAACATTTTTATATCGTTGCCTCCCAAATTTGGTTTCTCATTATTAAAAAAAATAAAATTATTAGACAATACCTGTAAAAAATTCAAAATAATAGGCAACAAAGTCATCGTTGGACGCCTTTTTTTTGCCTACTAATTTCCCGTGTAAGAGAATAAACTTGCAAAATCAATAAAATTAATATGATTATAGAGCAACAAATTAAATTTACTTGTGGGTTTCAGTGATTTTGACTAGAAGGGTGCCTTGGATGGGATATGGGGGAGAGCCGTACGTTTTGGATGGAGGCGGCAGTGGCAGAGGCATGTTATGACCGGCCACTAGTGCCCTACTAATCTTTGATGTTCCCTACTAATCTTTGATGTTCCAACTAGTCATAACATGGCTCTACCGGCCACCATTGCCGGAGCCAGCATGGGCTCACTAGTGTTAGTTGACCTTTCTCACCAATTGAAAAACTCTTGTTTCTATGTTGACTAACATTTATTACTCAACATTTGAAAATATGTAGTTTATATATATACAGGGGGCTTCTTCCAATAACAGATCCTTCATTTAGTGTTAAATGAGGGATTCCCCTGGTGGGGCCTACACGGGTTGTCTTGTGTCGATCCGAACCGTCCATTTTAAACATCTTCATTGATAGATCATTCTTAAAATAAATCAGCCAAATTAGAGACGGTTAAGATATCTAATTTGGATCAAACAAATGGATGAACAATAAGTTCACCTATAAACACCTAAACTTTGACCGCTTAATCAAACGAGTAAACGGTTTCCGATTTAGCTGATTTTCTGAAGCAATGATTTATGAATAGAGATATAAAAAATGGACGGTTCGGATCGACACAAAACAACCTGTGCGGGCCCCACAGGGAAATCCCTCATTTAACACTGAATAAGGGATCAATTTAGTGTATATGTTTTCCATATGATCAATTTCGGTATCAATTATATATAATTAATTTAAGTATTAATTATATATAATACTTATTAACTTGTTAACCCTCTTAAGTAATGTTTATAATAATAATAATAGTAACCTGACCATATGAGATTTGAATTCAAGACCTCTCCAACAAATTGCGATTGGCCAAACAATTTTCATTAATTTCATAGTTAATTTAAGTTCACCTCCATAACAACATTTCTAACTCCGCCACTGTCTAACTGCCCCCTCCACCCAAAACCGCCCTTTACCGTACCACCTCCATCAAACCCTTCCACTCACAATCACTAACACCCACAACTAAATTCAATTTTTGTTCTATAATTTAATTGTTGTTTTTTAGTTGTTATAATGTTTTTTTTTTTTTTTCATTTGTTATTTTTTATTTTTTTTCAATTTTTCCCCCAACAACGATTTTGTTGCCTATTATTTTGATGGTCATTGTCTAATAATTTATTTTTTTCTTGAGAAAACGAAATTTTGGCGTGATGCTTCCTCCCATTGTCTAAATGAGAAAACAAAACTTTTTTCACCAAAAAAATAGAGAACAAAATTTCGGTGGGATGATTCCCCCCATTACGAAATTTTTAATTTTTTTAAGGGAAAAAACCCAAATGCCCCCTTAAGCGCCTATCACTCTGATTATCAGAGACTCCTATCACTCTAAGAAATCAATAGACTCTTAAACTTCTCTCACAGACCCCTCAATTTCTGCAAGCTATTTACTCTTCCCTGCGACTACGACTGCGACCTTCCCTCTTCGCCCTAGCCCTCTCTGAGAACCCACAAAAATTTTTGGTGGGATGCCTCCCGCCATTATGAAAGTTTATATCTTTTTAAGGAACAAAACCCATATGCCCTATGTATTGCCAATCAGAAACCAATCGACCCTTAAACTCCTCTCACTCTCAGACTCCTTTCTCTCTGCACGCTATATATATACTCCTCCATGTGTCTGCGAGTGCGCCTGCTTCTTGTTCTCTGTCCCCTTCGCCCTAGCCCTCTCTGATCGCCAACAGTACGCCCCTCTCTTGCCCCTCTTAGCCTCCAATTGACTCTTCTTCTCTTCTATCAAGTTTTTATTTTCAAAATTTTAACATCTCTAAATATTTGAATGTTTTACAGTTCTAACTTTTGATTTTTGGGTTGTTTTTATGCAGGTTTAATTATTTTATTTGCTCACTTCCATTGCAAATCTCGTGCGCCACCCTCTCCATTGCAAACCAAGGTTTTAAAAAAATTTCACTCTTAATTTTCCTAATTTTGAAAACCATATTTGGGCTTTGTGCTGATTTGGTCTATTTGCATTGCCTTTGTGTGTTGTTTTCCCCCTTTGTTGGTACTCCCTGTTATATTCATGAAGAGAATTAAACTAGAAAACTAGAAATCTCTTTCAGTTTGATAGCAAGCTGTGAGTGCCTGAAATTGTAAAGTTGCTTTCACCATACCAATGGGCTAATAACTAATTAAGTGTGTTATATTTGGTCAGCAATATATCTTTCTAATTATATATATATAATAAGGAATAGGTCCAGCAATTATTCCACCCACCTTTGCAAATTGGCTTCGACCACAATTTTATTTTTCTGTAGAATATATATATATATATATATTTAGCTTTCATAATTGTGTGATGAAATTGTTTCGGCTGATACTGCAATAATGCAAAAGGATTAGAAAATCATCATCACTATCACAATTTGCACCTTATAGTCGATGCCAATTATCTGGGAATTTCAAGCACATATTATATTCCTCTCTGCTCACTATTATATTCCTCTTCTCTAGCTAGCTAGTCTTTGTGAAATATGCTTTATATATATAATTGTGAAAAGCACTGATTTCTTATGGTGGAGCTGAGCTATAGTTGGATGAATTGTTGTTGTTGGGTTTTCTTCCTTTGCCATTAATTGGATGGTTTAGGATACTTGCAAGCTCGCATCATAAGTGCAGACCCAATTGATTGACCCATATTTGTTATTAATTTTTACCAACCCATATTTGTTATTAATTTTTTGCATTGTTATAGGTTTATGGAGACCCGTGGGAAGAGAGCAAAGAGACATGCTTCAAATGCACTGAAGTAGTAGTAGTGAGGATGAGGATGAAATTTGATTTAGTTGCATTTTTTTTTTTTTTTGATCTTTATTGCATTTGTGTTTAAGTTATCATTTTCTAACATTTGGATTTATTAAATTTTTGTTTAAGTTTTAGATTAGACAAGTTAGAATATGATGGTCAATTTAACATTTGGATTTATTATATTATAAAGTTTTATTGGGATTTTAACTTTTATATGTTGAAAAAATAGCATTATTTATATTTATGAAAATTAATTAAAATAAATAATTGATAATTAAAAAATTATTCGTTGCCAATTCTAAATGAAAACCACGTTACGCATCTCAAAAGGCAACGATAACCATGTTGCCAATTGAGGAAAAATGCAACGATGACATGGTTGCCAAGAAGATTAGCCAAGGACCAACTCATGTTGCCTTTTGAGAGAAAAGACAACGATCACATGATTCGGTTGCCAAGAAGATTAGGCAAGGACTAAACCATGTTGCCTTTTCAAGGAAAAGGCAACGATGACATGGTTGCTAAGAAGATTAGGCAAGGACCAAACCATGTTGCCTTTTGAGAGAAAAGGCAATGATGATAATGTTTGGTTGCCAAAAAGATTAGACAAGGACTAAACCATGTTGTCTTTTATGGGAAAAGGCAACGATGACATGGTTGCCAAGAAGATTGGGCAACGCCATGGTCCTTGCATATTTCATACTTAAGCAACAATAGAGTCGTTGTTTGATAGCATAGGCAACATCATAGAATGTCACCGCAATTATTAAGCAACAACATAGTGGTTGCCTATAAATTGAAAAGGCAACAACAACGGTGTTGCGTAATATAATACGCAACGCGACTTTCGTTGTCTAAATGATATATGTAACGACATGGATTGCTATCAAATATAGTCGGCAACGACAAAGTCGTTGCTTATAAATTGATAAGGCAACGTCCACGTTGTTGCATAATAAAATAGGCAACGCGGTGATCGTTGCTAAATATCCTCAAATTTAGTTTTTTATGCCAGAATAGACAACGAAGTATTCGTTGCCAAATTAGCAACGACCGTCAAAATCGTTGCCTATAGTTATTGGCAAGGGTCCTAGGGCAACGGCATAATTTTGTTGCCAATTGTTTTAGGCAACAAATTTCGAGCTTTATACAACGACCTCCAATCATTGCCAAATCCCTATTTTCTTGTAGTGGGATTGGTTGTTGTAGTCTCAGGTATTCTCAAGATAGGTGCCTCTGTTACGTACGTACCCGAGTTTTGGGCCGTGACAGTCCCAAGGTCGAAGCTCAGAGGCAGAAGAAGGCTCAGACCGAGTAGAGGGATGCAAGTGCTAAAGCGTCCGACTCGGCGCCCAAGAAAGTCCTGGAAGTGGACCCTTCGATAGAGTCGTTCATCTCGGGCTTCAAGCGTGTCGTCACGCCGAAGATCATAGAAGGCTTATGGGCTTCACTACTACAAAAACATCGATATACATCACTAGATATACATCAGTTTTTAAAATGTAACCTAAATAATACATCACCAACATTTTTTATGTGATATTTATTGTAACCATGTTAAGTTGAGATGACTTAAAAAATGATGTCTAATGGGTGAATTGATGACCCAAAAATTAAAATGTTCTACTGTTCACGCAACTTAAACTTGTTTTTGTCTTCCACCTAACCTCAAACCCAATATCTCACTTCTTCTCTTCTATAGGAAAACTCTCTCTCTCTCTTCCTCCATTCGTGCCCTCCGCCTCTGCTCCAAGCTCGGTGACCTTGCCGCCGACCCCGACCCCCTCGATCTCGCCAAGGCCGCCTAGCTCTACTCCAGATGGGCTTAGCTCTCTCATAAGCTCATTCTCTTTTTTTCTGGATCTGCAAAACCTAGGTTGATATTTTGGTACCTTGATGAAATTGCAATAACCCATACTTCGACCAAGCCGCCACTAGTAACCCATACTCCGATGACCTACACTTTCCTCTTCTCCTAAATCACCGAACCCAGACCCTATTCTCTCTTCTCCTCGAGGGTTTTCATCTACAGCACCGCCATTCGCCATCGTCACTGGAATGGGCTTCGTCAAGCCAAGGTCAAAAGCCTTATCTCTCTATCTTTCTCTCACAGTCTTTCTATGCGAGCCTCTCTGTGTCGAAGCTCGGATGGCGCTTTGCGATTTGTCCGCAAAACCCTCAATTGATTCTCAACTGTCGAAGAGGTCTGAAGCTTTTTATTTTGGGTTAAATACAAAAATGGTTCACAAACTTTACAATGAGTCTTAATTTAATCCACTAACTATAAAAAGTGTCAATTTGGTCCACAAACTTTCCAAGTTGTACCAAAGCAATACAAACGCTAACTTTTATTAGAAAATTAACAAAATTGGCCACATGAAAATGTGATGAATGGATGAAAATGCCTCTAAAAATGTGTCACTTGCTGTGCACATGACCATTTTTCATTAAATTTTTCGATGGAAGTTAACGTTTGTAATGCTTTAATACAACTTACAAAGTTCGTGAACTAAATTTACACTTTTTATAGATAGTGGACCAAATTGAGATTCACTGTAAAGTTCGTGGACCATTTTTGTATTTAACCCTTTTAGGTATTCTTTTTTTCAAACTTTCGTTTGTTTATTATTTCAGATTTCCTTTTGGGGTTTTGATTTCAGATTGTCTCATTTTTAAATTTTTGGTTTGCTTTTGATTTCAGTTTTCTTAGTTTTCATTACAATGTTTATTTTTTCTGACTTTGTTATCTATGCAGGTTATTGATTTGCTAATTCTTTTGGTCTGTTTAAGCTTAATTGCAACTATAATTAAAAGACATATTCCTAGATTTGAAGAAGTTGATGCCATTATTTTGTAAAGGATTGCAGAATTTAGAAGAAGTTGCTGCTGCTGCCATGCTAATTTTTTGTAAAGGAACTTGGAATTTAGGCCAAGTGTTGCTGCTATACTTGTTTTTTGAAAATGGATGCAGATTTGATTCAAAGTGCTTGAAAAGAAGATATAGGATAACTTAATGTAGATGCTAGCTAGTTGGAATATTGTGTAATCCCTTTTGGGTGAATTTGACTAAGTACTTTTATTTGGTATTGTATGGATGCTATTATTTATGATAATGAGGTATTTTAAAATTGCACAAAGTTGTTTCCAGCAGGTTTTAGGGTACTCAAGTACCATTGTCAATTATATCACTTGTCAAGAAATTAAACTGATGTGAATGAAGGGAAAAAAAACATATTTAACATCTAAAATATGTTAAAAATTGAAATGTAAATTACTTATTATATCAGTTTCTAAAAAATAAATGATGAGATAACAACATTACAAATCGATTACAGAAGATAATCCGATGTATATGCATTGACTAAGTTGACTCTACCATATCATAAAAAGGTTAAAAACTGATAGATAATGGAAGTATTTATATCAGTTCTAAAATAATTTATGATGACCTATATATCTAACATATGTGTTTCACTTACTTTGCTCATCGAAAATTTCATAAACTGATGTATTTGATCCATCATTAATATCGAAAATAAATTAAATATGATATTAAAACATATATTAGACATCAGTGAAAAATCGATGTATAAAGAGGGTACATTAGATATCGCCCCTGGAGATATATCGGTTGAAAATACGATTATACATCAGTTTAACACTGATGTATATCGATGTTTTTGTAGTAGTGCTTGCAAGGAGGAGCCAACCCTAGGCAGTATGGCTCTGAATGCATCCTGGCAGACCATGGTGTTAAATGTCTCCATACTTTGTTGTTTATTTTTCAAAGTTGCTTCCAGATCGGCTTGGACCAACACTTGTACATGCAGCTCGCCCTGAGGCAGTTTGAGGTAGCACAGACTGCTGTGGACACCGAGGAGAGTCTGAAGAAGAGCAGGGAGAGGAACCAGGACCTGAGGGGTAGACTAGCCGATGCCAAACGGCAGGTTAAGGAAGAACACGAGTGGGCAACCGATCTGCAGACTTAGCTGACCAAGCGCGGGGAAGAAATGGCTCGACTCGGCAGAGAGCTGGCAACTGCAGAACATAAAGTGACTGACATGGGCATTTTTTCTGATCAGCTATAGTTGACCTTGACGAGGCCAAAAAGAGGGCTGCTGAGGCTTGTCGCCAGGCTCGGTCTGGGGGTGCAAAGGAGCTGGCTGAGGCTCGGTTTGAGGAGTAGCAGGAGCTTATGGGGGTCATTCGGACCAAGAGGCCGGACTGAGATTTGTCCTTCCTAGGTGATTCGAATGATGAGGATGAGACCCATGATGGTGAACAAGATCAGGAGCCCCCACTGCCCAATCACCAAGTCGGATCCGAGCCGAACCAGCCTAGAGATTCCTCTGATCCCTGAAGCCAATGCGCCTGAGATCCCTCTAGTCCCTGAAGTCGATCTGAATAGAGGTGGTGAAGTCGAGCGAGAAACTGATCGAAGATGGTGAGCTCGACCAGACAAGCAAAAAGCCAACTGAGGGGTACGCTGAGCCGATCTTTGGGGGGGCCAGCAGAAGAGCTTTTTTAGCTTGTTTTTGTTTTGTATTTTTGAATTTGCCCCGAGCCGAGGTGTGGCTCGGGGTTTGATATTTTGTTGAACAGCTTTGTGTTTAAGTTAATTTATTTTCATGTTTATTACTCCAAGTTACTTTGTGCTCGGCTCAGCAAGTGAGACAAGAACTGAAATAAGTAAAAGAACAAACAAGAAACATGATGAGATAAATCCAGATCAGCCCGACTAAGCAAGCATGATGAGAAATAAAAATGAATTGATAATTTGCAAGTTATTTTCAGATCAGCTTGGAAAGTATGATGAAAATAAGTAGAAACTTTTAATGAACATAGTCTCCTAACGGCTCAGAAAAGCACGACAAGAGATTAGGAAATTTGGAAAATATTCAAATTAGGTATTCTCAGCTCAGCTTGGCAAGCACGATGAGAAATTTAAATTTGAAGATATTTTCTTTAGAAGTTTTCTATCGAGTGTTGGGACTGAATTAAGTAAGTCACTTTGGCTCAACTAGGGATTTTTATTGACTTGATGAGTCTGTATCATGTCAAACATCAAACTGTAGATAGCCTTTAGTTTGGCATGAGTATTTATAGACCTGATGAGTTTGTATCATGTCGAGCATCGGGCTGTATATAGCACGCCAGCTCGGCACGAGTATTTATAGACCTAATGAGTCTGTATCATGTCGAACATCGGACTACCGATAGTCTTTAGTTCAACACAATATCTTTAGAGACCTTTGAGTCTGTATCATGTCGAACATCAAACTGTAAAGAACACGTCAGCTCAGCACAAGTATTTATAGACCTGATGAGTCTGTATCATGTCGAACATCGAACTGCGATAGTCTTTAGTTCGACACAGGGTATTTAGAGACCTTTGAGTCTGTATCATGTCAAACATCAGACTGTAGATAGCCTTCAATTCAGTACGAGTATTTATAGACCTGATGAATCTGTTGCCTATCGAGTAAGTTGTTCGACTCGGACAAGAGTTTTATAGACCTTTGGGGTCTGTTAGGTTTTTGAAGGAAACACTTAAATTTTTCCTTTGTATTGGGAGTGTGTAGGGATAGAAGTCCACAGTGTTTTCTTCAAAAATGAAAGTCACAATGAGAGTGAAAGTGTTCATCCATTCATAGGTGAAAGGAATGTCAGGTTGGACAGTCTCTGATCCTGACTACATTTTTTTACTGGTAATAAATCTTGGGATGTTCAACATTCCAGCTGTGCTTGAGAGGTTTTCCAGCCATAGTGATCAAGTTGTAAGTGTCAGGCTTGACTATGCCTGTGATTCTGTAAGGGTCATCCCAGTTAGGATCGAATGAGCTCTCCTTAATGGCTAAAGGGTTCTTCTTCATGACATGGTCGCCCGGTCTGAAGCTTCTTGGTTTTACTCTTTTGTTGTAGTATTTGGCCACCTTTTGTTGATAGACAACTCGGCAGAGATTGGCTTTAGCTCTCCTTTTTTCAATTGTGTTCAAGCTGAAATGAAGTTTGGTATCATTGGTTTCCGGATTGTATGTGCAGCTCCAGAATGAAGAAGTCCCCATTTCAACTGGGACAACAGCGTTAACTTCGAATGCCAGTGCGTAACGTGTTTCCTTCGTAGAAGTACGATAGGAAGTTCAGTATAACCATAACACTTCTGGTAAGAGATCGAGCCAGTAACCTTTAGCACCATCAAGTTTGGACTTCAAAGTTTTTTTGATGATCTTATTGATGGCTTCGACCTGTCCATTCGACTAAGGATGATAGGGAGCGGCGAAGCGCAAATTGATGTTCAGACATGAACAAAAACCCTTGAACTTCTTACAGTCGAACTGTTTACCATTATCGGTGATAATGGTGTGTGGCATGCCAAAACGGTATATGATGTTCTTCCACACGAAGTTCTCTATTCGTTCAGCCGTGGTGGTGGCTAGGGGATTCAGCTTCGGCCCATTTGGTGAAGTAGTCGACTGCTACTACTGCCATTGTGACCTGTCCTTTTGCCATGGGCATGTGGCTGATCAGGTCAAGTCCCCATTGCGCGAATGGCCAGGGACTCGAAATCGAGGTCAGCAGTTGAAGTGGCTGATGAGAGACTACGGCAAATTGTTGACATTTGATGCAAGTGCGAGAGAGATGATCTGCATCCTTACTCATTGTGGACCAAAAGTAGCCTTACCTAACCACTTTGTAGGCGAGGGCTCTTCCACCAGAGTGGTTTCCGCAAGTACATCTTGATCTTCTTCGGGTGTGATACACCACAAGTAAGGCAGTGAGAAGCTCCTTTTGTAGAGCTGACCATCGATGATGCTGAACCAAGCCGATCTGGTGTTGATGAGACGTGCCTTGTTTTCTTCAGATAGTCGCTGATCGGCGTCATCCAGTTCAGCTCGGCATATGTCTGCATGACAGGTGTTTCTTCTTCAGCTGTGCTAGGCCTGTCCAGAATTTCTACTTGAACATTCTTAACCAATCCAGTGTCTGTGGCTGATGCTAGTCGTGCGAGCACATCAGCTCTGGAGTTTTCTGCCCTTGGGATTTAGGAGATCTTGTATTCTTGGAATCCCTCGAGCAATGACTTGGTCTTCTCGAGATAGGCCGTCATGCTTGGCTTTCGAGCCTCATATTCTTCTAAGATTTGATTGACAATAAGTTGGAAGTCGCTGAAGATGTTTAGTTATGTCGCTCCTAACTCCTTTGCTAATATAAGGCCAGTAATGAGCGCCTCATACTCTACTCTGTTGTTTGACACTTGAAATTTGAAGCGAAGAGCATATTCCAAAACGACTTATTCTGGGGAAATCAGAACCAGACCAGCCCTGCTTCTTATGATGTTGGAAGATCCGTCCATGTATAAGGTCTAAGTAAAAGCATCTGTTTGAGCATGGATTTTGCTCGTCATAAAGCCCGATGTTGTGGGGAAGGCATCATCGTTGAGCGGATCTTCCTTTGTGGTGATGGATTCACATATGAAGTCTCACATGGCTTAGGCTTTTATGGCCGTTTTGGGGCGATATTGGATGTCAAACTCGCTAAGCTCGATAGACCAGTTGATGAGCCGACCTAAAGCTTCAGATTTGTCTAGAATTTGTCTTAGTGGTTGATTAGTTAGGACTACGATTAAATGAGCCTGAAAGTATGGTCTTAACTTTCGAGTCGAACTGACTAAGGCAAGAGCTATCTTCTCGAACTTGGGATATCTAGTCTCGGCGTCAAGAAGAGCCCTGCTTGTATAGAAGACCAGATGTTGTATTCTGCCGACCTCTCTAACTAGCACTGAGCTGAGGGCTGAGTCAGAGACTGAGAGGTAAAGAAAAAGTTCTTCACCTTCCTCAGGTTTAGATAAGATGAGAGATTCCCCCATGTGTTTCTTTAGATCTTGAAAAGCTTGCTCACACTGGGGTGTCCATTCTAAGCTCTTCCCTGCCCCTTTCAAAGCTTTGATGAAGAGGAAGCACCGGTCAGTTGACTTTGATAATAACCAGTTTAGAGCGGAAACTCTTCTAGTTAGGCTTTGGATTTCCTCGCGCGTCCTTGGAGATTTCATGTCGATCAAAGCCTGAATCTTCTTTAGATTGGCCTTGATTCCTCTCTGGCTGACCATATATCTAAGGAATTTGCCTAAATAAACTCCAAAGGCACATTTGGCTGGGTTTAGCCGCATCTGATACTTTTTTAGGACTCCGAACATGTTTGAGAGGTCCTTCATGAGATCGTCCACATAGACTTCGACAGATTTACCTATGGAAGATATGAACATGTGGTTGACCAATTTTTCGTAGGTGGCTCTAGCGTTTTTGAGTCCGAAGGGTATGACCTTGTAGCAGTACATACCATGATCGGTTATGAAGGATGTGTCTTCTTGACCGGGTTTATGCATGCAAATCTGATTGCAATCCATGAAAATGAGGAGTTTGTGCCCCGTCGCGGCATCGACTAGCTGATCTATTCTTGGTAGGAGAAAACTGTCTTTGGGACATGCCTTGTTCAGATCGGTGAAGTCCACGCACATCCTCCATTTCCCGTTGTTCTTCACTTCTTCTTCACCATGACCACGTTGGCGAGCCAGTTTGGGTAGTTCACCTCCCAGATGAACCCATTGTTTTGTAGTTTGGTCACCTTTTCAACCATGGCGGCGTATCAGACAGGATCGTATAATCTCCTCTTTTGGCGAACCGGTTTGCATTCCGAATTGATATTCAACCTGTGGACGATTACATCTGACGATATGTCTAGCATGTCATCGTAAGACTAGGCAAACACTTCCGCATTTGCGCGGAGGAAATCAAATATGGCAAGTCGTTGAGCATCCGAGAGGTGAAGCAGAGTTTCTGACATAAGCCTGGCACTTTTGTTGGATGATTAGCCAGGGGCATACTCTCGAAGCCAGGAAACGAGCAATCTATGTTCCGCCAGCAAGGGTGATTGTCGATGTCGGCCTAAGTGACTTGAGGGGGACGAGCTGGAGAACGAACCTCGATATCATCTAGGGTCGCCCTCGTGTTATTGCCGGTCTAAACGCTCATCTTTTGCCGAACTTGAAGGCACTCTAGTTCAGCGGTCTGTTCTGCTTGTGTGGTCAGAAGTTCATTTTTCTGCCTGAGAAGTTCGTTCTCAGCAGTAAGTTGTCCTTGATTTACTCTTCTCGAGAGTCTATTCATAGCTCTAATCTCGTTTAGCTCTTCCAGGGGGATTCCTCTCTTGACAGGTGTATTGAGATTCATTGATAGTCTTGGATCCTCATTTGATTCTTCTCCATTGGAAGGAGAACTATGAAAGATACTCATATCGCTAAAGATGATGAACAAAAATCGTTGGGAGAAGGAATAACCTGGTGATCAAGGTGATGAACACAAAGGTTTTTAATATTCTTCCCACAGACGACACCAATCTATTGATGCAAATTTTCGTAAGAGAGATGTAACAACTTAAAGATGGATGATCTGATTGATTGGAAGCCTTGCTGGATGATGATTAGGATGATGACTTGGATGATCAAGAATTGTTGGATTGTTGATTGAAGCTGATGAGATCTTTCTGCATGAGCACAAGATCGAAGGAGAAGGACCGGTGTGGTACCAGCCAAATACACTCCGATGATGAAGTCAATGATATGTATTTATTGGTGTTTGAGGAAGAACAAGTAAGAACAAAAAAAGAACAAGGTATGAACTTTGGAGAATATAAAGAACAAGGTAAGATCTTCTAGGTTATTCTCAGCTAGTTGTGTATGTTTGAAAGGGTTTTTGTAAGCAATTTGTGAACCCCTTCCTTTGTGCACATAAGTGAGCTCTTATAGGCAAAGAAAGTTGTGAGGCTTAAGTTACATGCATGTGGATGAGCGGATGAGAAGAGGTTACGCATTCGGTCAGGAACAGTAGCATGCACAACTACCCACCACCTTTGCATTCAATGCAAGTATGGAAAATCAAGTAGAATGCCCTAATAGTCATGGTTGTGAGCTGAGATGTCTTATATGTCAGAAAGTCATGTCAAGTGCACTTGAGTATGGCAGTTCATCTCAACTTGATCTTCTAAAATGGCGGTGGAATCTGAGCCGATCCGAACACATATGTCTCCCCAGGTGTAGGTGTGCAACCTATGTATGATCGGATCAGAAATAAATGGGTCGGGCTGAGCCGTCAAGTAGATAGTGTAGTGATCCTTCCAAGTATAAACCAGTTGTGATTGAATTTGGAAAAGATGATCACCAGATGCCGAGCCGAACTGAAATGTCTAAGAAAAGATGAACACTCAAGTTCTTAGAAGATCCCAATGTCAGATCGGTTCGAATCGGATCCGGATGACCCGAGGTAAGATCTGATTCGAACTGCACAATGTTGGTGTTGCTAAGCTGACATGATGATGTGGAAGGTTGAGTCTGACCAAGTTGACCGTTGAAAAGTCATAACAAAATAAGACCTGACCAGCCACGTGTTTGATCTATGTTTGGCAGTTAAATTCATATGAATTATCCACAAACACAGCCCAAATAAATAAGGGGTACCCTTGTGGATTCTGGACCTGTAGAAAGAATTTATTTGCCCTCTCGGATCATCAACTCACGCTTCCTCACCCTCTGTCCTCTCCCCTTAAAATAATGCCATTGTTTTTTAAATTTTTTTTGGTTGAATAAAGAAATGCCATTTTAGGCTTTTTAGCTAAAAGCAAGCGACCCCATAACCATAACAGCCACTCTTTTCTTTGTTTCGTTCACCTGGCAATATTTTGAGGACCACACCCTTCCGACCTTCTCTTTCATTTCACTTACTCCCACTCTAATCCAACCTTTCTTTAATCCAAACAACCCAACCCATGGCTGCATTTATATATACATAACTTACAAACACGCCCCATCTCTCTCTCTCTCTCTCTCTCTCTCTCATTGAGAAATTCTCTCCCACCCTGCAAGCAAAGCAGCTTTCACTTTAATTTTTCTCTCTCTTCCCGTCTCTGCTTTTCTTTGCCTTTCTCTCTCCTGGTTTTTGTGCTTTCTCTCACTCATTGAGATCTGCTTCAAAATGGGGCTGTCCCAAGGCACTTTTACCAACTCTAGAGAGCCACCCAAAGCTCCTCTATACTCTTCCTCCTCGGTAGTTGAAGATCACTACTGTGACTATAATGAACGCAGAATCAAAACCATTTTAAAGAAAATGTTTCGGGAGCTTGGCTTGGTCTGTTTTCTTCCTCCTCTCCAAAGGAGGAGCAATCAGAGCCAAATTGACCACAATAACCATAACAACAACGACAACAACATCAATTTAGAGCACAACAAGGCATGGTTGCTAGCAGAGTCAGGTGGGTGTGGAGCAGAGTTGACAAATGCTGATCCACAATCAGTTCACTCCTCTTTCAGGTTCAGTTTCTGCTCTCAAGTTGAGCTTGAGTCTTTGAACATGAGCTCTTCCGCTGCTGCAACTGTTTTGATGGTGAATCTGGACAATGGGTTGTGTGAGTCTAAGGCTAAAGAATTGAAATGGAGGAGATTGGAGTCACTAGAGAGGAGCATATCCCCAATGGCCAACACTTTGATCAGGTTCAGCTATGCGGAAATTCTTGCTGCTACGCGTAATTTCTCAAAAGGTAATTAAATGCGTTCGTCTTGTTTGAATCAAAGTTTGATCTTTTATATGAAATTGTAATCGATTTTGTTGTTTGGATAGGCAGAGTTTTGGGGAGAGGAGCATTGAGCTGTGTCTTTAGAGGTAGAGTTGGGATTTTGAGGACTGCTGTGGCAATTAAGCAATTGGACAAGGAAGATAAGGAGTCTGCAAAGGCATTTTGTAGAGAGTTGATGATATCTAGCTCTCTTCACAACCCAAATGTAACACCTCTTGTTGGGTTTTGCATAGATCCAGAGGAGGGCTTGTTTTTGGTTTATAAGTACGTCTCTGGGGGAAGCTTAGAGCGCCATTTGCACGGTAACTTTTTCTCGGTCTTTTGAACGGTATTTGATTTGAATTTGGTGAATTTGAGTGATTTACTACATACCCATTTGCAGAGAAAAAGAGGGGAGTGAAGGGCTCTGCAACACTTCCTTGGTCTGTGAGGCACAAGGTTGCAATTGGAATTGCAGAGGCAATTGCATATTTACATAATGGAACCGAAAGATGTGTTGTTCACAGAGATATCAAACCCTCAAACATTCTCCTTTCTTCGAAGAAAAAACCCAAGGTAAATGGAGAATTTTCTTACGGATTTTATTCTGGTTTGAGTGTTATGCGTGAAATAGGTTTCATAGCTCTCACTCTATACATTATACAAGTCATTTTTTATTTATTGAATGTATAATATTGCTACTGATTGCAGTTATGCGATTTTGGATTAGCCACCTGGACTTCTGCTCCTTCCATCCCTTTCCTTTGCAAAACTGTCAAAGGAACATTTGGGTATGATCTCAAGGATTTTTTTTTTTTTTGGTAAAGCAAGGAAACTTATGATGAGCGGAAAGAACTAGAAAGAAACATTTTTTCCTGTTGCGTGTTCCATAAGGACGATTTTTATTTTACATTAACACAATATGTGCAGTTACTTGGCACCTGAGTATTTCCAGCATGGCAAAATATCCGATAAAACTGATGTTTATGCTTTTGGAGTTGTCTTGCTGGAATTGATAACGGGTAGGAAGCCAATTGAAGCAAGAAGGCCGCAAGGAGAGGAAAACTTGGCTCTATGGGTAGGTGAATCTTACTATCTTCTTTTTTTGCCTTTTGTTTTGACCATGTAATGGTTAATATTGATGGGCCCCTTGTTGCTTCTCATGATAAAAATAGTTTCTTTTAATAGTTTATTCTTGATGATAGCCAGATTACTACAAAACATTCATTTATTCAATCAGGCCAAATACACAATTGGTGGACACTTTTCTTAGCGAGAGCGTTAAGACCAGAACACTTTCTGAAAGCAAGATTTTTTGGACCATGGAAGTCATCAAAACTTTTCTTTCATGTCTAATTAAAAGTGAATAGATGAACAGTGGTCTTTTTTCTTTGACTGAGATGAACAGTATGTATGGTGTATATTATTGGATGATGCATAATTTGTCTCATGAATAGATTTTGGAATTGCTTGCTATTACTGGGTTGTTGATTTTTTTTTTTTTTATTGGATAAACATACAAAACAAATCAATTACAAATGTCTCACTTCCATTGTTCATCAGGCAAAACCCCTCTTGCATAAAGGAAAAGGAGCTATTGAAGAGTTGCTTGATCCACGGCTAAAATGCACTTTGAGAAATTCAAATCAAATAGCACGGATGATTGAAGCTGCAGCTGCCTGCGTAACCAGTGAAGAATCTCGGAGGCCAAGCATTGGTGAGATAATTGCAATACTTAAAGGTGAAGAAGAACCTATTTTCTCCAAGAGGAAGAGGTCCAGTTTTTTGGGAAATGGGCTGGTTATTGATTGTTATTCTCAATTACAACAAACAAATAGTGAGATGAAGAGTCACCTGGCTTTGGCTATGCTAGGAGTTTCTGAGTTTGAGGATGATGATCACATTTATGGTCGTTGAAACTTGAAACATGATACAATCATACCCTAATTAGATTTATTTTTGGTTGTTTGAACTTTTTACAGAGTGCTAGAAATGAGAACTGGAAAGAATGTTAAAATTGTAGATAGGAATAGCCTTATAGGAGTCTGATGAACAAATGTGCATGTACATATCTTCCATTACCTGTCCCCATTCTATTAGGGAAGAGTGTAATAGATTTTCATTCAAGTTTAAAGTCTGTTCCATGGAAGGAAGCATATGGAGCTTCTTCTTGTCAGTTGGTTTCTATAGCTCACATTTGCTTGCGAGATTGCAAGAAAATTAGCCTGAAAATATAGGCATATTGCTAAGGAATTTGTGGAGCTTCAGGATACCAAAGGTGCAGGAAATATTTAGGGAGTTCAATCATAAATTAATAATGGTTTTAGACTTTTTGCAATTCCTAGGTTCATTAGAATCTGAATAAGTTTTAAGGATTAATCTTCATTATTTTCCTATGTTAAATGTGGTACTTGGATCTATTTAAGGGGAGGGTTTGTGCCTGGATGCAAGTGTAATTCAGATAGATATTTGAGATTTGAGCTGTGAATCCAAGAAAGAGTTGAGTTCTGTCTTTTCTTTTAAGTGTGCTTCTCTTTCAAGAGTTTGTTATTGTTCTTTATTGGTGTTAATTTCTTGGAAAATTCAAGAAAGATGCTTCTGTGGCATGCCCAGGATTCGGGGTGCGACAGTACCCCTTAAAGTAAGCCTATGTGCCCCCGCACATGACCAAATTAGATAAAAAAATCAATTGTAGTTGATGATTCGGATCAAACTGGGATATAACTGACATTTTGTGGACTATTTTTATTTTTATACAAAATTTAGTTAAGGAGTAAATTGAGATTCAAACAAAAATTTATAAATCATTGCTGCAATTGAGCCAAAATTTAAATAAAGGGGATGGAGTCATTATGGGATTTGACAGAACACTAAAAATCAAGCGAACAAGGAAGCGAGACAGGGTTGAGGTCAATGTGTATGAATAGGGATGGGCAGTTTGAAACAGTGGGTCCTACCAATCTATTCACACAAATTTTCTTTATAGGGAGTTTGATTTGTTGTACGGATTTTTTAAAATTTGTTCTATCACTCAGACTGCAATGCTGCATCATTTGAGTTAAATATGATTATATAATTTATATGCAAGTATGTAACAAAAGTTGCTAACAGGGCCAACAATATGTCATATAAAAAAAATTAACAGTTTCTGCAGATAAGCTTGAAAGTTCTTGGAGAACTATTCTCCCCCATTGTCAGATCTCAAAATCTTAACATTTATACCACAATAAGTATATTGTATTAATGACACGTGGATAATCGAATAGCAACTGCTCCAAGTCCAATATATAATGGTTGACTTGTGCCTTTCATTTGCGGCAAATATCAAATTCATGTGGTCAATTTCATGTAAGCTGTAGATGGCATAGGTCACCAATATTAATTTGAGAAAAGAACACATAAGTTGGCAGAGGTACACTTAAATTAAAGGTACCATGTGGATGATATGCGAAATTAGAAAACAAGAAGCTAACAGTTTAACTACCAAAGCGTTGGTATTCTGTGAGAACTCAAAATGAACCCAAACAATTAGTACATGTCCCATAGGCATGGAATGAACCACATAAACACACACCCAAAAGACAATGCCATAAATTGAGAAACAAGTTGAAGAAAGTGTAATTAAAATATCTTAGCGAGATCCTTCATTAAACCACGGTTAGCACGAGCAAAATCTATATACTCTTGGAATGAAATGCAGCCATCACCGTCGGTGTCAATCTCAGCCATCATGTGTTGCACTTCATCCAATGTAATGCAGCCGAGGGTTTTCAATGCATCCCCTAGCTCTGACGCGGAAATTTTGCCATCGCCATTGGTGTCAAATCGCTTGAAAATGCGCTCGTGCTCAGCCTTTGCTTTGGCATCTTCTTCAGACATTGTTTATATTAATGTGGTTGTTATACTGAATTTTTTTTTATCTATGTTGAGTTTTGGTTTTGCGATGTATCAATGTGAGATTTCAGAGAGCTGAAGATGTTTACTTGTGAGAAATGAATGTGAGAGTGAGAGTTAAAGATTTGGTTTTTAAAGAGATGGTTTTGTAAAAGAGTAAGGTGATCCTTCAAAGTAGGGGTTTCAGCATGAGTCTCGGATTGCCTAAAGACTGAAACTCCCAAGTCCCAACAGTTTTAACCTTAATTAAGGTAAAAGAAATTTTCTAACATCACATGTTGAATGGCTTGCAATTAGTTTAGGATGTGATGTTGATGCGTATTATGTCCACCACTATTGCATTCCACGCGCCAAATGGATGAGACGATGTTGCCTTGTCATTCAAATCAATTCTATATGAAAAGTTTGGAAATTAATGTTGGAATTATGATATTTTAAGTATTGAATATTTAAATTAATTATGGAAATATTTATTTGCTTAAATATCATAATTCTATCTGAATGGAAAATGGAAAACGTAAGTGGAAAGGAATTAAATATTGGGTTTTATATAGTAATAGGCCCAACATTGATTTGTTTTATAAAGTCATCTTCTAGTAAGCCACTGGTATACGTTCAATTAAAATTGAACAGACACAAGATTTCAAAAAGAAACACTAATTGAATTAAAACAGTCATGGCGATGAACAGATGTGCATGTTGCCCCATTCAATGGAATGTGTCTCTTGGCCATTTAATTCAATCAAAACCCTTCCAAAAGGCACTTTGCATCTATAAATATAGTAGTCTTTAAATCTTTTAGAAATAGAAAAATTACTAAGAAAAACTTGCATTCATTCAAGCATAGTCTTCCATTACCAAAGAAAGAGTTCTTTGCATATTTGGGTTCGCAGAACCTTATAGTTTGAAGTGCTACTACTGCAAGGAGGAAGTCGTTGTATCCTGGGAAGCAAGCGCCGATTGACCATAGCATGGTAGGGCGGGCGTAAATCGTCTTAACGTCATAGTGTTGAACACTAGACTCGACTTCAAAGGTTTTTCTAAACTTCCTTTAGTGTCTAATTCTCTGTATTTTTTTTAAATCTCTTTGTTTTGAATATAGCAATTTATACCTATAGTTTCCAACAATCTTAAGACGATTTTCATGTGTAATTTGCTATATTGTTTCTACTTTTAATTTTTTTTTATTGATAATTATCTATTCATTCAATAACTGATTTGACTTTGTCAATTTTGGTGGCTTTGATTTTTGTTCAATTAAGAGCTGCTTTGTTTAGTAGTTTACGTTTTGATAGATATATTTTAAAATATATACATACTGTTTATTATTCCTATTTATATCATCTTTTTATTTACATATGCTAGTGAGTTTGTTCTTAGATCTTTATTAGTTTTTGATCTTGCCATATTTACGTCTTTTGTGCTTTACCTTTTTTACTGTTGCTTTGACATTAAAGAATTCATTTTGTCTATTTCTTTCCATACATTTTATCTGTGTTTTTGTTTTTTGTTCTGGTTGTGTATTTTGTCTTTCGTTGAAAGTCAGTTTCATTATTTTTCTTTTATTTTGCTGTTATATATATCTGCTTATTTAAAGAGTTTTCATACTTCAAAGGAAAAAATGAGTTCCTCAAGTACTGAGAATATGAATACCATGGCTAGACTTGTGACAGATACAGTCCCTTTGTCATCTGCTATTCCTATGGCATATGCTCCTGTGTTGCCGCAATTTTCTCACCATGGGGAGAAACCTGGAAAGTTCAATGGAACTGATTTCAAGATGTGGCAGCAGAAAATGTTGTTTTATTTAACAACAATGAACTTGGTCAAATTCTTGAAGGAAGATGCTCCTGCTCCTGGAACTTCCAAAGAATCTATGGTTGATGTTGATGTCTGCCACCATGCTGATTTTAATTATCTGCAAGAATTATATCCTCAATGGGTTGGACGATGCACTCTACAATGTGTATAGTCCAATGAAAACAGCCAAGGCGTTGTGGGAATCTTTGGACAAGAAATACAAGACCGAAGATGCTGGAATGAAGAAATTCATTGTGGGTCGTTTTCTTGACTACAAGATGGTGGACTCCAAAAGCGTGATCAGTCAAGTCCAAGAGTTCCAACTTATTTTGCATGAAATTGATGCAGAGGATATGGTACTTCCTGAGTCATTTCAAGTGGCTACTGTAATTGAGAAATTACCGCCATCCTGGAAGGATTTCAAGAACTACCTTAAGCACAAGCGCAAAGAGATGGGGCTTGAGGATCTAATCATGCGATTGAGGATTGAGGAAGAATATCGTCACTCTGATAAGCGAGGATCTTCCATGGAGGCTAAGGCACACATAGTACGTGGAGAATAGGCCAAATAATAGCAAAAAGAGATTTTGAGGAAGGCACACGTCAAGGAAATTCCAAGAAGGCCAAGGAGTTCAATGGCAAGTGCTTTAATTGCAATAAGACTGGCCACCGTGCAAAGGACTGTAGGAGTGGCAAGAGTCAAAGCAAGAGTCAAGGCAAGAGTCATGGCAAGAAGAAAGGCAAGGGAAATGAGGCAAACATAACTGAGGAAGATAAGCTCTCCAATGATATATCTGATATCAATCTTTTTGCGGTCGTCTCTGAAGTTAATTTGGTGGGAAATATTATAGAATGGTGGGTGGACAATGGGGCTATTCGTCATGTGTGTGCTGATAGGAAAATGTTCTCCACTTATCATGGGCTTGATGGAGAACAACTGTTCACGGGAAACTCCTCCACCTCAAAGGTTGAAGGCCAAGGGAAAGTGGTTCTGAAGATGACATCTGGCAAGGAGGTTACTCCCAACAATGTGCTCCATGTTCCTGACATCCGAAAGAACTTGGTTTCTGGATCTCTATTGAGCAAGAATGGTTTCAAGTTGGTATTTGAGTCTGAAAAGTTTGTACTTACTAAGAATGGGATGTATGTGGGAAAAGGGTACCTGAATGATGGTCTGTTTAAATTGAATGTAATGACTGTTGTACCAAAAGTTAATAATAATAACACAGTTAGTTCTGCTTATATGCTTGGGTCATCTAATGTTTGGCATGGTAGATTAGGTCATGTTAATTTTGATATATTACGTAAATTAACTAACATGGATCTGATTCCTAAGTTTTACATTGATTCTAATACTAAGTGTGAAACTTGTGTTGAAGCAAAGCTAACTAGAACATCGTTCCATTCTATTGAGAGAACTACTGAACCTCTGGATTTAATTCACAGTGATATTTGTGATTTAAAATTTATACATGCAAACTAGGGGTGGGAAAAAGTATTTTACACTACAAGAAAAACTGTAATAGACATCACTTCTTTAATATCAGTTTTTCCATTAACCGATATTGTAGAGTTTTAGATATCAGTTAATTTTTTAGATGATATCTAAACTCATTAACATATCACCAATTTTTGTTTCTGATATCTAAATTTTGCAATTTTGATTAAGAATTTTTTAAAATCGATATGTAAGCCACACCATCTGATATCTATACTTCACCTAAAAAAACCACGGAGAATTTTTTCCCCAACTTAAAAATTTTGGCTAATTAGGTTCCCAACCCCAGTCACGATATCCTTCACAAAACACACACATTCCCATCGCGCTCCGCAGACATCTCCTTCTCTCTCACCCTCGCTCATACTCACTCGGTCCGTCTCTCTCACTCGATCCTTCTCTCTCGTTCTCATTCTCAGTCGGCCCCCAAATCTGTATCTCCCCATCCTCTCTCTTTCTCTGCCCTTCGCTCGTTGAAATCGACGATGAACAAATTCAACATTGGAACGGCGATCCGCCTTCTCCGACGAGTTGCGACACCGACCACCCAAGATATCATCGTCCTCTCGACACTGATCGTCTTGGTTTCTTCCTTGAGTCTGGAAAGTCAATCATGAAGGAGAATCTATCCAACCCCTTCGCTAGCGATCTGAGTTTTCTAGCAGCTTCGAGGTGTCCGTGTCTGTTTTTGAGGGAGAATCTATCCAACCCCTTCGCTAGCGACCTGAGTTTGGCTCCTCATCTGTCCAGCCTCCTCTTTCCGGCTCTTGAGTCTTGAGTCTTCACTCACACTCAAGTCTGCCTATATCGCATGAATATTATTCATCTTCGTTGGGTATGTATAACCTTTACAAAGCCATTTCTTTGTTTTTTTTTTGGCCATGTTTACAAAGCTATTTAAAGCTAATTAATGCTAATTTATTTTCTTCCTTCTCTGCCATTTTTCTTCATATCAATCATCTTTTTTTGAATTCATAGATAATTCCTTTAGCTTTAGATTTTTAGTCCCATGGCTGAAGCTAAATTAGATAGAAAGAATATCATTGAAAAGTATGTATTTGCCGCAGAAAGATAGCAGTGCAGTTAAAGAGGCACTTGATCAGCTAAGTGAAGTTGGTTGGGCCAAGAAATGGAGTTCTCAGCCATATGTCTCACGGCGTACGGTCAGTCTCCATCACAAATGTGAAGTTCTGGGAAACTGCTACCCAAAAATTAGCCACATCTACAAACTCATGCATACATGTACTTGAATGATAATGATCTGTTCAATGTATTGAATTATTGTTTATACATTTGCTTGGTTGGAAAATAGATAGGTTGACTCGTTCAAGTTTCAACATTTATGCACCAGACTTCTCTTAGGGAGCTGACAACTCTTGGAATTAAAAATGCAGAAACCCTTGCAGTTCCCAGTGTCAGAAATGATGTAAGTATTTGTAACACTGGTTATTTATTTGTGCTACTTGCATTCAGAATGAGCCAAAATTATATGCAAAAACTTTCTTGGATGTTCTTACTTTTACATACAGCTTCTTAACCTTTAGGCTCTTTTGTGCAAGTTTGTTTTGCAAATCGTCAACACTACATTTATATATCTATTTCCTTTTTTTATGGTTTCAACTTCTATGAAGACAAATCTCACATCAGCAAACCCTTAATCCAAACTACTTAGATAAAAGATGTCCAGACCAATTTTGAGTTAAAATTGTCAGCATCCTATTGTGAATTTCTCTACCTTTTTGTCTTCTTATCTTTCTTTAATCTTTAGTGAATCTGAATTGTTATAAACTGACTGGAAAGACAAGGCACATCACATTTAAAATTGGATGCGGCTCTTTCTATATGCATTTTTCAGGCATTGATTTCAAACTACTTTTTGTAATATTAATATCTCTCAGTGATACAGGCCGCTTTTCTATTCACCGTGGTGGGGACAACAGGATTCTTAGGTCTTCTTGCTGGCCAACTTCCTGGGGTAAATTTGATTATATCTCCTTTTCTCTGTAAGTCCACATATAAATTATACAACAACTATCTTAGACAGTGTGATTGGGAGGGGTTGTTTGTGTTCCTATATGTGTGTAATGATAATTTTCTTTTCAATTTTTACTGTTTTTTTCTGTACCAGTGTATAGTTGAGGTAGTGTTTTTCTTCATCTATTGACATGAAATCATGCCTTTTGCTACTTGTACGTAACTATATGAATGTTTTCATGCAAACATCCTTTCTCTGATCTCGATGAATATATAGGAACCTGGTCTTTGAATTATATTGTTACAGTGTATCACTACCTGCATCAGATTATTAGTTTTCTCTCTTGCATCTTGTGTAAAAGTGGAGGAATTTTCTCAGTACCTTGCTGGTGCATTTGATCATACATTGTGCATGAATTCGAAAGGTCTGGCTATATAAGAGGGGATGAGGAATCCAATTATTATGTAAGCTAGCCCTTTTTTTTTTTTTTTTTTTTAATTTATAAGGACCTATGTCAGGCAAATTTTATTGCAGCGAACTAGGAGAAAGCATTTTGGGGTCAAGCACGAATAATCTATAGTGACTTTCATTTGATTCTTGATAGTTAAAGTATGACAAGCAGACCTCTGTCTTGAATGTCACAGATAATAATAGCTGCTTGACATTTTCACTAAACAAAGAAATTGAATGTCACAGATAATTATAGCTACTTGACATTTTTACTAAACAAAGAAATTAACTTATGCACACAACTTAAATTGTAGAAGAAGTTTAAGACAGAAAAAGCAAGGGATTCTGTTTCATCTTTGTATCAGCCTAATCATTTCCCAATATTTGTCAACTGCATTTTTGGGATACAGGCTTGCCTTGAGGTCTTTTGCAATAATATTTTTGTTGAAGTGTTGAACTGTTAGATTCACATATTGAATTAGAGGAATTATAGAATATAGAGAAAAATTTGAATGCCTTACAGAGAAATTTTTTTTGAAAAGATTCTGGTTTTTACTGACATCTTGGGTTCTCACTGTACCAAACTTGAAGGATTGGGGCTTTTTTGTGCCATACTTGATTGGGAGCATCTCTTTAGTTGTTTTGGGTGTGGGAAGCACTGCCCCTGGGTAAGACTAAGTTTTATATGGAATTTAATTTGTATGCCTTGATACTCTTAGTGTTTTAACAGTTTTTCTAATTCTTGCATTAAAAACTAAGCTTTATCTGCACTTGTAGGCTTCTTCAAGCTGCCATATCTGGCTTTTCATCATTCTTCCCAGATTATCAGGAGAGAATAGCTAGACATGAAGCTGCTCATTTTTTAGGTACTTCATTTCATTAAAACACATATCAGATTCTTAATATCAAACTTTCTGACTGATAAATAGCGCCTCGGATTTTGAGTTGCTTACTTGACATACTGATAAAACAATTTTCTCTTTGGATAGTTGCTTATTTGCTGGGCCTCCCCATTCTGGGGTATTCTCTAGATATCGGGAAAGAGCATGTCAATCTCATTGACGAAAGGCTGGAAAAGCTTATATACAGTGGGCAGCTTGATGCAAAGGAGCTAGACAGGTATTTATATGATAGTTATAGCTACTGGAATTATCAATTTGCTTCAGTAATATTTCCTTCTGAAACTGCAACAAATGTACTCCTAGTGCTTTTGAAAATGGTGCATCTTTTCACTGT
This sequence comes from Dryas octopetala, assembly GCF_963921425.1. NCBI lineage: Eukaryota > Viridiplantae > Streptophyta > Magnoliopsida > Rosales > Rosaceae > Dryas > Dryas octopetala. Next base: position 21,578,218 of record NC_141371.1, read on the forward strand.
AAATCCATTAGTCTGTCTCATTGTTTCCTGATAATCTGATTTGGCTTGTGCGCAACCAGTCCATTTGAATATGCCTGTTGCAATGTTTCCACATGACTCTATCATATTCAAATGCAATACATAGTTGCATTTCACTGGAGGAAAATATATCCTTATAAATTGATACATTTGAAGTCTATAATATGTGTGTGGTGGAGAAGAACTAAATTGTAGTAGCCTTTTAGGTTGGCAGTGGTAGCAATGGCTGGACTCGCAGCAGAAGGTCTGAAATATGATAAAGTGATTGGTCAATCTGCTGATCTTTTCACTCTTCAGGTTTATAACTAGTTAAATACCATTTTCCTAAGAGTAATTGTTTTGTGGATAATATGTTATCCCAATTTCAGAGACTTGATTTTAATTTTTCACATATTCTAGATCTCTTTGTCCAAAGAAGCTAATAGATTGATTCTTGTTATTTCAAAATGCAATGATGTATTGTTATTCTCTGTTATGATTTTGGCATATATTGGCATGGATCTGTAGGTTGGATGAGTTGGATTCTTCAATGACTGAGTTGGGTTCCATGACCTGTTTTTTTAAATTTTTTTTGTTCTCATTTGTGTGGTTATGCAGGACTTATTCCCTTGTGCTGTGATCCTCTTTCTTTATTTTTTTATTTTATTTTTTGTATAATAGTAACCTTAAAGAAACTGAAGCAGCATAAAGAGGTTCTTTTCTCCAACTTTTGAAATCCATCTTCCACAATAAGATGATTTACTAAAACATGTTTTATCTTTTGCAGACTGACACTGCTTCTGTCTTGCTAGAAGCCACAATAAGATGATCCTCTCAATAGTGCGTGCTTTTTTAAACATTTGTATGTTATGAAAGTCATAAATTTTATTCATTTTTCCTCTACTTCGTGTTGCAGGCCCTCAGCTTCCCTTACTTGGGCAGTGCTTCAAAAAACATGAGGAACCAACACTCTGCAGTAAGTACCCATTTATATCCCATTTCCCAATAATTTATTCTCTGCTAATTTATTCTCAATTATTTGATCTTTCTTACATTTCTTGGTTATGTTTCATTTGTTTTATGTAAATTTCTTCCATGGTTTTTGATATGTGGATTGGTTCTTTTATAGCATGCAAGTTGGGAAAAATGTTTTATTATAATGTAATTTGCTATGCTATATATTTTCAGTGGTCTAATCCAAAGCACAAGCGAAGCAGTTACACCCAAGCACAAATTGATGAGGTGTGGGTTGAATGGGGACAGTTTGTCATCTCGACTTATATATAGCCATGTCGGTACGTATGAAGTAGGGTACGTTAGCCATTTTGTGGTATTTAGATGGCCAAGCCAATTTTTTGTAAAGGAAGAACAAGTGCATGCAGATTTTAGAACAATGTAGTCAAAGGTTTAGAAAATTGCTGCCATGCCAATATTTTGAAAGTGTAGGCAGCTTTGAATTGGAACAATTGATGGGGTTATGGAATTTAATTTGATCATGGCTGGGACTATTGTTTTTGTGGGATTAATTTGTAATCTTTTTATTTTGTACTTAATTGGAATGTTTGGATGAATGAAATGCATTTTTGTACTTGGAATATTTGAATGGAAGGCAAATTTGAAAATGCACCAATTTTAGGCCACACATTTGTCTACTTGCATATCCATGGCATTTATATGAGGTTTTGCACAAAAAAAAAAATATATATTTCACACCAACCTTACATATCAGATTTTAAGTACCAAACCGATATGTTGTACACCTTTTATATCCGATTTTAAGTACAAAACCGATATGTTATACACCTTTTATATCAGATTTAAAGTACAAAACCGATATAGTATACACTTTTTATATCAGATTTTAAGTACCAAACCGATATGTGATACACCATTTATATCCAATTTTAATTACAAAACCGATATGCTATACTCATTTTATATCTGATTTTTAGTACCAAGACGATATTGAATACATTTTGTATATCGGTTTCAAAATTACTAATGATATCATAAGTATCTTACATATCGGAATGTAGTTTTTAAGGTATCAGAAATCATTAATATCTAATAACAATGATGGTATATCATATCGGATTATCAAACAAATACGATATCTAATATAATATAGACATCAGTGAATAACCGATATGTAATATGGGAGAATAGATATCGGCACGCATTATATCGGTTGGAAACCTAAATAGATATCGGTTTATCACTGATATATATGAAGGTTTTTCTTGCAGTGTTATTTCTTTTATTGATGATTGTACAAGATATTGTCATGTATATTTACTAAGAAGCAAAGATGAGGCGATTGAGATGTTCAAACATTATAAGACTGAAGTTGAGAATCAACTTAGCAGAAAGATCAAAGTATTAAGAAGTGATAGGGGTGGTGAATATGAATCACCTTTTGGTGAGTTTTGTGCTCAACATGGAATTATTCACCAAACTACTGCACCCTATTCACCTCAACAAAACGGTATTGCTGAACGAAAGAACCGTACATTAAAAAAGATGATGAATGCTTTACTAATAAGTTCTAGAGCACCTTAGAACTTGTGGGGGGAAGCACTGCTATCTGCAAATCTTATTCTCAACAAGTTGCCTCATAAGAAGTTAGACAAGACCCCATATGAATTATGGAAAGGTCACTAACCTTCTTACAAATATCTCAAAGTGTGGGGGTGTCTAGCTAAGGTGGCAGTCCCAGAACCTAAAAAGGTTAAGATAGGACCAAAAACCATTGACTGTATCTTTAATGGTTATGCAATTAACAGTGGTGCATATCGTTTCCTTGTACATAAATCTGATATTTCAGATATACATGTGAACACAATTATTGAATCAAGGAATGCATATTTCTTCGAAAATATAAATCCCTTATAAAGAGGCACGAGAAAGAAGTTCTCTTTAAAGAACTTATAATACTATAAATGATAATAACCAAGAAAGCCATCAAGAAAATATAGACCAATGGTCTAGTGGACAAGAACCCAATATTGAACCAAGACATAGCAAGAGAGCAAGAACATCTAAGTCCTTTGGTCCAGATTTTCTAACTTATTTGTTAGAAAATGAGCCTCGTACTTACAAGGAAGCAATGTCTTCACCTGAAGCACCTTTTTGGAAAGAGGCTATTAATTCTGAAATTGATTCCATCTTACAGAATCATACTTGGGAACTGGTGGATCTTCCCCCTGGAAATAAGCCTTTGGGTTATAAGTGGATTTTCAAGAGGAAGATGAAGGCCGATGGAACAATTGATAAATATAAAGCTAGACTTGTTGTGAAAGGATATAAGCAAAAGGAAGGATTAGATTACTTTGACACATACTCACCAGTTACAAGAATAACATCCGGCCATTAGGATGCTAATTGCAATAGCAACATTGCATAATTTAGAAATTCATCAAATGAATGTCAAGACGGCATTTCTAAATGATGAATTAGACGAGGAAATATACATGGAACAACCTGAAGGTTTTGTTATTTCTGGTCAAGAACATAAGGTGTGCAAGCTTGTTAAGTCTTTGTATGGCCTAAAGCAAGCACCAAAACAATGGCATCTAAAATTTGACAAAGCCATGATGTCAAATAACTTTAAGATAAATGAGTGTGACAAATGTGTGTACACTAAAAGCACTGAAGATGGGTTTGTCATTATTTGTCTCTATGTAGATGACATGTTGATTATGGGTAGTAATATTGGTATGATTAAATCAACCAAGAAAATGCTAACTAATAATTTTGACATGAAAGATATGGGTGTTGCAGATGTGATTGTAGGAATTAAAATTTCTAGAACATTTGATAAACTAGTCTTGTCTCAATCACACTACATTGAGAAAGTACTTGATAAGTTTAACAAGTATGATACTAGTCCTGTACAAACACCTTATGACCCAAATATTCATCTTATGAAGAATAATAGTCAAGGTATATCACAAATAGAATACGCTCGTATCATTGGCAGTCTAATGTATCTTATGAATTGCACTAGACCTGATATAGCCTACTCAGTTAACAGATTGAGTAGATATACAAATAATCCTGGAAAGGATCATTGGAAGGCTATAATTAGGGTACTTAAATATCTAAGATACACTAAGAATTTTGGACTACATTATACAAGATATCCAGCCGTACTTGAGGGCTATAGTGATTCAACTAGATATCAGATACTAAAGACTCGAAATCCACAAGTGGATATGTCTTTACGATTGGAGGCGCGGCTGTTTCATGGAGATCCACCAAGCAAACGTGTATTGCTAGATCCACTATGGAATATGAGTTCATAGCCTTGGATAAAGCAGGAGAAGAATCAGAATGGCTTCGGAATTTCTTAGAGGATATTCCATGTTGGCCTAAGCATGTGCCCGCTATATGTACACATTGTGATGGCTAATCAGCGATTGCAAGGGCACAGAATAACATGTATAACGGTAAGTCTCAACATATACGTCGAAGACATAACACTGTGAAGCAACTGCTCTCTAGTGATATCATTACCATTGACTATGTGAAGTCAAGAGATAATTTAGCGGATCCGTTTACGAAAGGTTTGAATAGAGAGCAAGTTTATAGATTATCAAGGGGAATGAGATTGAAGCCCTTGTAAAAGAGAAGCCATAGTGGAAATCCAACGTAGTTGACTGGTGATCCCAAGATTTAGGTTCAAAAAGGACAACTAAATTATGGTATGTTTTGACCTAGCACTGCGGAGATAAAATCTCCTTCCCATTCCTAATAAGAAGAAGCAGTGTTGCCTGCGATGTGATTATAGGCTAAGCTATGCTTTTAATGATTCTATATCTTGGTTTATCCAAGTGGGGTATGGCAAGATATTCCTTATAAGCAGTCACCTATATGAGTGGAAATGTGGCCGTTTCTATGAGAATTTTAAGTAGGGCTGAATTCTCTAAAGCACTCATGAATACCAGGTTTTTGTTCAAGGCCGAAATGAACACAACCGTTAGAACCAAAATATGTCTGGGAGGTTATTGTGTAAGTACTATTGTCTTGGTTTACACCAACGGCTGAACAGTTCAAGACGTTATGTTCACTGATTAGCCAAGTAAATCCGATAGTCCTTCACTAGGGAAGGTTCAAGGCCACAAGCTACCTATCTTGATTCAATAACTTTCCAATAAGTAACTTTTTCTAGTGTCTGCATCCTCATATGCATATATTTGTGCCAATTTTCATTCATGTGGGGGATTGTTGGAATTATGATATTTTAAGTATTGAATATTTAAATTAATTATGGATTTATTTATTTGCTTAAATATCATAATTCTATCTGAATGGAAAATGTAAGTGGAAAGGAATTAAATATTGGGCTTTATATAGTAATAAGCCCAACATTGATTTGTTTTATAAAGTCATCCTCCAGTAAGCCACTGGTATACGTTCAATTAAAATTGAACAGACACAAGGTTTCAAAAAGAAACACTGATTGAATTAAAACAGTCATGGCCATGAACAGATGTGCCTGTTGCCCATTCAATGGAATGTGTCTCTTGGCCATTTAATTCAATCAAAACCTTTCCAAAAGGCACTTTGCATCTATAAATATAGTAGTCTTGAAATCTTTTAGAAATAGAAAAAATTACTAAGAAAAACTTGCATTCATTCAAACATAGTCTTCCATTACCAAAGAAAGAGTTCTTTGCATATTTGGGTTTGCATAACCTTGTAGTTTGAAGTGCTACTACTGCAAGGAGGAAGTCGTTGTATCCTGGGAGGCAAGCGCCAATTGACCATAGCATGGTAGGGCGGGTGTAAATCGTCTTAAGGTCATAGAATTAAACACTAGACTCGACTTCAAAGGTTTTTCTAAACTTCCTTTACTGTCTAATTCTTTGTATTTTTTAAATCTTTTTGTTTTGAATATAGCAATTTATACCTATAGTTTCCAACAATTAATATTTAAAAACCAAAATTTAAAATCAGTTGAATAGGTCGAAATTATAGTCAAATTCATCAAATAAGTTAAGATTAAAGTTGAATAAGAGAATGGTAAATTTTGGTACACTAATGCAGATTGGATTGGGTCAGCCACTAATAGGAGGTACATCATGGTATTTTACTTTTGTTAGTAGCAACCTAGTTACTTGGCGAAATAAGAAGCAACATGTAACGACCCGACCCAAAGTTGACTTTTAAAATAAATGGGCTTTCGATTTTGACTTTGGGTCCGTTAGATAGGTTTCGATCCCACGATTTTATAGACACGTAGCACGCGTCGATCCGAGTTACAGTTTGAAAGATATGGGCGTTTGAAGCGAGGGGCGATTTCGTAAAATTGGACAAATTGAGTTTAAAAATCAGATTTTTCTAGAATTTTCTCTCTCTCTAGAAGGTTCTCTCTCTCTTCTTTTTATTCCTCTCTCCCCGTGCTCTCACTTTCGCTCGCGCGCACCTCTCTCTCGCTGCAACTGTGCAGCCGCCACTGTCACCGGCGCGTGGCGGCGCGTCCGGCCGTGGCTGACGACGGGACCGGCCCAGATCTCCTCGCCGTCCCTCCCTCTTCCTTTCCCTGGCATCGGTTCAGCCTATGCATTCCCCAAACCAGAAACCCAGTTTAGGCCGGTTGTAGCTCCGGTGATGACGCGGCGATTCCGGCGGTTTCGCAACCCAGCTCTGGCCCAGAAAGCTCCCTCTCGTCGAACCCGTCACGATGGTACCCTCCGATCGTCCATCGGAGTTCGCACGACGGCGAATCGACCACTCAAGGCCGGCGGCTTCCGCCGCCGATTCCGGCGTTTCCGGCGAGATTTGGCCCTCGATCCAGTTATGAGAAATGATCCTCTAGGTATGGGCTTTCTTTCCCCTTGTTCTTGCGTGTCAATTTTGAGAATTTGGAGATCGAAATTTTTAGGGCTTGAATCCATTTCGGGTTTACCTTGAATTGAGCATAGTTAAATGAATTCTGAGTTGTTTTTGGTCCAATTGAAGTGCCTAGGTTGATTGGGGTTGATTTTAGTTGAAAAACCAAATTTTTTAGGACTTGTCGCCGCTGCCACCACTGCCTCCGCCACTTGTGGCGGCGGGTCAGCGGTTATTTGTCCCTTTTTGCCCAAATTGAACTCCTAGGAGACCCTCGGAGGTTGTTTAGAGAATTCTGTGAAATTTCTGTATATATTGAAGTTGGTTGTCTGGTCTTAACAGGTACACGGGCTCGGGAAATCTCATTCCCGATGCCGTTATGCTGCCGGATTTGGTATCCGAGCAGTGGAACTGTGATTGATGCTTATTGGATTGTATTGTAGAGTACTGTTATTGAATGGTCTGTTTTGTGTGATTGTTGCTTTATGTTAGGAAGACTAAGGGTAGGATTGGATCATGAGAGTGAATTGATGAGGATCTGAGGTTAAGGAAATAAATTTGGAATTTTAGAGTTTGTCCTAAGGATAATTGTTGAATTAGGAAAGAAATGTTTATTGTCGAAGTAAATAAATGATGATTAGGCGATTATTATATCGATTTGATCGAATTGAGTATGGAGAAAGTATTGGTATGATTTGAGTGACAAACAAGTAAAGAGTCGTGAATAGGAATCAATCTCGGAAAGGTTTTGGTGTAGTTCGGAGTAAACAGTGAGTAGGTTTGATAAGGAGAATTTAGAAAAGAATATTTAAAGACTGCTGTGTAAATGCACGTGTTGACCGGTCGAGCCTGCCTGTGTAAGATGCACGGGATTGTGGCCAGGATACGAGCCTGCTTGTGCGGAGAGACCCCTCCGTACGAGGTTGTGGACAGGATACGAGCCTGCTTGTGCGGAGAGACCCCTCCGTACGAGATTGTGGCCAGGATACGAGCCTGCTTGTGCGGAGAGACCCCTCCGTACGAGATTGTGGCCAGGATACGAGCCTGCTTGTGCAGAGAGACCCCTCCGTACGAGATTGTGGCCAGGATACGGTTCTGCTCTTACAGAATGATCTCTATGTGCGAGATTATGGCTAGGATTTGAGCCTGCCCGAGTGCGGGATTGTGGCCAGGACATTGTCTACAATACAGGTACGAGAAGGATGTGAGTTTTAAGAATAAGTGTTTCGAGATATCAGCTTCCAAGGATAAATTCAGTACAGAGTTTGATTTACGGTAAAGGGGATTTAAAAATGGTTTTGAAAGAGGAGATTTTTGAAAGTAATTATAAAGCTGGAGGATTTCCAAGAAACGAAGTGTGTGAAATTAGATAGATGGTTGTTTGGTTGCTTATATTGCATTTGTTTGCTAGGACTTGGTAAAGTCTAGGCTTGAATCGTGAGGATGGAAGTGATAGTGTCTATGCATTGAGGTTATTAATTAGGACGTGAATAATTGAAGTTGAGCTTAATGGTTGTTGATTAGACAATTGATTTGTCAGAGTATAATTATTGATGGAATATTAGGTGATTGAAGAATTTCGGACTTATGAAGATTAATTAGTTGCGCCTTGGATTTATTGCGAATAATTTGTGGATTGTAAATTGAGATAACTGACAAAAGTATTTTGAGGCCTTGTGATTTCTTATCACGGGGTTATTTGTTTGAATGACCCGGTGCACCATGGATATGGTGCAGTGTGTTTAATTGTGTTTTTGCAGGTTAAGCAGGCTGAGAAAGCAGTGGGGAGAAGACGATGCAGTGGGACCCAGAGAGATTTATTTAATTGTTTTTACTAAGTGGTTTGTTTAAAATGTTTTTGACAGAATTATATTTACTTACGTTGTTGTGCATGGCTCCAAAAGTAAGAGAAAACAGATTTAACAGTTTGATGTTCAGTATTTTCATGGGCCCGAGGTTCGGGGTGTTTCACAACAAGTGGTTACTCCATCAAGTGACAAGGCTGAGTTTAGAGGAATGTCTCAAGGTGTTTGTAAGTTGTGGCTAAGAAGCTTGTTGAAGGACTTGGGATTTAAACCTATGAACTTACATTGTGATAATAAAAATGCTATTGAGATTGCTCATAATCTTGTTCCGCATGATTGTACTAAACATGTGCAAGTGGATCGTCATTATATTAAAGAAAAATTACAGTTTGGAATAATTTTTCTATTTGTGAAATCTAAAGATCAATTGGAGATAACCTTAGCAATGCAATCTCAAGTAGGGTATTTCTTAATTCACTTATCAAGTTAGGCATGTATGATGTCTATACTCCAACTTGAGGGACATCATTAAGTAGTGAGTCATAAAGTTTCTAGGATTTTGATTACTTGTTGTATTAGCTTTGCTTATTGTCTACTTTTTATTGGTTGTATCTTTCTTTGTCACACAAGGCTTGTATCATTGATCTCTATATATACCCCATATTGGGAAGAATAAAGTGATTGAATTATTTATCCTAAACTTAGATTAATTTTGACTGGCTCTCCCATCGAGCACCCGAGTTGGATACCCATGGAATAGACAAAGAACTAGCATTAGCTTCTTCAAACTCAGCTATATAGACATTAACCATTTGTATGATTCTTTGAAAAAAAGAAACAACAAAAAATGGCATATATGTTACTACAATTTTGAAACAATTTAAAAATTACCGAAGTAATGTCTTAAATTTTGCTAGGGTGAGATAGCCTTTCATTCGTATTATTTTAAAGGAATGTGGCAAAGTAAAGTGATGTGTGGATCGATAATAATTTTTGCCCACCACATTGGGCGACGTAGGTTAGGTGGACAATATGTATACTATTTTTAAATATTTTTAAATAGGGGGGGTTATCATTAAATTTAGGAAATTTTTTTTAAAAAGGACACATACTTTGGGGTTAATTCTAATTTAGGACACGCGTTTGAGTTTGTATTAGTATATGACACATATTTAGGATTTGTGTTATTGTAAAACAATCCGTCAACTCTATTACATTTTCTGTTAAAAATAAATCATGTGGCCACGCACATGACCAATTTTTATGGGGCAAATTTGACAATTCATCTATATAATTTAAAAATAAATAAACAAAATTGAAAACTAAAAAATAAAATAAAATAAAAACCAGCACCCACTTCCCCACTTCTCCACCATCCCCCTCCACCCAACCCAGTCTTCCCCACCCTTCCCCTCCACCCACTCGTTCCACCACCTCCCCATCCCCTACCCAGCCTCGTCCCGTCTCTCCCTTTCTGTCTGTTACTCTCTCTCTCTCCATCTATCACTCTCCTCTCTCTACGAGCAACACTGCAGATCTCTCAGACAATTTTTTGGGAATTTTTTAATCTGGTTTTTGGCACTCTCTCTCTCTCTCTCTCGCTGCCATGGCTTGATTAGTAAGCTGGGTGACTTAATTGGTTTTGTGATTGCTATCTACTTTTTGGGATTTGGCTGTGTTTTAGTAGATTTTGGATCTGTATTTCTTTGTGTTTGAATTTGTCTATGAAATTGAATAAAAAGAAAAATAACTTTTTGATTTCTAAAGAACTCAAATACCCAAAATCTTGAGAACCCATTTTCCTAAATCTATCCCCAAAAAAATTATTCCATCTCAGATTGATTTTCTTCATCATTTGCTTGCATTTTTGGCCTGCTGTAAGTAACTACAATGTTGAGCTTGCATTTTTGGCCTGTTGTAAGTAACTGCATTTTTTAATACCCATTAACCCGTGTTGGGCTTACTGTGTTCTCCTGATCATCATTTTGTTCAAGAAACTCCGACCTTAGTTTTGATTTTGATGATTCCAATAATGGGCACGATTAAATCATTTGGTAGGACCAGTCAAATTTGGTGAAGCCGTCTCGCGCTCAGAGAGAGAGAGAGAGAGAGAGAGAGAGAGAGAGAGAGTGACAAACAGAATGAGAGAGATTGAGAGAGAGTGAGAGAGAGATGCAACTGGGAGGTGGGTTGCCAATGTGGGGGAGGGGATTCCCAGCCGGTGGCTGAAAAGGGGAGGGAGGTCAGGGTGCTGGATCTTTTTTTTTTTCTTCTTTTTTTTAATTAATTATTTTTTATATTTTGTATAATTATCTTAAATATTTTATTAGTTTTTTAATTTAAGATAACCAAATTATTTCTTATTTAGACGAAAATGTAACGGAGTTGACGGATTGTCCCACAATAACACAAATTTTAAATATGTGTCCTACACTAATACAAACTCAAACGCGTGTCCTAAACTAGGATTGACCCCAAATTATGTGTCATTTTTTAAAATGTTTCCCTCAAATTTAATATGGGGATCACATGAGGTGAGAACTGCGTTGATAATTAAATTTTATTTGTTTATTTTCTCGCAAGTATACGAGTTGTAGAATGGTTCGTATAAATCCAAGGTCGAACCCTAGGGAGTGTTTAAGAAAGAGACACACTTAAGCTTAAACTTATATACTTTAAATCTAACCTAGTTGAAGAGATTGATGGTTGATTCTTGATGAAATAAAAAAAACAAATATAATACAAAGAAAATAAGGTAAAATGAAAAAGACTATAAAACTAAATAGATCTCAGGAAATAGAGATGAAGAACTAGAAATTTAGCACTTTTAGGATTTTGGAGTTAAACCAATGGAATAAAAGACCAAGGTTTTGTTATCCAAACCCCCACCGGATGACCATAACTACTTTTTAACAATTTCACATAAAGGAGAGCACCAAAAATCACTTTGATGCTCTTACCAAATTTTTTTTTTAAGCTAAAAAAAAATGTAATTTTATGGTAAAAATCTTGTCTTGCTAAGGGACAACATGGAATCTAAGGTATTTGTTATGAATATTTAAAAACCAAGCATTAATGTAGAAGGTTGCTCTTAACTACCACAAATATATGTCATTTGTGATGAAATGAACTCCTCTCAAAGAAAAGACAAGACTTTTTATAATAAACTTAATGATCTATGGGAAAAATGCTAAATAATAGAAAATAAGGGTCATCTCATGGGGGAATGTCCTCCTCTACCTTGGTGAGAAGGTTTAGAATCCCATGAAATTCATTTCCAAAAGATAAATAAAATAAATAATAGAGAATAAAAAAAACTAAAATTTCATAAAGTAAATAAAGTGCATAAGGTAAATAAAGGAAAATAAGAGATAAAAGACAAGACTTTTTATAATAAACTTAATGATCTATGAGAAAAATACTAAATAATAGGAAATAGGGGTCATCTCATGGGGGAATGTCCTCCTCTACCGTGGTGAGAAGGTTTAGAATCCCATGAAATTCATTCCCAAAATAAAAGATAAATAAAATAAAATAATAAAGAATAAAAGAGAGATATTAACTAAAAATTCGCTTACCAAATTAGAGATAAAAGACAAGAAATAAAAACTAGAAACTCATATTAAATTTAGAGAAGAATAAATACAATAAATAAAACTCTCATTCTCTTTCATAAATTCCAGCCCCAAGGGGTTGAAAATTCCCTTACCAAATTAGAAAATAAAATTCATAATTAAAAGCTTAGTTTGGAAATCTCAAACCGTCGCCAAACCGATACCGACGGACGTACTCTCAACACTGCAAGAGATCCCAGTATTGCCGGAGAAGAAGAGAGAGGAGAGAGAGAAGGTGATCGACCACCACCGAGAAGTTGATCAACCACTACCGATATCGAAGTCGTCAATAACCGAACTTGTCTGTGGCGAGAGCGGTTGCGTTTTGTGCCATTTCTCCATAGGCGGTTCGGAGGTCAGTTCGGAGAATCGGTTCGATAACCGAACCCATTCCACCCCTACTTTTATAAGCAAATATACAAGCGGAGGGGGAAACTTCAAGGAAAGTGAGGTAAAAATATCTAAAAGCAGTTGGGACATGTGTCATGGAGAGAGAGGGCTACAAAATAGGTAGAACACAACATACACAATTCTGGAACTAGCTGCTAAAGGATAGCTGTCGTGCGCTGAATGGTGGAAGGAAGAAAGGAGGAACTAGCTGGCTTGGGACGCGTCGAAGAGGGGAAAGCTGGTGACAGCTTTTGTGGGTGACGATTCACCCTTAATGGATACGAGGATCAATCGAAGCAAGTATGAAGACACCTGATGAAGGGCGGCCGCCGCCTTATACAAGTGATCCAGTCCATGCTGGATGTTCCCCCGAACGAAATATTCATTGTACCCCACTCCGAACAGTGGCTTATGTTTGCCAGCCCCAACGTACGTAGGCAACCAAAAATGGATGTAGGTTGGGATTCAGGAACTAGTACCTTGCACGTGCCAACACTCCCAGATGTGCGGATCAGAGGAAGTGGCGACTCTGCCTAATCCCGTAAAACAGCTTCAGGGTAGACATTGACTCATACATCGTAGGGAAGTAGATAATCGGCGTCGTGCAATCCTGAGAATGATGTCATATAATAAGTCACAGTGCAATGACCTCGGAGGGGATAAGGGTGGATTTTCACTTGAAATTGAATGAGGTTTCAACGCCTGCTTAATAGGGGTTTAAATAGTACGTGTAATGATCGCGCCTGTCGGAGTCTCTCCTCGAGTGGAGTGGCACTGGTAATTGACCCTTTGCCAACTCACCCAATTGGCAGGTCATCATGTTTTTAAAGTGTCAGCGCATGTGGCACTGCTAATTGACCAATTGCCAACTCACCTCTAAACGCTTAGGATTGCGTTATTGGAAGGTGGTTTGTTTGTACAAATCATACGCCAAGTTCTAATGTTTTCACTAATTTAAGTAAGGGAAAAGATTTTTTGTAATAGTAGGGAAGTGCCCAAATTTGACATGGCAAAACTCCTTTTTATACACCACATTACGTATTTACCACGTCATATTTGTATCCCACTTTATGTAGGTTTGAAGGTATTTGTTGAGCTCATTTTATAACACTTATTTAACCTCTAAATTATGCATTCTAGCCCTTTATTCCTAGTATTGTTAGTAGTTGATTTCCTATTTTAATTTTTTAGATTTTTTTGTTATGTTTTATTAGTCTTTATCTTAATTCCTAGAAATTATTAGGTTTGATTTATTTTTTCTAGATTAGATTTGATTTTACTATCAATTAGTTCATCTTTATTTTCATTTTTGTAGGATTTTGATTTTAAAAGCCCACAACAAAATTAAAAGAAGAAGAAGAAAAAAAAAAGCCCAAATCAGAAGAAGAGAAGAGAAGAGAGGAGAAGAGAGGAAAGCCTAGCCCAAAAGAAGGAAACCGGCCCAACAAGCCCGCGGAAGCTGAACAACCACTCGCCCAGCCTAGGCCCGCCTCTTGGGAGATGAACGGTCACAACTAGAGGAAGCTTCCTCCCTTTTTTCGCGCAAGCCACTAGCAGCATGTTCTCTCTCCCAGCCTCTCTACGTGCGACACATGGCATATGACAACTGCCTTTTTGATGTCTCTAGCTCTCTCTCTCTCTCTCTCTCTCTCTCTCTCTCTCTCCCAATGCTACCCTCCCTCTCTGAGACACATGTCCAACTTCCTTTAGATATTTAGCTCTTTTTCCTTGAAGTTTTCCCCCTCCTCTTTTATTTTGCTTATAAAAGGCATTGAGTTAGCACATTTTAAGGAGCTTTTAATTCTTAGTTTTAATTTTCTATTCTTAGTTAAAGAATTTCCAGCCCTTTGGGCTGGAATATATGAGAGAGTTTTCATTTCTTTTATGTCTTTTATTTATTTTATGCAGTACCTTATTTGATTTAATAGTTATTTGAGTTCTTTATTTCTTCCTTGCTCTTTAATTTAAATGTTCTTTTATTTCTTGCTTTCCCTTAATTTTATTAGCATTAAAATCATAGGAGGTTACCTAAACCTCCTTACCAAGGTAAAGGGAAAGCACCACAATGAATATTCTCTAGTTAATTTCTCATGTTTTTGTTCCTTAAAGGTCTTATGGATCTTGTTTGTAAAATGAGAAAAGAGCAAACTTTCACCCTTGATGCCATGCACCATGGGTAGTTAAAAGCCTCTTTTTCCACATTTTGCTTGGTTGTTAAAGTTTTAATGCAAATTTCTTTGATAATTAGTTGTTACTTAAATTTGGTTTCGATCACTTGGGATGCTTAGAGTTTCTACTCTTAAGCAAAAAAAACATCTACTATAAAAAAATCATTTCTTTTGTGCTTAAAATATAAATACCTTTGGTGAAGACATCAAATTGGGTCTTAAGTGTCTTCCTTTATATGGGGAATTGCTAGATTTTTACTAGAAATTGTTACATGGTGGTGTTGAACCCTAGACCCACTACAAGAAAAAAAAGTTTGGGAGAGGAACGAAATTTGTCGCCCAAAGTCGAGTTTCGTCGAGAGTTTGGCCGCCCAATCGATGACGCCCAAGAGTTTGGGCGACGAACCTGTAAATTTCGTCGCCCAAAGACACCTGGGGCAACGGATTTGTTTCGTCTCCTAAAGCATATGATTCCTCGCCCAAAGCATGTTTGGGCGACGAATAATTTCGTCGCCCAAAGCATGTTTTGGGCAACGAATAACGAAGTTCCTCGCCCAAAGAATGTTTGGGCGACGAACTTATCCGTCGCCTAAACACGATTTGGGAGAGGAAAAACTAATTTCCTCGCTAGAACGTGCTTTGGGCGACAAACAATTTCGTCGCCCAAACATGCTTTGGGCAAGGAACCTCCTTATTCCTCGCCCAAAGCATGTGTAGGCGACGGACAATTTCGTCGCCCAAACATGATTTGGGCGAAGAATAAGGAAGTTCCTCGCTTAAACATTCTTTAGGCAACAAAATTGTTCGTCGCCTAAACATATTTTATTTAAAAAAAAAAATTTGTTATTTAAATTATATATTTGAATTTAATATTTAAAAGAAAAATCTTTATTCAAAAACTATATAAAACAAAATTAATAAATTTATATATCCAAATATCCATACAAAGTAGGAACAATTTAATACTGTATGCAAATATAATTAGTACATACAATCACTAATGGCCACCTAGGTCAGTAGCATCATCGGCACCAGTAGAGGAGTCTGACATGCACTGGTCAATGTTCGGTGGCAGAACAAACCCAAGTACAATCCTGGCCAACTGGCCAAACATCTGCTGCATCTACTGCACCTTACTCGTCTGCTCCGCATATGCCGCTCTCGATTCTTCTAGTTGACCCTTCAACAGCTGCACTTCAGTGAACAAGTTGACTAATTCTGCAGATGGCTGAGACGAAGACCCGGCGCTGAGATCACGAACCCGACCCGCTCTCATTCCGCGTATCTCCCTACCACGCCTAACACCTAGTGTCTCCGTCATAATACGAAGACCGACATCGCGATCGGGGACTGAGATCGACTCCAACGGAGTGTCCGGAGGGTACTGGCTGGCCACCTCCTCCAAATAACTCGCCTTCTTGGCGACCATCTCAGCCTTCAAAATGTTATACACAAGTTAGAAATTAGGAAATCAAATACAAATATTAAAAATTGTGAAATAAAACTAAAATATAAAAAACTAACGTGCTTCGCCTTGCCCTTGTCGTTGCCGGGTCGGGCATAAACATCCCCGTAGTTGTCGAGCTCCGGAAATTGCGAACCAGCCTGAAAAAGAATGTAATATTGACAAAAACTCAAACAATACTAAGGAATATATATATTAAATTAAATAATGGCGCACCTGACGATACAACTCCACCCAGTATGAAAAGGGCATGGAACCACCATGATGATCAATCCTTGCGGGCGTTTTCCGGTTCTTAAGATTGGCATTCGACTTCCTCTGTTAAATATTAAGTAAATTGTAAATGCATTAGTGCCCACACATTAAAGGAATAACATAAGAAAAAAGAATTTTGAAGTCTTAAAATGATATAACATACCAAAAATTCCAGACTCTGAAAATGAGTGCACAACCACTGCCACTGATCAAGCTGAGATGCCATCTCCGGAGGAGGGCTGGCTAATGCCTCAGCTGTCGATCCAAACATGTTATATTCCCTGTGCAGCTCGTGCTTCCATTGTGTGTAAACTTTTCTCAATAACTTCTCCACATACCTAGCTACATCCAGATCCTCCATCCGAATGTCATAGTTTACTTAAAAAAAAAATTATTAAATTGTTAGGAATGATAAAATTAATCATTTTGTATTAATCAAAATATACTCACAGAAATGGAGCCCATAATGTTCCTTTTGATGGCGTCATCAACCTTTTCCTAACTGGGGAAAAGCATTGGGCAGTCGGCACGGATAATCACCCCGACAAAGGAAGCGAAAGTACTATGGACCTCCTTGCTTGGTCGTAGGTGATCTTGCTGAAGAATGATTCGAATCCTCTCGTTCGTCGTGCGCGTGATTCGGACGCCTTCAACCCTCTACTTATGCCCCTCGTGGTTTTGGTACCTATAAAAGCAAATATAACATATTAATTTCACAGTAATCTTATAACATGTAAATAAAATCAAACATAAACACAAGTGCTGTGAAAACATTTTTCTTACTCTCTGATGATGAGGCAGTACGAGTGGATGACGCAACATTCTCATATACACCATAACGGTGACCACGTCGGGCCCTCCGTGTCGACTGAATCGCAGACCCCGTACTGGATGAGAGATCTGGGGCTATCACCGGGGTCGATTCGCCCTGGGCTATGAGGTCGGGCTGTACTACAGGGGCGGGCTGGGCTGCAGGGGTGGACATGGATGCTGAATTGGACCTCCGAGATCCACCCCTGTTCGAGATCAAACTCATCTGCACAATTCAATAAATATTTATGTTAGTCAAAAAGAAAACTAAAGTAATGACTTACTAATCTGAATCATCATTATCACTTACTAATCTGAATCACCATTATCACTTACTAATCTGAATCACAACTAGAAATACTCATTTCATCATCATCATCATCGATACCATCAACATCAACATCATCATCTTCATCTTCATCTTCATCATCTTCATCATCATCATCATCGATGAAATCATTAACATCAATTCGAGGAAGTGGCCCAAGATCAATTGATAAGGCATCGATCTCAATTGGAGGAACGTTATGTATCTCGACTTGTTGTATGATAACATCATTGTTGTATGAATTGGGTATGGTCGAAGATAAATCCTCTTGATAGGCCACGTCATCCTGATTTTCTTTTTCCGGAATATCTCATATATTTCGATTATGAATCATCTGAGCTACTTTCCAACCCACACCAGCCTTAGGATCATCCAGATAACATACTGGATTCGCCATTGTGGCAAGAATAAATGGATCATTCTCATACCATCGAGTGTTTGTGTTCACAGATATTAAGTCGTAATCGAGTTTAATACTGTTGTTCCTATTCGGGTCTGTATTAAACCAATGACACTTAAATAACACAACTTGAAAGCGATGCGAGTACAACACTTGATGTACACTCGTCAGCTTGCCGTATAAATCTATCGTGCCAGTCTCCAAGTTCTCTACACAAACCCCGCTATTTTGAGTGCTCAAGATGACATCTCGTTCTACAGTTAAAAACTTAACTCCATTCACATTACATCCGGAAAACGTTTCAACCCATTAAATGCCACTCGCCAAACTCATTAACTCCTTATATAATGGCGAATTATCATCAGTCAGATTTTCCATCTGTTAAAAGACAATGTAATTAATATATTACAAAAAACATACAAACACATGAACGAACAGATCATTATTGTCAGTAATCACTTACATGTTCCTTAAACCATTTAGGAAACAATTCCCGATGCTTTTTCTGTACACGTTCTCTGTCCCATCTTGGATAGTCGCGATTCATTAGTTTCTCATGCTCAATGCGTAAAGAGTCAACTTCTTCGCAATTGTTGAGTATGAACCAATGAGCCACCTCCATATCGTGTTTCGAGAATTCAACAGCTGGTTTAGGGGCTTCGCCAAATGGTCGTGTAATTTGAGAAAAGACAGAAAGTGTCTCATTTTTTTCACCACCGTCGTCGTTGCGTTGGGGCCGATTGAATGACGTCTCAACACTGCTGAGATACATTGCACAGTACGTGATGGATTCATTTGCAATGTATGCCTCTGCTATGGAGCCTTCGGGGCGTGCCTTGTTTCGGACGTACCTTTTGTAATTACCCAACATTCTGCAAATGTAAGTACATAGTGAGAAAACTTTTATGAGTAACAAACAGCTAAACTTGGAGAATAGTAATGAAAAAGTTTAGGAATTGTTACCTTTCTATTGGGTACATCCACCGATAACTGACCGGCCCAGCAAGAATTGCCTCTTGCGGTAAATGTATCATCAAATGAATCATTATATCAAAAAAGGCCGGTGGAAATATTTGTTCAAATTTGCATAGGATGTACACAATCTCATCTTTCAATTTTGACATGTCCGACACATGCAACGTCTTAGCGCATATATGCTGAAAGAACCTCGACAACCCAACAATTGGTTCAACCACATCTTCGGGCAAAAATTTTCGAATACCCACCGGAAGCAGACGTTGCAATAAAACATGACAATCATGACTTTTCAAGCCTAAAATTTTTCCAGAGTCGATTTTCACATTTCGTGAGATATTGGCCGTATATCCATCTGAAAATTTGACCGATGGAAGAAACTTTAAGAATTCTTTCTTATCCCCAGGCTTCACGATATAAAATGGATGTTTCTTTATCATTTTATCACCCTTCTTCGTTAACCACAAATGTTTCCTGATGCCCATTTCTTGCAAATCTTGTCGAGCCTTAATTGTGTCCTTTGATTTTCCCTCAATGCCCAAAATTGTACCCACCAAACTTTCGCACATGTTCTTCTTAATATGCATTACATCGAGATTGTGCCTGATTTTCAACTTGGACCAATACTCCAGCTCGAAGAATATCGACTTGTTCGTCCAATTTAGATGTGCAGGTGACCTTGGCATATTTCGTTCTTTGTTAGAGGAATGTTTACCAATCCGGCCAAATTCTAAGTTATTCAACTGCCTCAAGATGTCATCACCAGATAATTCTTTAGGTTTCACGCCCATCTCCTTTTTTCCGTCAAAGACCTCCTTACTGTGACGCCATTTATGATCCCCCGGCAACCATCTTCGGTGGCCCATATAACATACTTTACCACTGTGCCAAGTAGAAGTTATATCCTTATTACAAGTAGGACATGCCATATAACCCTTGGTGCTCCAGCCTGATAGATTCCCATAAGCTGGGAAATCATTCATTGTCCACATGACTGCCGCACGCAAGGAAAACATTATTCCGGTGGACTTATCATATGTCGGCACACCATTTTGCCACAATTCTTTCAGCTGATCAATCAATGGCCGCAAATATACATCGATATCCTTGCCAGGGGATTGCAGTCCCGGAATTAATAGCGTCATAATTGTGAATTCTTTTTTCATGCATTTCCAGAGAAGCAAATTATAAGGAACCACGACCACTGGCCAAGTGCTGTGAGATGTGCTCATATTTCCGAATGAATTAAATCCATCAGTAGCAAGTCCTAATCTGACATTTCGTGGATCTGCTGCAAAATCCGGATATATCTTGTCAAATTCTTTCCATGCGCTTCCGTCTACAGGATGTCTCATCACATCATCCTCAACCCGCTTATCTTTGTGCCACCTCATGTCACTTGCAGTATGTGTTGACATGTACAATCGTTGCAATCTTGGCTTAAGTGGGAAATAACGCAACACCTTTTGCGGAATCTGTTTCTTGCAACACCTTTTGCGGAATCTGTTTCTTTCAACACCTTATTCGCAAGATAATGGGTTTCAGGTATATGATTGTTCTTTGGAAGCATTCGTTTCAAAATCCCCATCAACTGATCATAACTTCGATTCGAATGTTGATTAAGTACTTTCCAATGCATTAACTCCACAACAGCAGTTAGCACTGAGAACTCTTCACAACCAGAGTACAATTCCCGCTGAGCTTGTTTCAACAATTTCTCGTACTTATCAAACTCTTCTCTTTGGACTTCGGGCAACCCATCATCTTCATCCATATTATCGCTCTCTATATCATCCTGACTAACTTCGTGATCAAGCGATACATATGGATAAACATTGTTTATTATGCCCATCACTTGGTCATTATCATCACCAACAGATTCAGTAGGCTGCAAAATTGTTCGAGCATCCGAAGAAGTCGAAGCATAAACTCTCGGTTCACCATGATAATACAATGTCGTATAGTTTTGTGACATCCCATATTTCACCAAATGAATTCTGACTTCACGCAGTGTCTTCCATAAAGTGTTGTTACAATTCCGGCATGGACACTTTATATTATTCTAAGCATTGACATGTTTCTGTGCAACTTGGATAAATGACTCGATCCCATACAAATATTCATCACTAACACGATTCGTATTACGTATCCACTGTCGGTCCATGATGCCTGTTTCCATATGACACGACAATTAGAAAACGATGCGTCACCCTTCTTCGTCTCCTTATGCCTCCGGTAAGGGCCCTATCCCATTCGAGAATGCACATATGTGTCGTGGTTGTTGGCTCGCATGATGTGGTTTTGATCTGGGAAAATTTCGGCAGCATCTCCCTATGGTTCTCCAAGTGCACGACGAAGATATTTAAAACAAATATCTAGTATGCCCTTGAAGAACACATAGGGAGATGTTGCCGAAATTTTCTCATATCAAAACCACATCACATGAACCGCTGACCATAACACATAATTGTGCACTCCCAAACTGTCCATGGGTAATTTGGACAATTCAAGAATCATATTGGAGCGCAGTCACGCCCAGCGTCCATGCGCGCGTCCAATAGACTCTCGAACGGGTCTAAGGTGAATTTAAGTTTAGTGTACAAAGTTATCCACTGATAACTTCGCACGACTAGTTGAATGTACAAAGTTATCGACTGATAACTTCGCACAAGCGCTTCATGCCACATGACCTAACCCAGTACTCGAGGAGTGCTGGACTACGTCATCAAAAATTTTGCAATTACAACTAAATTAAATGTAAACATACAAACTAAACTATAATTAATCTAACAATATACATATAAGCATACAAACAAACTATTAAATTTTAGCATATAAGAACATACAAACTAACTAATCAATTTTATAATTAATTTTAACATACAAACTAATTCACTCAAAAATTTAATACAATTATATATGAAACATTAAATACTAAATCATACAAAAACTTAACTAAAAGATAGATTAAACACATACCTCACAAAAAATGCAATTATCCTTCACAATAAATGCAATAATATCCTTCCTTCACCAAAAAAATAAATCATTGTCAAATATGAGCCCAACATCAATCTAAATTCAGATTTCACAATCAAACCACTAAATTAAAAAAACCCACAACATTAACTAATTTACCACTAAAATCAGAAATTTCACAACCAATTTATGCAAAATCCACAACAAGTGCAAAATTCACAATATTAGAAAACATAAAAAACAGAAAATAACAAAACCTAATTAAAATAACATAAATTGAAAAAAAAAAATTACCTGTGTGGGGGGGGGGGGGGTTTCGGTGAGCTGGTTTCGGGTGGGGGGGATGGGTTTCGGTGAGGGTGGGTTTTCGGGGGAGGGTGGGTTCCGGGTGGGGGGGGGGGGTGGGTTTCGGGGGGGGGGGTGGGTTTTCGGGGGAAGGGGGTGGGTCTCCGATGGGGGGGTGGGTTTTCGGGAGGAGGGAGGAGGAGAAGATGGGTTTTCGGGTGGAGGGGGTGGGTTTCGGGGGAGTGGGTTGCCGATGGGGGGGGTTTTGGGTTTCGGGGGAAGGAGGAGGGAGGAGCCGGCGCTGAGAGGAAGATCGAGCTTGGAGGGAGTGAGAGGGAGTGAAGAAGAGTGGAGTGTGAAGTGAACCAGAACTGGGTTAAGCAAACTGAAAGACTTTGGGCGACGAACATGATTCAGTCGCCCAAAGAATCTTTAGGCGAGGAATTCATAATTTCGTCGCCCAAAGATCCTTTGGGCGACGGAATCATGTTCGTCGCCCAAAGTCGTTGACTTTATGGCACCGTTTCATGCCGCCACAATTTCAGAATTTGGGTGACGCACCGTTCGTCGCCCAAAGTTGATTTTTGGTATGAACCATGATCGTTCATACGTTCGAGCTCCAACACCAAACTTCTAGATCTCCAATTGACCTAATATTTTAGAGGAATGATCTTTGAGTGACAAACTAATAAATGAACGGTTTGGATCATTAAAAACACAATTGACATATAAGGTTCTACATATAAATCAGTGGATTTTACACTTAAATAATAAAATTCTATTAACTATTTCGTTCAAACCTTGTCGATTCAATAATTGTGAAGACAATAACGTCATTACAACAATCATAGTCGTTCATCATCTATGCTCATACGCAAAGATCATCCCTGCAAAAAATCCACTCAATCAGAGTTCATCTAGCCGTTCGATTATGATTATAAAAACCATGATCTTTCATACACACTAAATGTTAAACCTAACTTCTACTTCTCCGATTGAGATAATTTTTTGTATGGACGGTCTTTGAGTGGGGGACTAGCGAATGATCGGTTCGGATCGTTAAAAACATAATAGAAATCTGAGCTTCTACATATAAATACACTTGAAGAGTATAATTCTATTAACTTTTTCATAGAAATTTTGGCGATTCAACAGTTTGTGAAGACTTAAATGTGATTTCAATGATCGGAACCGTTCATTCTATTTGTTTATACTGGAAGATCATCCCTGCAAAAAATCGGCTAAATCGGAATTCATCTCATACTTCGATTAGTATTAGAAAATTCACGATCGTTCATATGTTCAACCACCGTTACCTAACTTCTACATCTCCGATTGAGCTAATTTTTTGGATGGATGATCCTTGAGTGGGGAATTAAAAAATGAATGGTTCTGATCTTTGGAAATACAGTCGTATCGTATGCTATTACATATATAAAATTGCAAACAAAAAAGTATTCATACTTTGGCCGAGGAACTACAAATTTCGTCTCCCAAAGTGATCTTGGGCGAGGAAATTATAAATTCGTCGCCCAAAATCCCTTTGGGCGACGAAATGTTAAGTTCCTCGCCCAAACCATTATTACAAAACGATCATTCCTACATTCGAGCTCCGATACCAAATGTTTACATCTCCAATTGACCTAATTTTCTGCAAGATTAATCTTTGAGTGAGAAACTAATAAATGAACGGTTCGGATAATTGAAAACACGATCAACATATGAGGTTGTACATATACATGAACGGTTTTTGCACTTGAAGAAGAAAATTCTATTAACTCTTTCGTTAAAACCTTGTAGCTTCAATAATTGTGAAGACCACAACGTGATTATCACGATCAGAGCCATTCATCATATACGTTCATACTCAAAGATCAACCCTGGAAAAAATCGGCTCAGTCGGAGTTCATCTACCCGTTTGATTATTATTATAAGAATCAAGATCGTTCATACATCCTAAATGCCAAACCTAACTTCTACATCTCCAATTGAGATAATTTTTTGCATGGATGATCTTTGAGTGGCGCACTAAGGAATGATCGGTTCGGATCGTTAAAAACACAATACAAAAGTGATCTTCTACATACAAATACACTTGAAGAGTATAATTCTATAGTTTTTTCGTTGAAACTTTGTCGATTCAATAATTGTGAAGACTATAATGTAATTTGAACGATCGGAGCCGTTCATTTTATTCGTTTATACTCAAACATTATTCCTGCAAAAAAATCGCCCAAATCGGAATTCATCTACTCCATTGATTAGTATTAGCAAATTCTTGATCGTTCATACATTCGAGCACCGTTACATAACTTTTACATCTCCAATAATCCTAATTTTTTGCAATGCTGATCTTTCAATGAGGAATTAAAAATTGAACGGTTCGGATCGTTGGAAACACGATCGCATTGTATGATTAACATACATATAATTGTACAAAAAAAAAAAAGGGAATGACCCTTTGGGCGAGGAATTTGTATATTCCTTGCCCAAAATCAGTTTGGGTGACGAAATATTTTGTCTCCCCAAGTACGTTTGGGCGACAAATTTAGGTTTTCCTCGCCCAAAGGCACTTTGGGCGACGAACATGCATATTCCTCGCCCAATGCATTTCTCAATTAATATTTTGGCGGGTGAGTTGAGGCGACAAGATCATTTCGTCGCCCAAAGTAACTTTAGGCTAGGAACGTGTTATTCGTCGCCCAAATCTGTATGACATTGAGCGACAAATGTTCTTGTTCGTCGCCCAAATATGTTTTTCTTGTAATGACCTTGGTTCCATACCAATTTCTAGATCCTTACACCTATATTTTTCATTTTATTTAATATTTAGTTATTTAGTTTCTTTTACAAGAACTCAAAAATCTCTTGAACTAGGTTAGATTTAAATTAATATAAAATTTAAACTTTAGTGTGTCTCTTTTTACAACACTCCCTATGGTTCGACCTTGGATTTATACGAACCGTACTACACGATTCGTATACTTGCGAGATATTAAACAAATAAAATATCAACAAGTTTTTGGCACCATTACCATGCATGTGACTGTTTTGATGCACTAGTTTAAGCTTTTTGTTAGTTTAAATCTTGCACTATTTTTTTCCCCTTTAAGTTTGTTTTCTACAAAAGGAAAAAAAGTAAAAAAATTTGAATTTCTTAGAATTTAGAATTTTATTTTTCACTCTCTTTCCCCCTCTTTTATAAGTGCAAAACAAATTTTAATTCTTTTTTTCATGTTGTCTTCACTTCTCCGGTTCTCCCACCTCTTCTCTTGTAGGTGTAACAAAAATTTTTTTTTTCTATGCATTTTCTTCCATCTCTTCTCTTATAGGTGGCAAGAAAAAGAAAAGAAAAAAAAATATATATATATTAGATTTTTATAATATAAGTTTGTTGTTTCTTTTAGTTGTTATTGTTTTTAGTTTGTGTTTGTGTGTAACCACCCTGAATTTTTCGGCATATGTTAATTTTGTTATTTAAGTTTTTCAACCTTATTCTTAAGGTTTGTTTAAAGAAATTAAAGTTTTCCTTAACTTTGTTTTAACTAACTTACACCTTTGATTGTGGTTATAGAGTTTAGTTGCTTAGAAGTGAATTTGGAAAAAAATAATAATAATTCAAGAGTTTGGTGATTTTTTTATTTATTTTCATTTTTTGGAATTAAATTATGAGAGAATGATTTTTCATAATTTTTCTGGAAGTGATTTGACTATTTTGAGGCTGTATGAAATTAGTACTCATCAATACGAGTTCGTAAGATTTTTCGAGAAATTATTTGGAGTTTCGAGCTATTTTTTGTGAATTTCCGAAGTTTGGAGAAATTAGAAAATAGGAAAAATGACGTAGCGCTGACGTGCACTGACACACAATCACGTGCCGTGCGAAGAGTGGCTAGGCCGAAGCTGACTAGGCGCTAGTTTAAGTGAGAGCACATGGGTAGTGTAAGTTTGATTGTATTAGATCAATCTCCATGTTTTAATCTTGACCGTTGGAGCTCATTAAACCATGTTTTAATCTTAGTCATCCATTTTGGAGCAACCCACTTATCCAATATGGATCCCCCTTTGACTCGCGCATTGACCCGCCCATTGACCCACCGAATCCACCCATTTTGTCTCACAAAATACCTATTTTTTGACCCATGGATCCCCATTTAACCCATTTTGAAATTCTCCTCTTGTTAGTGCATTTTTAGTGCAATTTGTCCCACATTAGAAACTCACAACTTCTTCTCACCCCCTTGTGCCTATAAATAAAGACTCTTGTACCTCATTTTCACTTGCACCATCAAATAGAGTTTGAGAGTTTCTCACTCTAACTTTGGTTTTTCTTTCTCTCTCTAAAAATATTATTATTTTTTCTATTATAGAGCAAGCTCATATTTTTGAGAAGCTACCTCCTAGTAAAATATTTTGAGGTCTTCTCTTGGAGGAGAAGAGCCAAGCTTGGAGAGCTTAGTGGAGTTTACCTTTAGAGGTCTACAACCGGGTAAGTTTTTTATTTATTTTTCTTAGGCTTTAATATTAAATTGCATGCTTAGATAAATTAAGTAGATTATTTATTAATTAAGCATGCTTAGATTTATTTTGGAGATTTAATTGCTTAATTTATTTGGTTAATTAAACATAATTAGTGTAACCTTAATTTAGAAATTTAATTAAAGGTTATTAGATTTAACCTATTATTCAAACTTGATTAATTAGTGAAATATTTTGGAAAAATAATAATTAATTAAATACTTGATAATACTTAGGTTTGATTTGTTCTAACCTAAATTAATTTGTGAAATTACTTTAAATAATGACAATTAGTCAAGTGGTTTGACTTGAAAATTAACTTGAAACTTAGAAACCCTAAAGAATAGAGTTTAGTCCACTTAGGACTAGAGTTTTTAGGGACGTATGACCTAAAATGATGAGTCATAACGAGATTGTGTTGAACTTAACTTTTGACTAAGTTGTCGTATTGTCGGACACTAGGAACACCAGTTTCTGAAGGATTTCTTTGTGACGTGACGAGAAGGAGATTGATTCGAGGCGGATGATGATGCATAGGCAAGAAGAGCATTGGATTCCAGGTAGAGGGATTTACCCTACATTCCTGACTATGGACTTTGTGTGTGTTTGTGTTTTTAAATTATTATAACATGTTATTATGAATATTTTTATTGGTTTGAGAGTTCGGGTAGCCTCGTTGGTGACCTTGGGTTCAAATCCCTAAACCTTCTAGAAGAACTGATCACTTACATTATAGGGTGCTTAGCCAAGTTATCACGTGTGACGTGTGCTTGTGCGAAGCTAGGGCTCATAATCCAGTGGCAGATGATACGGTTTCTTAATTGCGAGGTCCTTTCTCTATTTACCAGGGCACTCTCGTTATGGTAGTTGTCTTTGACATTTGACATCATAGTTGTACTAATGTGTATCAACTATCAAGTATGAATGATTTGTTATGAAATTGTATGATTATAATTATGTACATGTATAGCCGAGTCATAAATGTTTTGAAAATGATTTAAAGGGAAAGGTTTGAAGAACTTATTTTGATGATTTCAAGATCCGTAAGAAAATGATTTCCAGTATGATTTACATTGAAAATGTTTTGTGGTTTTCAAACTAGCCAGGGTCCCTTGAAGGGAAAACTATGATCGTATGAGATGCTTACCCCTACATTTATTGTTTTGTTCCTTGTTTATTGAATGTGTTATAAGTACGAGGCATAGTAAAGAAACAAACTTGGATGAATGTTACGCAGAGCAACATCTTGAGACATGTCAACTTCCTGGATTCAAATGGTGATTTCATTAATTGTTTTTCTCGTGTCGAGTTTGTTTTATTGATTTTTTCTCAATTGTTTGGAGATTGTTTTAAGAAAATTACTTTGACTTTACGTTTGCGTAGCTTTGAAACCTTTATTTTGTGTTTGCTATGTATTTGGAATTTATTTAATTCTTCAAGGTTGCAATGTAATACCATAACCTTGGGGGTTGGTTTTATAAAGAAGTTTTATTTTTACTTCACATGTTTTCTGCTATTTATTATCACTGATCCAACTCGTACTATCTATTATCACTGCTATTTACCATAACCCATGGCTTAACCAGCCTTGGGTATCTTAGGGGATTAATACTTGATTTAGTGACTTGGGGTTTGGGGTGTGACAGAAAATGGTATCAGAGCAATTCTTTAAAAAGGTTTTCAAAACAACTTTGTTTTCAAACGTTATCTTTGGATTTGTTAAATCTTTTATTGGTTTTTGTATGATTGTTTTCTCAACTCGAAATTTTGGTAAAGTATTTTCAAATAGTCCTTATTTTGAAATACTTGTTATTTTTAATAAATGTTTTATTGAAATGTGTCCAAAACACAATATTTGTTTTGAAATCTCTTGAGTAATTAATTACCTTTCGATTTTCAAAGATTTTTTGAGAGTTAAACCTGAGTTTTTTGTTTTGAATTTGGAAATCTTCTTTTAAATTGTGGTTGTTGATTTCACAAATTTTTAGAGTCCATCTTTTAAATGCGAGTTTATTTGCTTCTTCAGACTCGATTTATTGAGATGATTTTTGTTTCTTCTAGTTCGATTAATCCAGTTGACAAGATGCTGTCTCGACCTCACAACCGCGCTCAACTTATAAATGATCTATACCAAAGTTATTTGGAAGACCAAGTTTGATTTGAAAGGGCTCATAAGGAACAAGATCATAAGTGGCAAGCTAAGTATTTTGGCGACTTTATGGAACTAACACCCATGAACTATTGAGGAATATCCAAGAAGAAAAAGGCTGTTGGTTGGATAGAGAATATCCAAGGAAGATTTGAATTTTTAAAGGTACCACCTGAGTTTAGAGTGAAGATGATGACTCACCTCCTCAAAGGAGAAGCAGGAGATTGGTGGACGTCTGAATGCACTCGGATGAATAGAACATAATCGACTTGAGAAGAATTTGAACAACTATTCATCAATCGCTATTTCTCTACGGCTATGAAGCAAAGGAAGATTATGGAGTTTTTGGAGTTGGAGCAAAGAAAGATGATTGTGGAAGAGTATCAGAACAAGTTCACTCAAATCGTAAAGTATGCTAAGCTTGTGACGGATGATGAAAACATGAAAGTAGTCAAGTTCATTCAAGGTTTGAAAAATGGAATCCAAAAGCACTTAGTTGGAGTAGGACTGCTGACGTACTCGGAAGTATTGGAAGCAGCTTTGGCTAGAGAGCACAACCATGAGAGATTTCTGAAGAAAAATAAGTTGGTTGGAAATACCAAGAAGAGAGCAAGGTGACTGCCACTATTGCATACCCGGGGTTCGGGGTGTGACATTTTGATAGCTGGATTTTCTTGTTTTTCCTTTAGCATTTTTTTTCTAGTTTCTTATGTAGTTTGTAGCTTCCATATATAACTAGTATCTAGCATCATCTTTTCTTTTATCTACTACTTGTTTTGTTTATTTTGTCATCTTTTGAAAGAAAAAAATTATATATATTAGGTTGTTGTAGTTACATTTTATTTTAGAGTCAATTAATAAACAGGTTCTGACAACTTTTTTTCTTAATCAAACACACCCAAAGCTCCATTATTTCTTTGCGGGCCACATTCTATAAAAATCCAACAGCTTATTCTTCTTTTGCAGGCCACATGCTACAAACTTGCTAAATCCATGCGCAACCTTGTTTCACCTGCATCTACACTTGATCTGCAGTTTCACCTGCATCTACACATGATCTGCAGTTGCAACTTCAATAAACTGCAGTTTCATTTCACTTACAGCGTTTCAGAAATTACAGTTTCAGAACTTAGCTTAAAAAAAAAACTACAGTTGTAATTAATAACTTAAACTATAGTTTCAGAAACTGCAGTTAGTAACTGCAACTGCAAGTTTGCAATTCTAATAAACTACAGTTTCAGAAACTGCAGTTAGTAACTGCAACTCCAATAAACTGCAGTTTCAGTTCACATACAACGTTCCAGAAATTGCAGTTTCAGAAACTGAGCTTAAAAAAAAAATCAATAACTTTCTACTGATAGGAAATCAAAGTAGGAGTCTACCATGAGCTGTGATCATTCCCAATCGAGGAGAAGCCGAAGTGGTCAGAGCAGATCCAAAAGGCTTCGATCGAGCTCGGAACAGATCCATTGCTTCTTGGTCGGCGTTGAGATTTTCAAGGCCGTTGATAGCAACGCTGCTCGTGGTGGTGGTGTTTGTCCCAGAGGTGCTTGCTCTGCGAATAAGAAGAACAAGAAGAACAAGAAGCTAATGAAGAGGAAAGAGAAGAGAGACATAGCGGGGGGAGAGAGAGAAAAAAAAGAGAAAGACAAAAAGAAAATAAAATGACAATTGATCAGATTTCAAAATAAGCTACCTAAGCTGCAACTTACCTTGTTGTTAAATAAAATTAATTGGTGTAGTGGAGAGTAAAAACAATAAGTAAAAGGTAGTCTAGGATAATTAATTCTTTATTTTATTGTCTTTAGGGTTTGCCTCTAGTTTCATTTAGTTATTTATAGCTATCTAGTTACATTAGTTATTTTCTTTTGTCTTCACTTTTTGGCATAAAAAAAATGTTTTCTTTTCTTTATTTATTAGTAGCATTGTCATTGTATAAATTATTTCGGTTGCTCACTTTTTGCACTTTGTTCATATTTATTCTAGTGTTTTATTTTTTTTTTTTTTGGTGCTCTTTTTTGAAGGAGACCCAATGCCGGTATCTTACTGCAGCATCACGCATTGAGCTAACCTGCTGGTGCAGGGATTACTATAAGTGCTCAAAGCATTACAAGGAGGGGGAGAAGCCCACTTGGTTTACCTAGATTCCAATGCACGGACAGCCCGACCATGAAGATGAAGCACAACGAGTAAAGGAGGAAGCGTCAACTCCCCGCAGTGGGTATCTAACTACGGCATCCCTCAATGATCGATCCGGCCACTGCGCACCTCATTACATTTGCTCAAAATGTTACGGTAAGAATCTGCATCCCCTTTGGCTTAAGTATAAGCAAGAGCAAGAGCAACATGATATGGTTAATGGCCACGAGGGCGGCAACTTACGTCTTTAGAACAAGAGCGGTGAGGATTATATTTTGGATTCATTTATGCACTTGTGTGTGGATTCCTCATTTGACTGTTTACGCACACTTAGGGAGTTTAGTGTGTCGTTTGTACTTGACTTTTGGTGCGAGTCTGCATTTGTTTGTTTGTTCCATAAAGCATACGCACACATGTATTTCTCGAGGCAACACAATTCAATTTCCTTTAAAATCTTATAAAACCAAAGTCAAATAAAAATTTAAATTTTCTGTGAAAATTTGGAACAAGTCGTTACAGATGTTTATGCAATATTTGAAACTTTGTAATATAAAATGTGAAAAACTCATTAAAAGTCGAGCAATGCTAAACAGAAACTGTCCAGACATTGCATACTTGAAAGCTAGTCTGCCAGTGTGAAAAAACCCATTCGGTGGCTTATACCCCAAACAAAGCTAGTTTGCTGGGTATGGACAATCTTACTGAATCTTTCTATTTAACAAACAATACTAGTAAGGAGATCTCTCCCTCCAGGTAGAAGTCCGCATAAAAGTTTAGGCATTGCATAAATGGATAGATCATAGACAAACATCACTAAAGGTTTGTTTGTATTTTAGTACATACATTGTCAATCCAACAAAATTTCTGTCCACAAATTCTGGACACAAATCTGACACTATTATCATCACTGATATGGGTGCAATGGTAACAGTATAGATCTTCTGCATAGCTATTCAAGAATTAGTTTCTGAACCCACATTTAATTCTGAATCATGAACCTGTATCTGAATCTAAATCTGATTCCTCATCTGATTGCAATTCAAATGGTCTCACCCTGTTCATATTGGCTTCTAATGGCGGAAGTCCTTCATCATCACTTGAGTTGAGCTCATTCTCTACTTGTTGGGAAGTGTGTCCCTGCAGACTTCCATTGGATTCATCTGGAAGTATGGATTTGAAGATTTCTGGCCTGCAATAAACAAGAAAAACACCAAAAAAAGAGAACAGACATGATGAGAATCAAAAGAAGATGAGAGGGAGATGCATGCAAGTACCCTTCCCTTGGCAAACACATTAGAAAATAAAAAAATATGCCACTGAATTAGGTGTTGGGTAGGGCAGCAACTATATCCCCTTGTTGAACTACAGAAAAAACACCAATTTTGACACTTTTCATTTCTATTCAAGTTTGAACAAAATTCTGAAACAACACACCTTCACCATATGAAGGACAATCCAAAGTGAAAATTGAGTTCACTTGTGGGAATTTTCAAAGTTTGCATGCAATAGCCAAAACACAAAAGACCATCGCACTATGAAATGCTTGAGCAACAAGCTGCATTACACAGGGTGGAAAGCACCCAAGTCACAGTTTAGGGATAACCAAAGATGCCAACGAAAACAGTGATGAGAACACACACCATTCTGGTGATTTCCGAAGGCCACGAACTTGTGTGTAAAACAGAACTTGTGAAACAATACATGCCACCTTGCTGCCTGCTTCAAGAACCTTCTCCTTTCCACTTGCATCAACCACAACAAAACTCCCTGAACAAATTGAAAAAGTTAACTCAATGTCTTTTTGGGTACATTTGCTAGAATTTGTTGAAATTAGTTGAGTTCATAGCTAGCAAACCTCGTTTTATCCACATGCTCTTTTGAAACTTTGCTGGAAACAGCGCCAAATATTTCTCTCCTTGTGCATCCATTACCTTGAATAAGCAGAGCAGAATCAAAGTCGAGCCAAGTTGTTAGAAAAACATTGTCCAATTGGAGAACAAATTTCACTTTTTCTTTTTGGACAAGATTTGAATCTAAGAATTAGCCCAACCCACCTCAACCCTTGACCTTTTGAGTAAAGTTCTAGGACACAGGAGGCAATTAGGGTTTAAAGGGTACAAAATTAATTCATAATTATTTAATTGAAGACATCGAAAAGCACCTCAATGAGATTGGAACCACGAAGAGAAAGCACTTGCATTACAGAGTGACCATCTTTGAGAGTGAAGTTCTCTTCCTCCGCGGCTCTCTTTAGATTCTTCCTTCCTCTTTTCATGGCTTCCCTTTTGAGATTACAGTTAAAACCCAAATTCAAGTCTCACCTCTCTGAAACCTCTGTGAACGAGCCGTTTTTGTGAAGCAGGGTTTATCAGTGGACGATACTAGACAATCAATTTAACCTCTGATACCAATTTATGCGGCAATCAAAAGCAAGATTCCTGTTCAATCCCAGCAACGATTCATATTCAGAAAGTTCATCACAGTCACCACTTAGGCTAGAGGATGCAATAAAATACAGAGGACACGTCTCACGCGCCACCACCCGCGGCGGAGCCCGCGGTGGCCGTGAGACCCAAATCAGTTATTTCCAATCCTGTACAATTTAAGGCAGTCCAATTATACAAAGATGAAGAGCACGATGAGAGGATCATGATCAATACCTGGGTCGCGGCCAACAGCCGCCGGAATCGCCGGAATTTGGCCGGAAAACTAGCGGCCTTTAAGCCGTCGATTCGCCACCGTGGCTGATCGGAAGCTACCAACAAATTCAACTCGTCGAGAGGGAGCTGTTGGTGGTAGTGACGGGTTGCAACGCCGCCGGAAAGTGGGAGTCAAGGGCGGAGCTCCAATCGGGTTTTAGGTTGTTCTGTCGCCGTCGAGGGTCGGCTGAGCAAGGGGAAGACCGGGGGAGGCTCGTCGTGGTGAGGGGAACACAGCCCAGGTGGTCCAGCGCCGAGAAATTGCCGGAAAATGACCGATCGCCGCCGCTGCGATCGGTTCTGCTCGCCTCGCTTTTGCCGGATTTACTGGGTTTCCGGGCAAGAGAAGAGCACCGAGGGATAGAGGAGGGAGAGCGAGTCTGTTGCCACCGAGAGCGCCGGCGATAATCGGGGGAGAGAAAGAGAAGAGAGGAGAGAAACTGGGAGTGGCTGCGGGTGTGAGGAGAGAAAAAATGAGAAATATATATATATATATATTTTTTTTCAGTAATGCTACGCTTACATATTTTTATATCACAATTTAATACCATCTTACATGACATTCATACATTAGACACTAAAAATTTAAAAATAAAACTAAAAAAAAAAAAGGAAATACTCTTCCAGTAAAGTAATGACACATCAAGTGAGATACAAATGTGAAAAAAAAATGTGGGACAACTAGCATTATTGATTTTTTTTTTTTTTTTTTTCTGATTTTGAGTTATTAACGCCTAAGGGTGCAAAATTACTAAAAAGACCTTGACATTTAATCTCCCACATGAATAAATCTTGTATGGGGCATGCCCCAGTGGGGCATCTCTCATATGAGGTGGGACCTACATGATTGTGGGTCCCACCTCATGTGAGAGCTGCCCCACTGGGGCACGCCCCACTGAAGACTCTCTCAAAGTCGACCAGTAACTCCGATTGATAAACGATTTGCGTCTAGGCATTCGTGAGTTCAAGACCTTTTCAACAAAACCAAGATTAATTTCGAAAATCAAATAAATAAATTAGTCAACATTTTCGTCAAATTTTTTAATAAATTCCGAAATATATAAAAATGTTTCAAAACAAATAATCCAATTTTTGCTAATTTCATTTTGGTGAAACAAATTGGGTCATTGAAAATAAATTTTGAATTTTTCACGGTAATTTAGAAGAAAAATTTCTCGAGGTAACACAATTTAATTTCCTTTAAAACCTTGTAAAACCAAAGCTAAATAAAAATTTAAAATTTCCTTTAAAATTTGGGACAGGTCGTTACAGACATTTATGCAATATTTGAAACTTTGGAATATTAAATGTGGAAAACTCATTAAAAATTGAGCAATGCTAAACAAAAATTGTCAAGAAATTGCTTACTTGAAAGCTAGTCTGCCACTGTCGAAAGAACACATTCGGTGACTCGGAATAATACGAGACTCGCACCGTTGGGTCCATGGGTAAAAGTACTACCATTCCAAGGTTTAACTTAGGTCAAAACTCTAGTCAAAGTTGGTCCACAAATTAAAGTCCATGGTGGAAAAATATAATTTTCCTTCAAATAATTAAAAAAAATCCCAAAATACATTTGAAAATTTTTCGAGTTTCACATACCCCCTTTAAGTCTTTTAGACTTAGAGAAAAAAAGCTAAAATCTTACTTTTGAAGAAATTGAGTAAAGACGAATTTCAAAAAAATCTTTTTTACCTTCACTGATCATTCACCATGAGCTCTTCCGAAATTCCCAATGCCATTCCTTTGAAATCTCCATCTCAAAGCGACGTGGAGGGTGTAGTTGTGGCTGATCAAATTGGCCCTCAAAAGTACCCCCAGACCATCGCAGATCGGATTCAAACGTATTCACCGACCTTATGAAATCACCTTCAGCACCCCCAGTCCTAAGGCCAAATGTTTGTACCACTACGAGGGTGTGGTATGTTTTCTTTAATTTTGGCCTTAGCATGCCTTTGCACCTTGTGATTAAGGAGTTCTTGAATTATGTTGAATTCCCTCCCGCTTAAGTTGTCCCGAACACATACAAGACAATCCTCCAAATCCTCACTTGTTGGAATATTTGTCGCACAAGGAGCTTTGACCATAGGGATGACCCCGAAGTTACCCTCAGGGACATTATGTATTGTTACAATCTAGTCCCAACAGAGAAAGTAGCGGGAAACTTTGGGTACCTAAGTCCAAGGAAGGGTTGATCGATAATTATCGAAATCCTTCCTTGAATCACGATTGGAAAAAATATTTTGTTCACGTTAACAATGAGTGAGAATTTAGAAGAGGGGAACCTAAAGATTTCCCAATATCACGAAAGTGGAACTTCGAAGGGATTCTGAAGTCTAAAAGAGCCTGCCCCATTCTGACTAAGGCTTAAACAACAAAAATCGCTTGGCTTTTAAGCTTGAAGGAGAGCGTAATTGTTCGAGACGACCCTTCAACTGTTGTTAGTCGCACTAGGCCTAACTATGGGGTCGACAAAAATGTCGAAGTGGATGATGGAGCATTCAACTCCCCTGCAAAAGACCAGTATGTAGTACCTTTGAACCAGGCTCTTCCATCTGAGGTCATAATAATCGATCCTTCAGGAGAATAAAAGATTGAAGAGAAAGGGACTGGAGCACCTTCCTCCTTAAGAATTAGGAAGAAAGTCATTGTTCCAGTTTCAATGGCAATGAAAAGGAAGAAAGAGCTAAATGCAGATCCTTCTCTCCAAATCCCCTGGAAGAGATTGAACAATCTTCTTAAGAAGAGCAAACTAACAGCCGAATGTACCAGAAAGTGAAGCTCCTGAGCCATCTAGACCCTCATCCTCTCGACCTTCTGTCCCAAAGAATACCAAGCTTGAGAAATTCTTGAATTTCCTGTGGATCTTAAGTCTGCTTTACATCAAAAATTTTATGGTCAGGTGATGCAATGCCTTCACTGGAGAAACCAGCCAAAGACCTATCAATTGAGGAGACTTGTGTCATCGGAATCACAGCTTTAACCAAGGTCAGCATACATCTTCATTTTCTTTTACTCTGAGTATGATTAAATTTTTAAGCGAAACTGATAAGATCTTTGTTTTCTTTAGTCTTTATTGGGAAGGGCATCTAAGGATTCATATGTTTCCAAGACCAAGGAGAATGTTGATTGTGCTCTTCAAGCCTCAAAAGCTGAACTGCAACAAGTTCAAGAAGTTCTTGTTGTTGAAAATGAGCAACTTCGAGGCTTCATCCGAAGCCTGCAAGAAGACTTATCTGCCATGAATTATTCTTTGGAGAAGTGTAACACCGAGCTGTCAAGCTCTAAATTGCTCTTAGAGATCGAGAAAGCAAATATCCTTGGAAAACACAGAGAGAAGCCTTGCTGAGAGCGTTTCTCAGAATGCCGAGCTAAAATTCGAACTGGACCAAAGTGTTTCCCAGCTCTCAAAATTCAACACCTGCATCGAAGAGAAGGAGACTACCTTACTCAAGTCTCAGGAGAAAATTGCTAACCTGAAGGTAAGGTTGGCCAACTCTTATGAAGAAGAGACCCCGGAGTTTGCTGTTTTGATCAACACTTGCTTTTTGAGGGATTTGCTGATTGCAAAGAGAAGACCAAGGAAAAATTTCCCGAGCCTCTAGGGTTGGATGAGATTTCTTCTGACAAGGATGATGTGGACCCCCAGTGGTTTTGCTTCTGCAATGAACTTTTGTAATGGAATTGAATTTCATTTATTTTGTAACAAAATCCTTTTGAGTTTTAAAAGAAATGTCTTTTGTACACAATTTTTTTGCATCCATATTTTTATGTTCTAATAATTAAAACATAATTCACCTTGGTCCCCATCAAAGTGGGTTAACGCGCACCTTTAGACTCGTTGAATTTAAGAATTATTACTTCTTAAATCTGGCCCAAATGGTTTATCTCTAACTTGACTTTCTTTTACCCATTTTAGTAAATCCATTTAAGGATTCATAATGTAAATATGTTGAAGAGACTCTTCGTCTCCCTCAACGCACCTTGACACACCACCTTTATTCCAACCGCCAGATTTTAAAAAAGGTGGCTTCCACAAAAATTGTAATGCTTTCCCACATTTTCAAGTTCAGCAAGAAAAATGGTGGGCTTTACTTAATGTGCCCTTTTAGTTTTCAATGAATGAGTATTTTTTTTGTTATAAATAGGACTATTTAAACAACTCATTTAACCCATTCAAATCCTGCGATCCTTTACCCTTTTTTCTCAAAAGATAGACTGAAAGAAATGGCTAATTCCTCCAATGGTATCCCTCATACGATTGTTATTCCCTCTCTTTCTTCCATTCCTGCTGCCAACATACCCCCTCGACCTGAAGCTCGACCACCAACCTGGAGGTCTGGAGACTCCTACTTTGACGAAGAAGACTTCCTGGGAGTATTGGTTGCTGAAAATGCAGCCACACTTGAATCATTTCTGCAGTGTTCAAGAAACTGGACCGATATGGTGAACCGGTTGCAGAACGACCTTGTGGACACCAAGAGGACACTTTATGAGGCTCGCCATACCACCACCCATCTTCGCAGTCATTGCATGACTTGGAGAATTAAGTTCAGAGTTTTTTGCGCTCGGTTCAACTTGCTAAAGGATGACCTGGACGTGGCTCTCTCCAGCCAACGTCACATGACCATGGTGGAGAAGGATGAGTGCTTCGAGAAGGGCTTCGAGCGCTTCAGGAGCTATGTCAGGGCTGTGGCCCCTGAACATGCTGCTATCTAGGATGATATCAACTCCTGGGAAGCTTCTGAGCCTCACGGTCCTGCCTCCAAGGTAGCCTCGAACAACCCAAACAACAATAGGGGAAATTGCCACCTCCCTTTTTGTTGAATGAATTAGATGTATGGCCCCAGGAAAAGTGCCCTCTAATCTTATGTTTACTTATTATGTATTAGTTTATTATATATATTTTTTTATCTTAGAAATTGTAATGAGCTTCGGCTCTTTTATTTATGAAATGAAAAGATACTTTATTTAACTATTTATGAATTCAAACAATTGGATTGCACATTAAATGAAGTTTTCTATTGGTAGAAGTTCTTCAAGTGCGCCACATTCCATGACCTAGGCACTTCATTTCCGTTCAAATCCTGCAACCAATAAGTACCTGACCTCCTCATGTTAATAACTCTATATGTCCCTTCCCATGTTGGTCGTAATTTCCCTTATGTTGAATTTTTTTTGTCGGGCATGACTTCCTTTAAAACTAGGTACCCAATCTTGAAACTTCTGGGTTTAACTTTCTTAAAGTGATACTTAATCATATTTTGTTTGTAAACTGCTTGTTGAAGTTGAGACTCCTCCCTGAGTTTCTCTTATAGATAGAGGTTTATTAGAAGTGCTTCATTATTATGTTGAGGGTCAAACAGTTGAATCCTTAAGCTCTGCGAGCCTATTTCTAGCGTATAACTGCTTTTGTCCCATAGGCCAAAGTAAACGGGGATTCTCTAGTGGGAGTCTTTCAATTGTTCTGTATGCCCAAAGAAAAATGTGCTGGAGAAGAAAAATGGTTCTTGATCCCAAACTAACCACAACATTCTCTGAATTTATGATTGTCAAACTGGGTCCCACAAAATGTGCTGAATCACAAAACTCTCGATATATTCTTCTATTGTTTTAACCACTGCTTATGCCTCGATCTATTTGGTGAAATAGTTAATTTCTACTATCAGCATCCTCCTTTGCCTCGATGATTGTGGAAATTAAGGTCATAGAAGGTCCATTCTTCGTTTTCTACTATTAAAAACACCCGAAATGGTGGTCATCGAAGCACCCGCGCTGCCACGTACACACGGTAGAGCTCACGGTGACTGTAGATTCTAGATAACTCAGTTTTTCAAAAATTTCACAACAATTCATACAAATAGACCCAATAATAAAAAAGGGAAGCAAAACCAATAGAAGGAGAACTAAGACCACCAACGCTACCACACGCGGCAGAGCTCATGGTGGCAGTTAGTACTCATCTTGGAATTTCAACGTTCACAACCAAATGCACAAATTAACCTAACAAGCATCAGAAGCATAAAAATATGAGTAACACTCACACAAACCCGTGGCCAAATGTGGCAAGAGCTATGGCAGCGGCGGTTGGATTGGGGTTTTCAATTCTGGACCCCATCGACTTCAGTCGAGCACACCAAGAGAGAGAACATTTTGAGGGAAAAAGGACAAGACCAAAACTAGCTCAATCTACAACCAGAATCGGCGGGATCAATGGTGGCTGGGTGGATGGGCAATCGGAGGCTACTAGCGTGCTTAGCTCGTCGAGAGGAAGTTGTTGGTGGTGATAGGTGATCGCGACGTCATCGGAGAAGAAAAGTCGTCGTCGATCTCATATTGGGTTTTCGAGCTGGGTTTAGGTTTTCTACCAATTTCTAAGTGATCTAATGGCTGGGGAAGGAAGAAGAAAGAGATAGGAAGAGATCAATGGTGGGCTTATCGTCGTTGGCCACCGGATGGTTACTCACTCGCTGGAGAAACCTCACAACAGAGGAGAGAGGAGAGAGAGACTGGGGGGTGTGTGTCAGGGCAGGAGAGAGAATTCCAAGAAGTTTATGGATTTTGGGTTTTTAAAACCCTTCAATTGAGATTACCAAAATGCCCCTCATCTTAAAACATCCATAACTTTCCAACCGTAACTCCGATTCACGCACGGTTTGCGTCTACACGCTCGTGAACACAAGACCTTTCCAATGAGACCAAAATTAAAATCAAAAGCCTATTATTTAAAAATAAAAAAATCAAAAGCCTATTATTAAAAAAGGCTTATTCACGCCAATGCCCTATGAAAGTAACTTTGGTTTTCAATTTGCCCCTTGAAACTTTATTCCTCCCATTTTAGCTCCCGAACTTTACAAAATATCATATTTCGTCAAGTCCGTTACAAGCTCCGTCAAATAAGCTGACGTGGCAGTTTATTGCCCCTTCCACATAAGCGCCACGTAGGCTTTTTTGACGGACTCATAGACAGACTTAACGAAATATGATATTTTGTAAAGTTTGGGGGGCAAAGTGGGAGGAATAAAGTTTCAGGGGGCAAGTTAAAAATCGAAGTTACTTTCAGG
Organism: Dryas octopetala; assembly: GCF_963921425.1. Taxonomy (NCBI): domain Eukaryota; kingdom Viridiplantae; phylum Streptophyta; class Magnoliopsida; order Rosales; family Rosaceae; genus Dryas; species Dryas octopetala. The sequence goes on from NC_141371.1 coordinate 21,619,092, forward strand.
GAGCATTGACGCAAATAAGCCTTAAAAAAATTAAAATAAATATTTTAAAAAACAATCACTTCCTAATTTCCTAAACTTAAAACTTTCTAAAAACAAGGTAAATTATAAAAGAAAATTTGAATTTTTGGGATATTACAACGCAAGTCTTGCCATGGCATCTACCAAAGAGTCGTGGGCCCTTGAAACTTGTTCTATCTGAATTTGATCAAACTCTCATGTCAATTTTTTGACTTCTTTGAGGTATTCAATCATATTAGGCTCTTTGGCCTCATATTCCGAGTTTACTTGGTTTACCACCAATTGGGAATCATTATAAACCCTGATCTTTTGAATCCCCATTGTTCTTGTCATTCGCAATCCTGCAATCAAAACTTCATATTCTGAAACATTGTTAGTTGCATTGAAATTATATTACAGAGCATAGGGATGTTGAATTCCTTTTGGCGAGGTTAACAGCAGCCCCGTCCCACCTCCAATTGAATTTGATGAATCATCCACATTCATAATCCAAGGTTCATCCAGGACCTTCTCCGTTTCCTCTAAAGTGGTGAACTCCGCGATAAAGTCTACCACTACATGTCCTTTAATGGAGGCCCTCGAGACATAATTGATATTGAATTGACTAAGTTTGATGGACCATTTCATCAATTGTCCCGAAGTCTCTGTTTTATGAAGGATTTGTCGAAGCGGTTGATCTGCCAGTACCTTGATGCTATGAGCTTGAAATAAGGTCTTAACCTCCTCGATGAAACCACTAAAGCCAATGCAAGTTTTTCAATTGGTTCATACTTCGCCTCTGCGCCTAGTAGAGCCTTACTAACAAAGTCTATTGGTTGTTGAACCTTTTCTCCTTGCTTGAACTTACAGTTGAGTTTGAGGCGGCTAAATAGTGGTGTAAGGTTTTATATGGCTTAGGCTTTGTCATGACACGTAAGTTATGAAAGTATTCTTTCAATTCTTTAAAGGCTTCTTCACATTCTGGCGTCCATTCGAATTGTTTGAACTTCTTGATTGCTTTAAAGAATGGAAGGCACTTATCGATCAGTTGCCTTCGAGACAAACCGGCTCAAGGACACGAGTTTTCAAGTCAAAACCTGCACTTCTTTAACTATTCTTGGGGAAATGTAGGTCCAAAATAGCTTTGATCTTGTCAAGATTTGCCTCTATTCCCCTTTTAGTTACCATGTATCCCAGAAACTTCCCTGAGGTCACTCCAAAAGTACATTTATCAAGATTTAACTTCATTTGATATTTCCGGAGTACCTCGAATGTCTTTGACAAGTGCTTTGTATGATTCAAGGCTTGCAAAGACGTGGTCAGCATGTCATCTACATACACTTCCATAGTGTCTCTAATTTGTTCTTTGAAAATCTTATTCACCAAACGCTGGTAGGTTGTTCTTGCATTCTTCAAAACAAAAGGCATGGTGGTATAGCAACATAGCCTTTCATTAGTGAAAAAGGTTGTCTTTTCTTTATCAGGTTGATACATTCGAATCTGATTGTACCCCGAGAATGCATCCATAAAACTCATTGCTTCATGCCCCGTTGTCGCATCTACTAACTGGTCGATGTAAGGTAAGGGAAAACTATCTTTCAGGCATGCTTGGTTCAGGTCAGTGAAGTCTACACATATTCTCCATTTTCTATTGGACTTTTTGACCATCATGACATTCTAGTGAGAGTAGCCAGTCCAAGGATGAAACGTCGTATGTATGAAAGTCTTCCTAAGAGACTTTTCAACTCTTTAGGGCTTGTCGACGGTGGGAGTGTGGTTATGGCTTAGGCTTTGTCAAGATCAATGTCAATTCCTCGCTGATGGATCAAAAACCCCATAAACTTCTCAGATGCAACCTTGAAAGAGCACTTTTTTTTATTCATCTTCAGGTTGTACTATCGGCACCTTCAGATGAAACCCCAAAAGCACACTTATAGAAATTGGTTTGGGAGCAGACGAGTCTTTGCTGAGATCAATTTCTTCTAGTTTCTCCGTGAAAACGCTGGAACCGTCTTGCATACATTTTGGTGCAAGCATGGTCTTTTGAAGGGCACATGGTTTTTGTGTCGTGGGGGACCCTTCAAGTTCCTTTCCACAAAGCGTAGTTAGGCCTCGCAACCCCGTCATATTCGATAGGCTATAGGCCTGTTTGGAAGGGCAATTTTGGAGCATCCTTCTCGTCATAACAATCAAGGGCCAGATCCTAGAAGCGACAGACAAAATCCATAGGATGTTCTTTGGATCTTTCACAGGTATTGTTAAGCTGGGTTGTGGTGACCACTCATGCTGAAAGTACTTGCTGCAAAGCTTTCCTGCCATTTCTTCCCATATCCAAATGCAGCTTGGTGCTAGGATAGTGTACCAATAAAGCAGCTTATGTGTTCCTTTGGACTACCTTTCCTCCCATCAAAAAGGACAAAAGTAGGCGTTTCATAGTTCTGTGGGTATGGAAGTTGAAGCAAGCTTATGGGTAAGGTAGTTGATGAATGTACTTCCAATCTTCGGAAGTCCTGTAGAGCTCTTTGTCCAGCATGGCAAGGACATCCTCTTGGGTGACAAAAGAACGTTCTTTGTGCGTGGATCCTTTAGTTATGGAGTTTTCATAAGGGACCTTTTGTGAGACCCGGAAATTTTCAAATTTATTTTGTGATTTTTCCGTATTTTCAAAAAGGTTTTATAGAATTTATTTGTTAGAAAATCTAATTTTTTTTCACCTTGAGCTTTAAATTGTTTGACCAATTTTGACTAGGGTTTTGACCCAAGTTAGAACTTTAAAAGGTAGTACTTTTACTCACGAACCCAACGGTGCAAGTCTCGTATTATTCTGAGTCCGGGAGATTATTTTATAAATTTCTTAAATTTTCTTAGTTTGTGGAGCTTGAAATTTTCGAATTTTTCTAAAGGGCAAATTGGTAATTTGACCTCATAGTTAATTAGTACTAGTCAATACGAGTCCGTAGTATTTTTCGGGGTATTTTTCTGAGTCCCGAGCTATTTTTAATTAATTTTTGAAGTTGGGGAATATAGGAAAAAGAAAATAAAATGGGAAATCACCAGATCGCGCCACGTGGCACGATCTGGAGCGTCCATCGCTACATGGCAGCAAGATCTGATGGCTGCATGTGCAGCCAAGTGTTAGTGCACATGCCACGTGTCACTTCCTCATTGGCCCATTTTGTGACGGTTGACTTGAGTCAACCCAGTCAACTCGGATGAGTCAACCGAGTTGACTCACTCACTCTCCCTATAAATAGCAGCGCACCCCCCAGCTGATTCCTCACAATTCAGCCGCACGCTTCCCAAGAGAGAGCTTCTCTCTCCTCTCTCCTCCTTTCTCTCTTTTCTTCAATCTTGTTTTGAGTTTATCTTGAGTTCTGGAGCTCCGATCAACGATCCGATTTCACCTACGCGATCGTGGCGACGAGCTCTTCAATTCTAGTAGTGTGAAGGCTATGTTTTGGTGAAGTTTTAAAAAAATCATTTATGAGCTCCATAGGTAATTTTTTGATCCCTGTCGAATTTCTGCTAAAATTTTGTTAAATTAATCTCTTGTTAATTAGGCTATTTTAATCTTATTACTTAGCAAGTCTAGTAGTACCGAGACTCTGCCCGTGGGAAGTCTTCAACAGGTATACCCTTAACCCAGCTTATTTAATCTGCAGTTATTTAAGTTGTGGTTATAGACGGAACGCTGTTTAACTGTTGTTATCAAATGAACTTAATAAATATTGAGGCCATATCAGTGGTAACCAAATAACGTGATGACTGAGGTCAGTCCATGAGCATACAGGCGTTGGGTACTGAGCCAGAGCTCCCTCAGTTTCCCCATGCACTGACCTGGTCACGTTATAGGTTCATATCTGATCAACCTCCTCGACAATAAATTAAAATAGATATAGAAACCACACGGTCTGACATGACTGTTTGCCTCGGGGTGCAAGGTCATATCGGATTAAGAATTCAGAGAAGCCTAGCAGTTACGCTAGTGCCAAACCTCTGAATTATACCTGGTCTTAACAGACAAGGTCATCAATTTACGTGAAGACCGTTTTTAACACCAGTTGTTGTCAAACTAGGAACTCCAGTTACCTAAAGGAGATCGTTGCGACGTGGCAAATTGTGATTTGTACTCGAAAACAGGCAAAAGCTTTGGACGCTAGGTAGGGGGACAACACACTCTGACTAGTGGATTTCCTGCATGTACTATATAATAAATACTGTGTGATAAAGATGCATGTTTTTTGATTGGCATATCTGCTTGGTTTTATGATGATGAGAATGATGACTGTTATGCATATTCTCGTGAGATTGTTATTGTGTTTGACTTGAGAGTGAAAGGTCCCTTACGGTAGACCCTGGGTTTCGATCCCCAAAACCTCATGAGGGGTTGTACGGACGGACTGGTCGATTGTCCTTCTTGGGAGGCCAGTCTAGGCGGTATAACCATGAAATGGCCACTTTCGCTACCCTGTCCCAGTCAAATGACTGCAGGACTTTGTTATGTTTTTGTGAGAGGGTAGTTAGCCCTAACGGCTGGTCAACAGGTATGATTCTGAACTTGGGCCCGGAAAACTGTATTTTGAAAATTGTGTGAGCATGCTACTCGTTTTACAAAGCTTGACAACTGGTTTGTGTTGTGCATTTGATTTTAAATTATCCCAAACTATTTTTCAAACCTAGCAGGGAGTTCCCTAAGGGGGAGCAATGAACGTATGTGATGCTCACCCCTACATTGTTGTTTTTCTCCCTCTCAGGTGCTGCACGTGTGGACTTTGACGGCCTCGATTGAGGGGGTGGTGGTGCGGTCTCGAGCTTGTCAACTCCTGTGTTCCTGTTTAGTCAGTATATTTTCCTTGGGCAGGTCTTTGGTGTCCTTTTACTATCTTTATATACCCTTGGTCATATCTTGTATATACACTGAGTCCTTGGGTTGTCTACTTTTGAATTATCGAGTCTATATAAACAGTTTCTTTGAAGTTACTCTAAACAATAGTAGCTTCGAGGGTTGGTTTAATTATGACTTAATTATTTCTGAATAAACTTTCCGCTGCAAACTCAAGCACTCTGATCCAACCCATTTTTACTAAACCAAAAGGCTTAACCTATTTTGTGAATATTTGGGATTATAACACCGGGGGATTGGTTGTTGTAGTCTCAGGTATTCTCAAGATAGGTGCCTCTGTTACGTACCTGGGTTTCGGGGCGTGACACCTTTTCACGAGGAGGTTCATCATTTTGGCCGTTTGGCTTGGCTGTGGATAGGGAATTTTGGAGGTTCTTCATTTTGGTCGTTTGGCTTGGCTGTGGATAGGGAATTTTGGAGGTTCGTCATTCTGGCCATAATGGGAATCACATCCTAGTCTCCAGTGGTGTCACCAATTTATGTTGGGGCCTTTTTTTTTTAGGACTGGTACGGGCTTGGAGAGATTAGTCTGGCTCACTTCTTAATTAGAGAGACAAGGCCCAGAGTGTTCCGAAGAGCGTAAACTCTAGGGAAAACTCAATTGTGCTCCCAGGGCTCCAAGTGTTTCTCGAGGCTTAATGAATGAGATTGAGGAAGATTCAATTTTGCAAAACGAATCGGGTTTGGCAAGTGGGCTTGAAGTGTGAGAGTTAAAGTCTCACAAGTTTAGCAAAGTGAGCATGCTCGACATTCTCGACGACTTGGCCAGGAGAGTTATGGTTGGTGAAGAGTTACAAGTAGTGATAGCTTGGGGACTTATGAAGAGTAAAGGGGTAAGTAATAAGGTACACTTGGTCTTGCTTCCCTTATCCTTCCTTGGCCATGGAGACTACAATTTATAGAGCTTCTTGGACAAAGAAAGGTCAAATGTTTTGGGGGTTCGTCCAAAGAGAGATCCTTTCAAGTTCCCTTCTCGAGCAAAGGTGTTGCTTATGCTTTTAGGCCTACCTCTTCTACTGAGCTAATAAGGTGAAAGATAGTGCAGAGAGGACATGTAGCATTTTTTTCTCACATGTTTTGGATGAACATGTCCTCTTCTCATGGTCATCCCCATTTAGCAAAAGTTTTTCTTTATTCCTGGGTATTATTTTTCCTATTAGGATGAGAAGGTGAAATGGCCTGCTACAGATAGGTCATTGTCCTAGGAGATAACATATGTCTTACTCGTCTTCAACGGATGGGTAGTCTTCCCAAAACATTTTTTTTTATAGCAAATGCCTTGCTTGGGCTTTGGCTACCTTTTTCTTCTAAGCTAAATGGATATAAGGGCTCATGGTACAAGTTTACGTTGTTTGACTAGCCTTAGGACAGAGGGGTTCTTAGACTTAAGGAGCGCAGAATGTATCATCAGTGTGTGAGTGGATTCCTGCCAAGCCAATAGGAAATGTCAAGATAATACACATATGCTGCTAACTAGTATGGGAACTCAGAATAATGGGCTTAGATCTTTGGGCTCCCAAGTGGCCTAAGACAATCAGCATTTGAGCTATCAATGGGCCTTGTAAGGCTTTGTATCCTTCAACACCACAACCCACTTGTAAGCCCCATTTGGCCCTTGTGGCTTGGGTCCACCTGCGTTGGCCTGCATGACTTGGCATGATCACATAATCAAATTGATTTCATGGTAGCCATGATTGGGCATGTCTAAGGCTTGTGCTTGGATGGCATGCACTTGTAGCTACAAAAATAATATTAATATTAACAAGAAGGGAGAATGCTTGGGCATGGAAGCATGGGCTTGAAAGAATATGCTTGGCACACCTCCCGAGTAACCATAAAAGTGTTTACTCATAAAATGTATGGCCGTAGAAAGGAGAGTCTGGGCATGGGGTTAGAGTATGTAATTCACATTTGGTCTGGCCTAAGGCACAAAATGTTACTTGTCTAAGACTAATTTGGCCTAGGATCCTAGTTTGGTATTTTGGGCATGAGGTGCTCGGATTTAGATTTATCTGCGTGATGGCATGAGCTTGGCATGTCTCCTTCAAGCTGAGGATTCCCTTGGCACAAGCATGAGCTCACCCATTTTGGGCTTGGCATGACCATTCTAGGTTGGACCAGACTTAGTTGTGGCACGAGGGTGAGTTTGGTATAATTTCTTATGCTCAGCTCGAAAGTTATTGAAGGCCTTGTTTCTTGCATTGTGATTTTGGAAATTTTGATTCAAATTTATTTCAAGTATCAACAACCATTTGTATGATTCTTAGAAAGAAAGAAACCACAAAAAATGGTATGTTACTACAATTTTCAAACAATTTAAAAATTACCGAAGTAATGTCTAAACCCAATAATTCAAGGCAAAGATAAAAGATCCTAGAATAAGGAAATAACGTTTTAAATTATCTCAAAAAAGGAAGGAATCAAAATAGATTATAAAGGGATTCGGTTTCCGCATTTAACTACTATGCATTTAGTTGCATTTTATTCTATCTTAGCCATTAACATAATCCAATGGCTCAATAAAGCCACAAGCCACATCAACAAGTTTTTGGGTTTACTTTTTCTTTTTACAAAACTGACGTTAATATTTCAATTATCCTTTTTTTGTCATCAAGCGGGCGTGACCCCTTTCTTTCTCTCTGGACTATAGCTACTGTGAAGCTCGGGAATTCCCAAAAATATTTTGAGAATTTTCCTGAGACTTTACGAAAATTCTAGAGTTTTTCTAGAATTTATTTGTGAAGGAAATTTATTTTCCATCAAGACTGAAAGGTCTTTCGAGTAATACGCCTTCACGGGAAATGTTTTATCTGTGTCTAGAAGACAAATGGTGTAAACCTCGTTGAAAGTTTAATTTAGGTGATCTATTCACTTAATTAACTTGATTAAATTCACTTTCAGTGATCGGACCCCAATTTTAATTTTATATGATCATTCATGAACTAGTCAAACAGACACAACTCTGACGATGCAGTAACTAAAATCTGAACCTCCAGATTTACTTGTAAAATCAAATCAACTTCAGTAAATACCACAAGTCAGAACACACCAGAGAATTTAGTGACACCCTATGCACTCAAAGGATCCATCAATGTAGGCATCCCAGTGCTATCAACAACTAAAGTGGTGTGTGGACAGATTTAACAAACTTTCATTTAACATTCATGGTCTAAGTTAACATGCTAAAGTGAAGTGTGTGATCTTGTGAAGATATTTTAGAATCAATAATCAGCAACACATAGGAAAACAGATCACAAACAAGCCACACAATTGTTCACCCAGAAAACCACTAACGGTTAAAAACTGGGGGTCTTTCCAGCTGACCAAGCAATCCACTAAAGAAGAAGTTCAATACAAAGGGAGCACACAGCACACAAGCTCAATCACTAAGTCCTAGACTAAGTGGCAGCTTTCTTACCCCTTTGTGCAACTTCCATAAGCAAGGCAATCAGTCATTCATGAAGAAGGCAGCTCCAACTCTAAGCTCATCAACCCATGGCACCAATTCACACCAAGCCCAGTAGATTCATCAATGTATGAACATGATATGCCAATGTTGGATTCTTAAAAAGAAGATCAACCTTCTCAAGCTAGAGGCATGAAACGGTTGATACTGAATCCTTCAACTAAAATCTAAAATGAATGTGTTTGAAAAAGATATAAAAAGATTTAAACACTCAAACCCATTTAGAATTTTAGATGAAACAAACAAGTTCAGAAAATCATTTTGATTTTTAAGAATTAAATGAACATTTTCTGACTTGATAAAAATGAGCACTCACCCTGAAAAATACCCAGGCATAAAACCACGAAAATACCCACTGAAAATGCTCATAGACACACACTGAAAAGTTTGAACGGAATACATCATATACCCGTACACACACACACACCATTTCCGTGTTTGCCCGAGCCACGTGGAAGCCAATCAATGGCTGTCCATAAGAGACGAATAAGGGGCATATTACTTTTTCCTAGAGGGGTATCCTAGTATTACTAAGGATAGGAATGAGGAGCTGTAAAAACCAATATTGCTTTATTTTGCAAAAATCAGAAATGAAGAAGATGATGAATAGTGCTGATGTGTGTGTAAGTGTGTGGCGTGAATGACTAAGATGCAATCAGATCTGATTGATACAGTGGGGGAACCAAGTCATGTGCAATGCACATGTATGTTTAGTAAAAAACAGAGAATGGGCTTTCAATGAAATGGGCTTTAATAAGTAAAACCCGAAATGGCCCCACTGCAGTGTCTGTCACTGTATCAACCACTGTACGTGAAAAACATTGTTCTTTATGACTAGTCAAATGGACACAAAAATGATATTTTCATAAATTGAATGAAGTGCAGTATACCTTGAGTCTTGTTCATTCTTGACTTCTTCAATACAGCTGAACTTGTCCTTAATCTAGCCTAGAGCTTGTGAGTGATTAAATAAAAATAAATACAATGGTTTTGACAAAGAAAATAGCCAATATAACAAATCCTAGAAACTAACAATCTCCCCCTTTGGCTTTCCTTGACAAAACATCAACCCATTCACCTCACAAGACTCTCAACACTCAGCCCAACACTATGTTATAGTGTACCTGCAAGAAGAAGTATTTGCACAATACAAAATATGATAGTACAGCAACCAACACAGCAAGCAATGTAGAGTAAACAAATACATTCTCCCCCTTTTTGTCATGGAAAGACAAAAGGACATACATAAAAAATAGGAGTGAAGTTAAAGAGCACAGAAAGTTGGAGAAATATTCAAGAGAAAAATACATGCTTAAAAAGTAACTTCCACAAAAGACTAACTCCCCCTAAATTCGAACTCCCCCTAGGACTGATAACCGGCAGCAGCAGTAGCAGCGTCTCTGTACCGGGCTTGCAGAATATAGACATATAATATGAGGGGCAGCTAGAGAAGAAAATAGGCATGCAAAAAAGATTGAAATGCCCTTCAATGAACAGTAACCCAAAGAGCTGAATGGTCGTGTTAAAATGACTGTATGTGACGACTGCAGACCAGTCAAAATGGACAAAGTTCGTACTGAACAGAACTGGGACATAAAGCAGTCATGGAATTTGACGAAAAGAGATAGAGGAATCCTGGAAGAGTTGGAAGCAATGACACACAAGGAATAAATCTATGAGTTAGATGTGCTTCAGGAATTTTATTTTTGACAAAAAAAAAAAAGTTTGACAAAACAACAAACACAATTGAAAAGAATTAACCACCAAAGTCAACACTCTAATAGATATGGAAAATGAAGATTGCAAATTTTGTGCAAGAAAATAAACATATTTGGGAAATATGGAGGTCAATGCTAGCATTCAAGACTTGTTCTAGATGGAAAACAATGTCAAAGACAACCGAAGAGGCTGAATAAGTTTCATCCACAAAAAGAGATTAGAATTTGGCCACTCAAGAGAATTTCTACTTTGGGAACAAATCTTGAAAAAAAAGTTTTTCAACTCATGACAATGGCTATGAGAAAATTATTTTCATTTGTTTTGTTTAGGCACATCCCAAGTTAAGTGCAATGATTTGGTCCAATTTTGCGACTCTTTACCCTAGAACACCACAAAAACACCTTATTTCTCCCTAGGGCCGTGACTTCTTTGGTCACACTTTTTTTTTTTTTTGTTATTTTTGTTTGGTGCACATTTGTTCAAATGAGGAAAGTTTAGCTGAAGATGGGTCACAAAGGAGGAATTATATTGAAGGGCTAAATTGCATCCTCAAACAAATTGTCTTTGAAAAGTATTTAACAAGTTTGATTGACCATGACAAAGTGTTAAATAGAAGAGATCTCAAAGCTAACATTGGACAAGAAGAAAGGATTATGCTTATTGACATGACACATGTGATGCAAGAACCTTTTTGAATATCAAAGAGAGTGTGACAAGCAATGTTAAGACCTTTCAAAATGGTTATTAAAAAAAACGAAACTAATTAAACCAAAGAAAGGAAACTTAAACAATGAAGCACATTTAACTACAAAGAATCATGCATGTGTACAAATGCCAATTGACTTCCGAAGACTAATGTGCTTTGGATTCTCTAAAGCCTTTGTAAAGATGTCTGCAAGTTGCTGTTCGGAAGGAACAAAAGTCAAAGTAAGAGTTCCACTCTCCACAAGATCTCGAATGAAATGATGTCTTTTGTCAATATGCTTGGTTCGAGTATGTTGCACCGGGTTCTTGGAGATATCTATAGCACTCATGTTATCACAATAGATAAGAAAGGTTTTCTCATCAATTCCATAATCGGCTAACATTTGTCTCATCCAAATGAGTTGTGTACAACAACTCCCTACTGCTATGTATTCAGCTTCAGCAGTCGACAAAGAGACAGAATTCTGCTTCTTGCTATGCCAAGACACTAAGTTATTCCCAACATAGAAAGCACCACTCGAGGTGCTCTTCAAATCATCACTACACCCAGCCCAATCAGAGTCACTAAATCCAACCAATTTAGTGTTGGTATCATGGGTATACCACAACCCATAGTCAAGAGTCCCACTTACATATTTGATGATCCTCTTTGTTGCAAACAAATGAGATTCTTTGGGATCACTTTGGAACCTAGCACACACTCCTACCGCAAACGATATGTCCGGTCTACTAGCTGTGAGGTAGAGGAGACTTCCTATTATGCTTCTATACAAGGTTTGGTCCACTTGCTTACCACTTGGATCCCTATGAAGTTTGGAGCTTTTACTCATTGGAGTAGTAGCCACTTTGGAAGACTCAAGCCCAAACTTTTTGACCAAGTTTCTAGCATACTTAGATTGGGAGATAAATATCCTACTATCTACTTGCTTAACTTGCAGCCCTAAAAAGAAATTCATTTCACCAACTAGACTCATTTCAAATTCACTAGACATTACATCAATGAATCTCTTAACATGAAAATTTGAAGTTGAACCAAAGACAATATCATCTACATAAACTTGAGCAATCAAGACATCATTTTTTAACCTTTTTACAAATAGGGTCTTGTCAACCGACCCTCTTTGATACCCATTGGACAACAAGTGATGAGAGAGTCTCTCATACCAAGCTCTTGGAGCTTGCTTCAGCCCATACAAGGCTTTCCTCAATTTATAAACACCATCTCTCATGTGAGGATCCTCAAAACCTTTTGGTTGTTCCACAAAAACTTCCTCATTCAAGTAACCATTTAAAAATGCCGTTTTAACATCCATTTGATACAATTTGAACTTAAGATGACATGCAATGGCACAAAGTAACCTAACGGACTCAAGTCTAGCAACGGGTGCAAAAGTCTCATCAAAATCAATACCCTCTAATTGAGAGTACCCTTGAGCAACAAGCCTAGCCTTGTTTCTAACTACATTCCCAAATTCATCAGATTTATTTTTGAAGATCCATTTGGTTCCAATGACATTTGTGTTGGCTGGTCTTTCTACAAGAGTCCACACTTGGTTTCTCTCAAATTGGTTCAATTCCTCATGCATTGCACTCACCCATTCCTCATGATTGAGTGCTTCTTTGACATTCTTAGGTTCAACAATGGACACATAGCACACATGAGCAAGTTCATTTGCCATTTGTTTTCTAGTCCTAACTGGCTGGTCTAAAGAACCTAGAATTACATCTTCACCATGGTTACACCTCACCCATCTTGGTTTTTCAGATCTTCACTCAAGGTTTTGTCATTTTGTTCGCTCTCTGACTTATCAAACTCAACATTTTTTGAGTCATCAGTAGGTTCATCACTGCCTGACTTGGACTCTTCTTTAACCAAATTATCCTCTTTAGGATCAGATTGAGGGAACAATCCATCCTTATCTGCAGCCATTTCAATAGATGCATCATGATCATCTATTTTCACATTTATGGACTCCATCATAGAATTTGTTCGCAAATTGAAAACTCTGAAAGCTCTACTGTTGGATGAATAGCCTAAAAACAGACCCTCATCACTCTTAGAATCAAATTTCCCCAAATGTTCTCTATCCCTAAGGATGTAACATGCACTCCCAAACACTCTAAAGTGTGTAACCTTAGGTTTCCTACCCTTCCACAGTTCATAGGGAGTCTTTTTGGTTCCCGGCCTAAGGTCGACTCTATTTATGATGTAACATGCTGTGTTGACCGCCTCAGCCCAGAAATGTTTAGCAAGATTTTTGCTATTCAACATCACTCTTGCCATCTCAATCAAAACCCTATTCTTTCTCTCAACGATTCCATTTTGTTGGGGTGTTATTGGAGCTGAGAATTCATGTTTAATACCCATTTGACAACAAAACTCATCGAATTGAGAGTTTTCAAACTTAATTCCATGGTCTGATCTAATTCTGGACAGGGTTGACATACTTGACATACCTTCACTTTTCAGCAGTTTTACAATCTTGACAAAATGATGAAATGTCTCCGACTTGTCCTTAAGAAATGACACCCAAGTGTACCTAGAAAAATCATCTACCATGACTAGAATGTATTTCTTTCCACCTATTGACAAGGTTTGGACAGGACCAACTAAATCCAAGTGAATTAGTTCAAGTGTCCTAGAGGTGCCTATGTCTTTGACTCTTTTGTATGGTTCTTTGGTTTGTTTCCCCATTTGACATGGACCACAAATAAAAGTTTCGGGCTTTCCTATCTTTGGTAGACCTCTAACAACCTCATGCTCAGACAACTTGTAAAGGTCATGAACATTAATGTGACCAAGTCTTTGATGCCAAAGAGAGCTAGTGTCATCAATAGCTCTATTGCAAGTATTCTCAATTTTTCCAACATTGCCATCAAACACATAGCAATCATCCCTAGACCTAGGCGCATTCAAGATCTCCCTTCCTTGGGAGTCAACAATTCTACATCCACTCTTGGACATACACTCTTCACCACCCCATTCATCACAAAGTTGGCTAATACTAAGCAAATTAGAATTCAGCCCATCAACAAATCTTACATTTTTCAATTCGGGTATACCGGGAATGTGTACAACCCATTTTCCACACACATAGGACTTCTCTCCTCCTCCAAAAGTCACACTACCACCATCATAAGGAGCAAGTGAGGTAAAGACCTCCTTATCTCCCGTCATATGTTTGGAACACCCACTATCTAGGTACCAAATGTTCCTCTTGGTGGCTGAAAAAACATTCAAGGTTACTAGACATTTAGTGGAGCTCTTCACAACCCATCTTTGATGTAGACTTGGCTTATTTTTGGGAGGTGGGGTGACAAGTAAGGCAATTTTGGTTACCTCTTTGAGTAGATTGTTCACTTGCTCTTGTAGAGAAATATTTCTCTTTGGTTCACTTGATTTCTTTCCTCTAAGTTTGTTGCAATTTGGTTTAATGTGACCCTTGACATGACAATAATGACAAACCGGGACAAACTTTATTTTTCTAAGTGAAGTAGAACAATCAATTTGTGTGACACTTGATGTAGCTTGACTTGACTTAGAATGAGATGCATTTTGACCAATGTCAATGAAACCTAGACCCTTTTTGACACCATGATCAGATTTTGACTTGACAAAAATGGTCTTTGTGTTGGACATACTAGGACTCTTTTCATTAAAACCCAAACCGGTCTTGTCACCATGATGCTTTCCAATCCTAAGCATCCTATCAACCTTTTCAGCCCCAATGGTGAGCTCAACAATGCTCTCATTTGCTTCATGTACTTCTTTTTGAAGTTTCTGATTTTCTTCCTTTATGCTAAGAGTTTCGGTGAAAAGTAAGTCATACTTATCACAAAGTGCTGTGTAAGACTCATCATCAAGAGCAGATTCTGAGTCAGACCCACCATCAACTTATTCAATCTCCTTGATTGATGCAACAAATGCAACTTCATCACCCTCAATATCGGAAGAAGACTCACAATCATTTGAGTCCTCACTCTCACTATCACTCCAAGTGATTTTCATGGCTTTATTCTTACTTGAAGAATAATTCTTTCTATTATTTGCACATTCAATTGCTATGTGACCTATTCCACCACAAGTGTAACATTTCACATCTCTCTTGGTTGTTCTTCCTTCCTTAAAGTTAGACTTCCTCTCTTGTTTTCTCTCAAATGAATTCTCTCCTTGAGGTTTGAATTTGAACTCCTTAAAGTTGTTACCACTAGTCCTAGCTTCTCTCCCTTTATTTCTAAGAATTCGTCTAAATCTTTTGACAAAAAGGGCAACCTCATCATCGGACATGGATGATTTTTCACTCAAGTTTTCACTCATCTCTTTGACACTTTGCAAAGCAATATCCTTTGACTTCTTGCTGTCCCTTTCATCCATTTCAAGCTCCATCTCAAAAGTTTTAAGCTTTCCTACCAATTTACCAATTTTGAGTTCATCCAAATTTTGTACTTCTTGTATTGCATGTTTTTTAGATTGAAATCTCTTAGGTAGAGATCTAGCTAAGAACCTTTTGGACAATGGTAGACTCCTCATAAGGTTTACCTAGGGACATGGCTTCATTTGTGAGGGCTTCCAACCTTTCATAGAACTCGAAAAATGACTCGGACTCTTTCATCCTAATTTCTTCAAATTTGGCATGTACCATTTGAAGCTTAAGTGACTTAACTTGTTTGTCCCCTTCATGAACAACCCTAAGTTTGTTCCAAGCTTGCCTAGCCGTGACACAATGTTGTATGTGTGCAAATTGTGAGGAAGATAGTGCAGTGACAATAGCATTTCTAGCCTTCTTGTTGGAGTTAGAGGCCGTGACTTCGGCTAAAGACCATTCGGACCTAGGCTTAGGAGTTTCAATCCCATCAACAGTTCGTGTGGGAGGAATCCACTCAACAGTGAGATACTCATATGCCAACTCGTCATAGGCATCAAGAAAAATTTCAAATTTCTCTCTCCAAGCAGCGTAGTTGCTGCCATCAAAGAATGGAGGAGAGTTGCAAGATCCTGCGACTCGATCTCTGTCCATCTAGACACACCTAGAAAACAAACAATACCCTAGGACCTCTCTATTTGCTTTTAGAGTAGCGCTCTGATACCAATTGAAAGTTTAATTTAGGTGATCTATTCACTTAATTAACTTGATTAAATTCACTTTCAGTGATCGGACCCCAATTTTAATTTTATATGATCATTCATGAACTAGTCAAACAGACACAACTCTGACGATGCAGTAACTAAAATCTGAACCTCCAGATTTACTTGTAAAATCAAATCAACTTCAGTAAATACCACAAGTCAGAACACACCAGAGAATTTAGTGACACCCTATGCACTCAAAGGATCCATCAATGTAGGCATCCCAGTGCTATCAACAACTAAAGTGGTGTGTGGACAGATTTAACAAACGTTCATTTAACATTCATGGTCTAAGTTAACATGCTAAAGTGAAGTGTGTGATCTTGTGAAGATATTTTAGAATCAATAATCAGCAACACATAGGAAAACAGATCACAAACAAGCCACATAATTGTTCACCCAGAAAACCACTAACGGTTAAAAACTGGGGGTCTTTCCAGCTGACCAAGCAATCCACTAAAGAAGAAGTTCAATACAAAGGGAGCACACAGCACACAAGCTCAATCACTAAGTCCTAGACTAAGTGGTAGCTTTCTTACCCCTTTGTGCAACTTTCATAAGCAAGGCAATCAGTCATTCATGAAGAAGGCAGCTCCAACTCTAAGCTCATCAACCCATGACACCAATTCACACCAAGCCCAGTAGATTCATCAATGTATGAACATGATATGCCAATGTTGGATTCTTAAAAAGAAGATCAACCTTCTCAAGCTAGAGGCATGAAACGGTTGATACTGAATCCTTCAACTAAAATCTAAAATGAATGTGTTTGAAAAATATATAAAAAGATTTAAACACTCAAACCCATTTAGAATTTTAGATGAAACAAACAAGTTCAGAAAATCATTTTGATTTTTAAGAATTAAATGAACATTTTCTGACTTGATAAAAATGAGCACTCACCCTGAAAAATACCCAGGCATAAAACCACGAAAATACCCACTGAAAATGCTCATAGACACACACTGAAAAGTCTGAACGGAATACATCATATACCGTACACACACACACACCATTTCCGTGTTTGCCCGAGCCACGTGGAAGCCAATCAATGGCTGTGCACAAGAGACGAATAAGGGGCATATTACTTTTTCCTAGTATTACTAAGGATAGGAATGAGGAGCTGTAAAAACCAATATTGCTTTATTTTGCAAAAATCAGAAATGAAGAAGATGATGAATAGTGCTGATGTGTGTGTAAGTGTGTGGCGTGAATGACTAAGATGCAATCAGATCTGATTGATACAGTGGGGGAACCAAGTCATGTGCAATGCACATGTATGTTTAGTAAAAAACAGAGAATGGGCTTTCAATGAAATGGGCTTTAATAAGTAAAACCCGAAATGGCCCCACTGCAGTGTCTGTCACTGTATCAACCACTGTACGTGAAAAACATTGTTCTTTATGACTAGTCAAATGGACACAAAAATGATATTTTCATGAATTGAATGAAGTGCAGTATACCTTGAGTCTTGTTCATTCTTGACTTCTTCAATACAGCTGAACTTGTCCTTAATCTAGCCTTGAGCTTGTGAGTGATTAAATAAAAATAAATACAATGGTTTTGACAAGGAAAATAGCCAATATAACAAATCCTAGAAACTAACACTCGTATTTTTCGGAATTTGAGAAATTATTCTATGAATTTTCAAAGAGTCTTTAGTATTTTAATTTTCTAGAATTTAATTTGGAGTTCCCAAATTTTCTGGAAAATATCAAAGGAAAAAATTAGTGTTTTGACCCTTTAGATAATTACTACTCACTTAGACGAGTTCGTAGAATTTTTCAGGGAATTTTTTCGAGTCCTGAGCTATTTTTTGCGAATTTTAGAAGAAAGGATAAAAGGTGGAAAACTTGGTAACACGTAGCGCACCATGATTGGACGACATGCTTTGACCCTAAGCCCAGCTTATATCTCTATCTTTTGGGCTGCACCTTTCCACTAAATTACTTATTTCAAGTTTTGAAAGTCTATCCCACAAAGCCCATTTTCTAGGATGTTGTAGCCATCCATTCTAATATTTATTTTATTTTTAATTATGTATCTAGATCCTTCCAATTGATTCTAGCCATCCATTCTAAATTCATCCTAGTCATTAATCTACCCTTGCTCACCTATAAATACTCCCCAAAACCATCACTTACATTCACTCCTAAACATTGAATTCTAGAGCTTCTCTCTCTATAAATTATCGCTCTCTCTGTAGTTGCTTTCTTTCTCTCTTTAGAGATCAAATATAAATTTTTCTATTTCGATCATTAGTGGAGTTTTAGAGGTCTGATTGGCGAGCCATTTTCACCTAAGTGTTTGTGGAGCCAAGCCCCACTTTCTAGAGTTGAAGTTCTGCAGAAATTAGAATTTCCATTTTTAGCCTTCGGTAACCTCTTCAACCCCTGTTGAAATTTTGCTGAAATTCTATTAAATTTTGTACTCTTGTTAATTAGATTATTTTATTCCGTTGTTTTGCTAGTCTAGTTGTACTGAGGTTCTGCCCGTGCACCATCTTCTACAGGTAAACTCGTAACCCAACTTCTTTAACAGTTATTTATTTAAGTTTTGGTTTTAGGCAAAACGCTGCCTAACTGTTTAACTGAAAATAGATTAAATAATATATTTAGCCCATATCTGTGGTAAACTCAACAACGTGTTGTCTAAGAGTAGTCAATAAGCATACAAGCGTAGGGGATTGAGCCAGAGCTCCCTCAGTTTCCCCATGCACTGACCTGGACACGTTGTAGGTTAACAATGATCAACCTCCTCCGATCCATTTAAAGTAAAATAAACCTAAGTAGAAACCAAACGGTCTGACATAGCTGTCTACCTCGGGGAGCAGGGTCATGCCGAATTAAGAATTCAGAGAAGCCTAACTATTACACCAGTGTCAAACCTCTGAATTTTACTTAGTCTTAACATACAAGGTTGGGGGTACGGTTTGTACGTTCCTAATAGCTATCGTCGGATTTGGAACTCTAGTTTTCCCAACAGGTACATAAGGACAGAGTATACATGGATACATGCAGCACTACAAGAAAAACCTTAATATATATCAGTGATAAACCGATATCTATTTAGGTTTCCAACCGATATATTGAGTGCTGATATCTATTCTCCCCCTATTACATATCGGTTATTCACTGATGTCTATACTATATTAGATATCGTATTTGTTTGATAATCCGATATGATATACCACCATCATTATCAGATATTAATGATTTCTGATATCTTAAAAACTGCATTCCGATATGTAAGATACTTATGATATCGTTAGAAATTTTGAAACCGATATAAAAAATGTATTCAATATCGTCTTGGTACTTAAAATCAGATATAAAATGAGTATAGCATATCGGTTTTGTAATTAAAATTGGATATAAATGGTGTATCACATATCGGTTTTGTACTTAAAATATGATAAAAAAAGTGTATAACATATCGATTTTGTACTTAAAATCGGATATAAAAGGTGGATAACATATGGGTTTGGTACTTAAAATTTGATATAAAAGTATACTTTAGATATCGGTTTTTTGTTTTTTAAATGATGTTGAAACTTTATTCCTTATCGTTGCATTTTTACATAATCTGATATGCAATAGGCTTCTCATATTAATAAAAATTAATTGGTAAATATGCATCCACAACAATTATTAAGCTTCTAAAGTAATCCAACTTAAATTCTTCCATTCATATAAATGAATCCAACATCCAAACTCAGTAATGAAGTTAACAAAATAAGATTACAAATCCATATAAAAATATGGATAGCCCTCATCATGTATACCCCAAAATCACTATCCTATCTCCATAACCTTCACAAAATCCATCTCTAGCTAGCTAGATCCTAATTAAATACATGCCAACATGTACAAAAATAATAAAGGCATGACAGTGCAATTTAGCTAGGCCTAAATTCTGCCTATACAAAACATTTGAATGTGAACTAGCTAGTATATATCTTCATATCTACAACAAAATGCTCAAAAAGGTACCAAAAACATGCATGTTAGTCTACATAAAATTCATGGAAATATAATCTCCCCATTCAACCCGGACTTCATCTATTTGTTTCTGTGTGTAATTGCTCCTCTTGTTCTTCAGGTGACTCCACTGAAAACAAGAAAGAAAAGTGCATTAATTAATAAGATTGCAGCAAGGATCCCAAAGTATTGAAAAGTGCATTCAGCAAGGATCCCAAAGGGCATTAAGAAAATAGAGGCCAAAAGCATTAATAAGATTGCATCAAGTATTGAATTTAGATGGCTGCACATATATATGATTCAGATGGCTTTCAGATGGCCTACATTTCGTGCATTCAGCAAGGGCTTTCAAATGGCTGCACATATATATGATTCAAAAATGGATCATGCAAGTATAAATGAGAGTTTTTTAAGCTGGAAGTCCTAAATTTAAATCCTTTAGTTCTATTAAGTTAGTATTGTTTTTACCAAGGTACTTAAAATTAAGGGTCTAAAGTCTTAAAACTCTCTTTTCTTTTCTCTCTGTTTTGCAAACTCTCTAAAAGATTATTCATAACCATAAGAACTCAAAGAAACTCATGCAGTAGAATATAGATGGATCAGTCATATAAGAAGTACAATGAAACAAATCTATAGAAAAGCATACAAGTTCTTTTTAAATATCAAACAAGAATTTAACCATACCAAACAGGTCTAGAAGAAAGCCACAAATATTTCTAATATACATAGAACATTAATGCCTAGCTTTCGTAATTGAATAAATTGTTCAGTTGTATAATTACTTGTCTAAGAATTTCTCACTTGATGAGGACATCCTGCTGGAATAAAAACTGCCTCACCAAGGTATTGCTCAAATGTCCATGGCTCCACATCTGCATATAAAATTACTTGTTAACAACACTGCAGCAGGACATTGCTACTAATCCTTTTTTAGTGAGCACTCATTCAAAAGCTTCAATTCATTGACATACTTAATTGAAATATTGATACAAAATGAATGATATGATTAATACATGACACCTATGGGAAGTGCAACCAAACTATAATAAATTAAATTTTAGAAACAAACCTGCATGTATTCATATTTTAAGTCAAATTTCAGATATCATTCTATCCGGAGCTCAACAATATCCTTATTGCTCTGGAGACCCTTCAGAAAAGCCTTTTGCAGCTTTCCATGCTCTCTTTGCACTATAGTTGCAATTTGTGCAGCTCTAAGGAGAAAATCAGCCTCCAGACAACCACTTAACGTCATAGCAGGGGTACCTGAGTGGTCAACATGGAAATCTATTAAAAACCGTCACAACAACCTTTGAAACTTAAAATACAGCAAATTGACATGTAATTAACATCACTCACCAACCCTTACTCCTGCAGAAGTAATAGTTACATTGTCACCAGAAATTGCAATCTAGTTGAGAGTAATGTGGCACATCTTACATACCTTCTCATAGTTCTTGCCTAAAGAAGCATGGCTAGAACAATAAGAATAGGTTATACTCAAGTATAGAGCCCTAAGAATAGAGATATTAAGTCCTCAGATGAAAACAGAAATACATGCAAGGATAAATAAACACAAATATAGAATAAGCAAACAGGAAGAGATTCCAAAATAATTTTACATCTTTAATCGACATACATAAAGTCATTCATTTAGAGGCCAATGAAAAATAAAACTATATTCTTTGGGTTTTTTTAATGTTCATAGCAAGCACTACTTATGAGCAAGAAAATAAAAAGGAAGGGAAAGAGGGGTATTAAGTATTATATAAATGAATGGAGCCATCAACACCACAAATGTGTCAAGATTTCCATATCTTGATACAACCTTCACTAATGTCTTTTTACAATCATACTCGTACCCACGTTAATGTCACATCATGCACTAATACTTTTTATTTGCAGGCTGCAACTCACTTAAAGGGAGCATCTGAAATAGATTCAAAGACTGTATAGTGGCTCCTAAAGAAGGTTTAGCAGTACAAAATTTTATTGGAACCAAGTTCAAGTTTTGGATTAAAACTATGTTCCATGGACTTATCACCTAATGTCCTTGTCTCAGTAGGACATAAGACTGGTAAGTCTCTGGTTACTGGAACCTAAACCTTCAGAAAACATTCAGACACAAACCTTGGGCACATACCTAAATGCATGCATCACAAGGTTAAATTAATAGTACCCACCCGGTCTGGTCTCTTGTTCATGATTATATCATATCTTCAAAGATTATCAAGTCATGAATCTATTATCTATAACTGCAACATTAATTATCAAATCTCAAAATCAAAAACTTGCACAATCATCATAAGGAACAAATTATGTGCCTTTAAGTGTGACAAGTTGTAATCCCTAATCTCATAGACAATAAATTTTAAAGACAATACAACTCCATATGAACTTCTTTGGAATTCAATTGGATCTTAGAAGTTTTCCGTGCCTACATCAATAGGACATGGCACTTGTAATTGTGTATGGATATGCTACAGGACACTAGAACCTCGGGAGAACAAACAGATCAAACACTTAGGCATATACCAGCATCTGATGCCCATATCCAAAAATGTTCTCTCTCTCTCTCTCTCTCTCTCTCTCTCTCTCTCTCTCTCTCTCTCTCTCTCCTTCTGCCTCTCTCTGCTTTATATGAAAATAATGAGCATGCTTTTTTTGATATATATACATATATATAGTTCTATAAGTATGCATGGATACAAGGAGCTTTATGCTAATACTTTTTCGTTTCACATAAATAGCCAAAGTAAAGAATAAATAACCTATGGAAGATAGCACAATCATAATCAAACCCAAACCTATATACTTATTCCTTAGCAACTAAATTAATTAGTATATGACCATATTATGAAACACCAAGTAGAAAACTGTCCACATAAGCTCAAGTCAAATTTCTATTAGCACATTAGAAAACCAAAATTTCACAAGTTTTCAACAATTTTTTTTTCAAGAAAATTGCATTATGAGAAGAACAAATAAAAAAACAACCTTACAAGACACCCAAAGCCATAAACAAAGACCCTATATTTCATATTCAAGGCCTGTATATCTTCACAAATGAAATCACTCAACACACAACCCAATGTCTCAATATACCCAGTTTGGCAAAAAAAACACTGGGTGGCACTCAGTTTGATAATAGATGTTGGTAGAGTGAGTAATTTTTTGGATAAACTTTTGTTTGTGTTTTTATTTTTTCTTTTGCATTGGAGTTGATGAGTTATAGTAAGATTTATGAATATGGCTATAAATAGTCAGGAAGTAAAGTGTTTTGGAGAGCCGTTAGTAATGAATAACATCCTTATTATGAGGGCCCCATTAAGGTAATAGCTAGTTAGAATCGTGAATTCATTGACTAGCACATTTGAATTCAAACAAACAAAACATGAAAATATGGTTGGCAGTTAAAAACTTAAATATTTTTTTTATCAAAATTAAAACAATTATAATTAGCAGGAATACTAAACAATTAAGTAATTAACCAATATATTTCCATATTTGCAGCACAACACAGCACAGCACAACAGTCACTAGGCACTGTGTCACTGTGTAGTAGGGAGAAGGTATGATGAAATTATTTGATGGCAATGAGTCATGAGGGTGAAAAATAGTATACTAATTAATTACTAAATATGGTTGAAGACTTGGACTGAATTTCAAGGCTATTGAGGAGATTCATGAAGAGATATCCGTTTATGGTGTACAAAAAAAAAAGAGCTCAAAGCCAAGCCAAGGTTACTACAACTACAAGAGCTTGGGAATTTGGCTGGTCGCAGTTGGTGTTGCCATTGCAGCCTCCTTGGGACCTGGTATGCTTATTGCTTTTAATTCTCTCTCTAGCTTTCTCAATCCCTCTGTCTAAATTGGTCTGTAAATCACAACAGGGGTCATATGAGCTTGAACCTGTACTGTTCTGATGTCATGTGGAAAGGAAGGGCATCTCAGTGTATTAAGCATCTATCATTTATCTTTTATGCGTCTCTGTATATTGTTTACACATTATGTTTTACGCAGATGGAGATTGAGTAACAAACCAATTTTGACGAATTTTTCTGCGGTCTTTTCTTTTTAATGTATGGATTTCAATTTTCATTGTGCACTAGTTATTTAAATGCAACTGTTAATTACTACCCATGTTTCATATTTTGATGGTAAATCTTCAGATTTACTGATTTTATAGCAATCATATGTGTGCTGTTATGAAGATGCAAACAGAGGAAACTGATTTGGCAATAGAATTAAGAAATGTGATCTCAACAGAGGAAAGATTAGTACAATGGGGGTGTGGTGGTAAACTATTCTGTGTTTTTTGTCAGAGGATAATAGAATGCTCAGAAAAATGTAGTCTATGCATCAGAAATACTTTCATTGCCTTTATAACACAGACACACCAGCTGACCAGCTCATGGTCATGTAAATCGTACTCGAACACATGCTTTCATTTCTTACAAATCAAAAAATGAGAATCTCCACAAAACCCAAAATTAAAAAGAAATAAAAAAAACAACTAAACAAGCTCAAGCTAACACGCAGACAAAATATATAACAAAATATAAAAAATTTATAACGACCCATGTCCGCTAACAAATAAAAATTCATAGATCCAGCTTCAAAAGAAGCTTAGGAAGCTGAAATTGGAAAGTAAACGCTAAAACCAACAAAAAAGAGGAATAAGAACATGGAAAATCGAAGAAGAAGATGGTACCTGCGCTGCAAGAGGTTGGGAGGTATTTCTGGAGGTCTTTGAGCTCCTTCAAGATCCGCTTTAAAGCCATGGATGAACCTCGTAGATCGTCACAGATCTAAGAGGAAATGAGTTTCAGAACTAAAAACGAACTAAAAAAAACCCAAATTTGAACAAAAACAGAAACCACAAAAAACCCCTAATTTGAAACCCTATTTTTAGAAAGAAGAAACCCACGGGGAGAAGGTACAGAGAAGGGGAAAAAGCGAAAGAGATGAGGGATTGAGCTTACAATTTCCACACTCCAGTTGATCGACGCCGTAACCAAAGGACGCCATCGACGCGAAAGAGAGGAGGGAGAATGAGAGCCACCGACACCAAGGACTTTTGGCAGCGGCGACGCCAGGATCGACTGAGAAGGAGAACGAGAGAGAAGGATTGAGCTGGGTTATTGATCGAGTGAGTGAGAGAGAAGGAGAGTGTCCGAGCCAAAGAAGAAACAAAAGGGTCTGAGGAATATGTGTGTCGTGTTAGGAAACCTGCTAAGATTTTTAAGTTGGGACCCCGTGTTTCTTCAGGTGAAATATACATATCAGATATGACTTTTACATATCAGTTTGTAAGACCCCGTATTTTTCAAGGAGTTATTTTAAATATTTTGCGAATTTATTTTAAGGATTTTGGGAATTTATTTAGAAATTTAAAAGGTTTTGGTTTAATTTTTGATTTTTGTTTTAAACTGGGTCTGACCCAAAGTTGACTTTTAAAAATAATGGACTTTCGTCTTTGACTTTGGGCACGTTGGAAAGGTCTTGAGTCCACGAGTTCGTAGACACGCGGCACGCGTCAATCGGAGCTACGGTTTGAAAGATACGAGCTTTTGAAGCGAGTGGCAAACTTGTAATTTTTATGAAAGTGGGTTTTAAATACCCAAAAGTCAGATTTTCTCTCTCTCTCCTCATTTTCGGTCTCTCTCTCTCTCCCTCCCCGCGCGTCTGTCTGTCTCTCGCCCCTCACATTCTCCGCCCCTGTCGCCGGCGCGTGGCGGCGCGTCCGGCGGCGGCTGGGCTTGGTGTTTGGTCCACCGTGCTCGCCGTCCTCCCCTCTCCCTTCCCCTGGCCGCCGATCATCCACTTGAGCCACCATCGCGACGGATCGACGCGAAGACCGAGAGAGGCTCTCGCCGGCGATCTCCTTTTCCGGCGACGACGGGACACCGGACCACCTGGGTTTTCTTCCCCAGGCCCCGGCGAGTTCAGCACCAACCTTCCCTGGCTCCGACGACCCCCTATGGCGGCGGATCGAAGAATTTTGGCCGGCGGCTTCTCCGGCCAGTTTCGAGTGATTCCGGCGACTTTTGGCCGTTGACCCAGGTATAAAAGTTGATCCTCACAACGTCCCCTCCGTGCCGGTGTAATTTGTTTACATTAATTTTCAGTTTTGAAAGTTGTGCAGATTGACCACCACGGACCACCGCGGGTCCCGCCGCGTTTGGCCGTGCCGATGGTTGGAATTGTTAGTTTTTGACTTCTGACCAGTCAACCGATGCCCGTGGGTGAGTTCTGTGAATTTTCGTGTGTTGTTTGGGACTGGGCAGCCACCGTGTGGGGTGGTTACCGCCCATTTCGGCTGTTGAACGGCCAACTTGTGATATCTGGTTATTAAATTGTTAATTGTCTGTTTTATGGATTTGCTGCTTTACGTTAGAGAAGACTAGGTGTAGGATTTGAATTAGGAGAATGAATTGACGAAGATTTGAGGCTAAGAAATTAATTGGGGAATTATAGAGTGGCTTTAAGGAGAGTCACTGAATTAGAGAATGATTGTTTATTGTCGAGGTTAATGATTGATGATTAGGCAGTTATCATATACAAACGATCAAATTAATTATTGAGGAAGTGTCGGTATGTATCAAGTGACAGACAAGTGAAAGGTCATGAGCAAGAATCAATTTCGGAAGGGATTCCTTGATTCGGCATAGCTCGGAGTAAACTGGGAGTAAATGTTTAAAGAATAAATTGTCTGACAACAAGTGTTGATGATGATGCATATGTAGAGATGAATGTGAGGAGAAATACATGAGGCATTTATACATTGTGATACAAGGATGGCTATGAGATGGTTCTGAGAATGTTGTGATTGAGGTTGTGTGAGAAATCCTGCCTGCTCGTGCATTGATTCGCTCTGCACGAGAAGTGGCGAGCATCCTGCCTGCTCGTGCATTGATTCGCTCTGCACGAGAAGTGGCGAGCATTCCTGCCTGCTCGTGTATAGATTCGCTCTGCACGAGAAGTGGCGAGCATCCTGCCTGCTCGTGCATTGATTAGCTCTGCACGAGAAGTGGCGAGCATTCCTGCCTGCTCGTGTATAGATTCGCTCTGCACGAGAAGTGGCGAGCATACCTGCCTGCCCGTGCATCGATCCGCTCTGCACGGGAAGTGGCGAGCGATTTACAGTTTGTGGAGTGAGGTTTTGGTTGTGGAGTATAAATTGTTCTTCAGAGGTCGATTTACAATTTTTAGGGGATTGAAAAATGGATCTGAAGGAAGAGATCTTGAAGGTAGTTTGAAAGCTAGAGGATTTCAAAAAGCGACGTGAGTGAAATTAGTTAGTTTAACTGTTGCTTGATTTCTTGTGTGCATTTGTTTGCTAGGACTTGATTTGACTAGGACTTGATTTGACTAGGACTTGGTAAGTCTAGGCGTGAATCTTAAGGATGGAATTGATGAATGGATTATGCATTGAGGTTATGAGTTAGGATGTGAATGATTCGAGATTGAGGTTAATAGCTGACGTTTAGGCAATTGATTTGCCAGAATGAGGATCATTATTTATTGATGGGATTTAAGATGTGAATTCGAGGATTTATGATTTATTTTGATGCTTGGATGATTGGTGATGAAATTATTGTGTGATTGAATATTTATGGATATTACTGTGAATTATTATTAAGTATGGAAGTTGAGAATTTTATTGAGGATAATTATTTTGTTATTTCACTCATACGAGCTCTAGTGAGCTTACCGGGTTATTTGTTTGAATGACCCGGTGTACCATGGATATGGTGCAGTGTGGTTAATGTTTTGCAGGTTAAGCAGGCTGAGGAGGCAGTGAGGAGAAGTTGAGGCAGTGGGACCTACTTTGTTTTGATTTAACTGATTTTATACAGTGATTTTTACACACATGTTTTTGGGCTCACACTCTGATTTATCAAATGTATTTATTTATTATGTTAAGTGCATGGCTCATTCTTTGAAAAGAGGTTTAAAGGACAAAGTTTCAGTGTATTTTTGGGCCTTAGGATCGGGGCGTTACAAATTGGTATCAGAGCTAGACCCGGCCGGAAGTGTGTGGATTGCAAGACCCAGGGACCAAGACCCTGAGTGGGCGGCTGCGCGAGGCAGTGGCGAGCTACCAGGTGAGGAGAAGTGAGTGATCCCACACTGCCCGGGTGAGGAATGGTGATGTTACAGAAAGTTTGAGGAAATCAGTTGAGAAAATGTTTGAGAAACCAGTTTGAGAAAATCAGTTGAGAAATCAGTCTGGGAAAATCAGTTCAGAAAATGTTTGTGAAAGCTAGGTTGAGAAAGAAAATGATTTTCAAGTGATTTCATAAATGTATTTTATTTGAGCCATGAAAATGTTTGAGAAAGTTTTGAGAAATGTCCCCTGCACTGCCATCGCCTCTCTGCTCCTCAGCAAGTTCAGGAAAGTTGGAAGTTGGAGACTTAATAAGAGGTTTGAATTTAGAAGAGTTTGAAGTTGGAGTAAGTTTATTAGTTAGAGAACAAAGGTTCAGGGGAAATAGTGGAGTAGTATCTTTAGTTGGTTGAAGAGTTAGTTCACCGAGTAAGTAGGGTTTTCGAGGTAGTAGCTAGGTAGGACTTGGCTGTTGTTTGTTTGCCAGAACTCAGCGGTTACAGTTTTGCGATCTTAAGTGGCAACGCTTCATAAGTGGTTGAGGGACTCGCACATGAAGATGAAAGTTCTGAAGATGGAGAATTCAGAGTCATCGAGAATTGAGGCAAGCTACTCGAAAGAATCGAAGATCAAGCTGGATGCACTCGAAGATCTTGCAAAACGGATGCGGATGGAACACGACAAGCTCGTTACCTATAGTTTTCAAGTGAAGGTTTCAATTCGTCATCGTATTTTACTTTTCGTCTTGCTTGCGTTATTCTCAGTTTTCTTTGAACTAAAGGAGTTTCTCTGAAGTGTGAATTGTTATTGGTTGTGCTTGCTTGTGTTTGTGTGAGACTGTTTGTTTTTACTTTCCTTTGAGAATTTCGAGGACGAAATTTTTTAAGGGGGGTAGATTGTAAGACCCCGTATTTTTCAAGGAGTTATTTTAAATATTTTGCGAATTTATTTTAAGGATTTTGGGAATTTATTTAGAAATTTAAAAGTTTTTGGTTTAATTTTTGATTTTTGTTTTAAACTGGGTCTGACCCAAAGTTGACTTTTAAAAATAATGGACTTTCGTCTTTGACTTTGGGCACGTTGGAAAGGTCTTGAGTCCACGAGTTCGTAGACACGCGGCACGCGTCAATCGGAGCTACGGTTTGAAAGATACGAGCTTTTGAAGCGAGTGGCAAACTTGTAATTTTTATGAAAGTGGGTTTTAAATACCCAAAAGTCAGATTTTCTCTCTCTCTCCTCATTTTCGGTCTCTCTCTCTCTCCCTCCCCGCGCGTCTGTCTGTCTCTCGCCCCTCACATTCTCCGCCCCTGTCGCCGGCGCGTGGCGGCGCGTCCGGCGGCGGCTGGGCTTGGTGTTTGGTCCACCGTGCTCGCCGTCCTCCCCTCTCCCTTCCCCTGGCCGCCGATCATCCACTTGAGCCACCATCGCGACGG
This sequence comes from Dryas octopetala, assembly GCF_963921425.1. Taxonomy (NCBI): domain Eukaryota; kingdom Viridiplantae; phylum Streptophyta; class Magnoliopsida; order Rosales; family Rosaceae; genus Dryas; species Dryas octopetala. Next base: position 21,648,536 of record NC_141371.1, read on the forward strand.
ATCGACGCGAAGACCGAGAGAGGCTCTCGCCGGCGATCTCCTTTTCCGGCGACGACGGGACACCGGACCACCTGGGTTTTCTTCCCCAGGCCCCGGCGAGTTCAGCACCAACCTTCCCTGGCTCCGACGACCCCCTATGGCGGCGGATCGAAGAATTTTGGCCGGCGGCTTCTCCGGCCAGTTTCGAGTGATTCCGGCGACTTTTGGCCGTTGACCCAGGTATAAAAGTTGATCCTCACAACGTCCCCTCCGTGCCGGTGTAATTTGTTTACATTAATTTTCAGTTTTGAAAGTTGTGCAGATTGACCACCACGGACCACCGCGGGTCCCGCCGCGTTTGGCCGTGCCGATGGTTGGAATTGTTAGTTTTTGACTTCTGACCAGTCAACCGATGCCCGTGGGTGAGTTCTGTGAATTTTCGTGTGTTGTTTGGGACTGGGCAGCCACCGTGTGGGGTGGTTACCGCCCATTTCGGCTGTTGAACGGCCAACTTGTGATATCTGGTTATTAAATTGTTAATTGTCTGTTTTATGGATTTGCTGCTTTACGTTAGAGAAGACTAGGTGTAGGATTTGAATTAGGAGAATGAATTGACGAAGATTTGAGGCTAAGAAATTAATTGGGGAATTATAGAGTGGCTTTAAGGAGAGTCACTGAATTAGAGAATGATTGTTTATTGTCGAGGTTAATGATTGATGATTAGGCAGTTATCATATACAAACGATCAAATTAATTATTGAGGAAGTGTCGGTATGTATCAAGTGACAGACAAGTGAAAGGTCATGAGCAAGAATCAATTTCGGAAGGGATTCCTTGATTCGGCATAGCTCGGAGTAAACTGGGAGTAAATGTTTAAAGAATAAATTGTCTGACAACAAGTGTTGATGATGATGCATATGTAGAGATGAATGTGAGGAGAAATACATGAGGCATTTATACATTGTGATACAAGGATGGCTATGAGATGGTTCTGAGAATGTTGTGATTGAGGTTGTGTGAGAAATCCTGCCTGCTCGTGCATTGATTCGCTCTGCACGAGAAGTGGCGAGCATCCTGCCTGCTCGTGCATTGATTCGCTCTGCACGAGAAGTGGCGAGCATTCCTGCCTGCTCGTGTATAGATTCGCTCTGCACGAGAAGTGGCGAGCATCCTGCCTGCTCGTGCATTGATTAGCTCTGCACGAGAAGTGGCGAGCATTCCTGCCTGCTCGTGTATAGATTCGCTCTGCACGAGAAGTGGCGAGCATACCTGCCTGCCCGTGCATCGATCCGCTCTGCACGGGAAGTGGCGAGCGATTTACAGTTTGTGGAGTGAGGTTTTGGTTGTGGAGTATAAATTGTTCTTCAGAGGTCGATTTACAATTTTTAGGGGATTGAAAAATGGATCTGAAGGAAGAGATCTTGAAGGTAGTTTGAAAGCTAGAGGATTTCAAAAAGCGACGTGAGTGAAATTAGTTAGTTTAACTGTTGCTTGATTTCTTGTGTGCATTTGTTTGCTAGGACTTGATTTGACTAGGACTTGGTAAGTCTAGGCGTGAATCTTAAGGATGGAATTGATGAATGGATTATGCATTGAGGTTATGAGTTAGGATGTGAATGATTCGAGATTGAGGTTAATAGCTGACGTTTAGGCAATTGATTTGCCAGAATGAGGATCATTATTTATTGATGGGATTTAAGATGTGAATTCGAGGATTTATGATTTATTTTGATGCTTGGATGATTGGTGATGAAATTATTGTGTGATTGAATATTTATGGATATTACTGTGAATTATTATTAAGTATGGAAGTTGAGAATTTTATTGAGGATAATTATTTTGTTATTTCACTCATACGAGCTCTAGTGAGCTTACCGGGTTATTTGTTTGAATGACCCGGTGTACCATGGATATGGTGCAGTGTGGTTAATGTTTTGCAGGTTAAGCAGGCTGAGGAGGCAGTGAGGAGAAGTTGAGGCAGTGGGACCTACTTTGTTTTGATTTAACTGATTTTATACAGTGATTTTTACACACATGTTTTTGGGCTCACACTCTGATTTATCAAATGTATTTATTTATTATGTTAAGTGCATGGCTCATTCTTTGAAAAGAGGTTTAAAGGACAAAGTTTCAGTGTATTTTTGGGCCTTAGGATCGGGGCGTTACACAGTTTTTGTTTTAAGTTAATCGAACGTACAAAATTAAGATATCGAAAAAAAAAATTAGTGATATGTTAATAAATTAAGACATCGTTCAAAAAATTAACCGATATCTAAAACTTTACAATATCAGTTTATATAAAAACTGATATTAAAATAGTGATGTCTATTCAAGTTTTTCTTGTAGTGCAGGGCTTCCACATTGGTAACAGGTAGGGGGAAAACACCACGACCCGGTTATTGGGTTTTCCCGTATTTTGATAATACTATATATTATGGAATTGTTTGCAAGTATTGCATGGATTTTGTATGGCATACTTTTGAGACCCTTTATTTTTTTCAAAGATTTATTTTAAATATTTTGAGAATTTATTTTGATCATCTTGGGAATTTAAACAGTGAGTGAAATTAAATAGATGATTATTTGTTTCGTGTGCTTGTATGAATTGTATGCTAGGATTTGGTTAAGTTTAGGCTTGAGTCTTGAGGATGGAATTGATGATGAGTTTGAGTTTAAGAAACTAAAAGAGGATTTTGAGATTAAAGGTTTATTTGAGGATTCTTGAGATGTCATGAGAATTATTGATGTTGATCTTTAGAATATTTAAGTTGATGGATTTAGTTGATTGATTATCTCTTGGATTATGGACTTATGAGGATTAATTATTTATGTCTTGGTATTATTGTGAATATATTATGGATTGTAAATTGTGATAATTGAGGAAAAATATTTTGAGGACATGTGATTATTTATTGAGGATAATTATTTCGTCATTTCACTCATACGAGCTCTAGTGAGCTTACCAGGTTGTTTGTTTGAATGACCCGGTGTACTATGGATATGGTGCAGTGTGGTTATTTGTGTTTTGCATGTTAAGCAAGCTGAGGAGGCAGTGAGGAGAAGACGAGGTAGTTGGACCCACTTTGATTTGTTTAAACGTTTTTATACAGAGGTTTTACATAAATGTTTTATTTGAAAGAAATGTATTTATTTATGTTTATGTGCATGGCTCATTCTTTGAAAAGGGGTTTAAATGGCAAAGTTTCAGTGTGTTTATGGGCCCGAGGTTCGGGGCGTTACAGAATGGTATCAGAGTTAGACCCGGCCGGAGGTGTGTGTATTGCAAGACCCAGGGACCAAGACCCTAAGTGGGCGACTGTGCGAGGCAGTGGTGAGCTACCAGGTGAGGAGAAGTGAGTGATCCCACACTGCTCGGGTGAGGAATGGTGATGTTACAGTAGGTTTGAGAAACCAGTTTAAGAAAATGTTTGAGAAAGCCAGTTTGAGAAAGAAAATGATTTTCAAGTGATTTCAGAAAAGTATTTTATTTGAACCATGAAAATGTTTGAGAAAGTTTTGAGAAATGTCCGCTGCACTGCCATCGCCTCTCTACTCCTCAGCAAGTTCAGGAAAGTTGGAAGTTTGAGACTTAGTATGAAGTTTGAAGTTAGAAAAGTTGGAAGGTTTAAGTAAGTTTATTAGGTAGATAACAAAGGTTCAAGGGAAATAGTGGAGTAGTATTTTTAGTTGGTTGAAGAGTTAGTTCATCTAGTAAGTAGGGTTTTCGAGGTAGTAGCTAGGTAGGATCTAGGCTATTGTTTGTTTGCCAGAACTTAGCGGTTACAGTTTCACAATCTCAAGTGGCCACGCTTCAGGAATGGTTGAGCAACTCGCACATACAGATGAAAGTTCTGAAGAAGGAGAATCCAGAGTTATCGAGAACCGCGGCAAACTACTCGAAGAAATTGATGACCAAGCTGGATGCACTCGAAAGATCTTGGAAAACGGATACGGATGGAGCACGACAAGCTCGTTACCTACAGCTCTCAAGTGAAGGATTCGGTTGTTATTTTATTTTTATTTTCCTTCTTGCTTGCGTTATTCTAAGGTTTTTTTTTTTTTTTAAAAAAAAAAAAATTAAAGAGTTTCTTTGAAGTGTGATTTTTTGTTACTTGTGCTTGTTGTGTTTGTGTGAAGTTGTTATGCTTTTACTTTCCCTTTAGAATTTCGAGGACGAAATTCGTTTAAGCGGGATAGATTGTGAGACTCCGTATTTTTTTCAAAGATTTATTTTAAATATTTTGAGAATTTTTTTTGATCATCTTGAGAATTTATTTGGAAAATAAAAAGGGTTTTGATGTAATTTTTAATTTTTGTTTTAAATTGGGCATGACCCAAAGTTGACTTTTAAAATTAGTGGGCTTTTGTCTTTGACTTTGGGTACGTTGGATAAGTTTTGGGTCCACGTGTTCGTAAACACGAAGCATGCGTAAATCAGAGTTACGGTTTGGGTTTTACGGATGTTCAAATTGAGGGGCATTTTTGTAATTTCGCGTGGAAGAGTTTTTAAATTAAAAAATTTAGTTTTTATATAGTTTCTCTCTCCCCTCTCACGCACTCACTCTCCCTCTCTGTTCTCTCTCCCTGCGTCTCTCGGCCTCCCTCCCTTGCCGTCCAGCCAGGAGGCGGCGACGACACCACCTCAGCCTCCCCCTTCTCTCTCTCTCTCCTCCCCCGGTATTTCTCTCTCCCCCTAAAGACTCTGTTATCTCTCTTCCCCTCTGTGCATGCACCACCACCACCGGAGGACAGCCTTTGGCCACTGTCCCGGCTGCACGAGGCCACTGGCTTGACCCCCGTGGGCCGGTCGTCCTCCCCTGTGCTTCCCTCCGTCAGCCAGTGCCCCCTGCGCACAGAAACAACTCAGAGAAGCCAAGCCAGCCACCGGCTTCCGCAGCCGTTTTTTACCGTTTTTGGCGACTTTTGACCATCAACCCTGTTACGAGAATTGATCCTCGAGGTATGGGTAATGTTTCCCCTAAGGTGGGCACGTCTAATTTTGAGAAATTGGAAATTCGATTTTAGGATTTATGCCTATTTCGAATTTCTTGAAATTGGACTTGAATTCGAGTTGTTTTTGTGCACTTGAAGATTCTATTGTGGAATTATGATTAATTGGAGTTGATTGTGGGTATTTCTAGGTTCGTGTCGCCGCTGCCACCATCGGAACCACCACTTTTGGCGGCGGGTTAATGATCGTTTAACCCGATTCCGCCCAATTGAAGTCCTAGGAACCCTTCTAGTTCTATTTGGTGAGAATTCAGTGATTTTTGTGTGTTGTTTGGGGCGGGGCAGCCACCGTGTGTGGTGGCGGCTGCTCGTTTCGGTCGTTTAACTGCCATTTGTGTTTATGATTGGTATTTATTTGGTTGTCTGGTCTTAACAGTACACGGGCTCAGAAAATCTCATTCCCGATGTCGTCATGCTGCTGAATTTTTTATCCGAGCGTGTTGTCGTCGAAGGGCATTTCGGTCTTTTTACGTGGTTAAATAGTGAGTGAAATTAGATAGATGATTGTTTGTTTTGTGTGCTTGTATGAATTGTATGTTAGGATTTTGTTAAGTTTAGGCTTGAATCTTGAGGATGGAATTGATGATGAGTTTGAGTTTAAGAAAGTAGAAGAGGATTTTGAAGTTAAAGGTTTATTTGAGGATTCTTGAGATGTCATGAGAATTATTGATGTTGATGTTTAGAATATTTAAGTTGTTGGATTTAGTTGATTAATTATCTCTTGGATTATGGACTTATGAGGATTAATTATTTGTCTAGGTATTATTGTGAATATATTGTGGATTGTAATAGTAATAATTGAAGAAAAGTATTTTGAGGCCATGTGATTATTTATTGAGGATAATTATTTCGTCATTTCACTCATACGAGCTCTAGTGAGCTTACCGGGTTGTTTGTTTGTTTGAATGACCCGGTGTACCATAGATATGCTGCAGTGTGGTTATTTGTGTTTGGCAGGTTAAGCAGGCTGATGAGGCAATGAGGAGAAGACGAGGCAGTGGGACCCACTTTGATATGTTTAAACGTTTTTATACAGAGGTTTTAGATAAATGTTTTATTTGAAAGAAATGTATTTATTTATGTTTATGTGTGGTTGTGTATAAATCTACATGGATTTAACAACCAATCGTGGATCGACACGTGGCAAGTCAGATCAAACTTCAGGCTTTGACTTTTCAACGGTCAGACTTGGACCTCCACGTCACCATGCCAGCTCGACACAGTTTTCATTCCCAGTTTGGATCAGCTCATCTCGGTGGACCTCCATGTCCGATCCGACCCGATCTGGAGATCCTCTTAAGAATTGAGTGTTCATCTCTTCTTAGTTATCTCAGCTCGGTTCGGTTCGGCCCTTGGTGACCGTCTTCTCAGATCAACAGATTATCGTCAGATGATGACTGTCATGTCATACGTCGAGCCAGTCTGAACTAGTCCATCCATGCCCGATCCGAACATAGATGTATTCTATACCCGCGTATATGATATTTATGATCGGTTCGGCTCGGATCCCACCGCCATTCTAGAAGGTTGGAGTTTGGACGAACCGCCTCACTCGAATATCTCTGACATAGTTCTCTGACAGATGAGACTTCCCAGCTCACAGTCATGATTATTTGGGCATCCCACTTGATCTTTCATCCCACTTGATCTTTCATCCTTGCATTCAATGCAGCATTGAATGTAAAGGAGGTGGGTAGCTGTGCATGCCACTATTTATGACCGAACGCGTGACCTCCTCTCAACCATTCACCCTCATGCAGGTAACTTACCATTCACCATTTCCTCGATCTGCCTATATAAGCTAACTTATGTGCATAAAAAGAGGGATCATCTAATACACAACTTCACTCACAAAAAGCCTATCAGAATACCTCCTACTTGCTAAGAATAAACCCAGAAGATCTTACCTTGTTCTTCCTCATTTTCCCAAGTTCACCATCTGTTCTTCCTTGTTCTTACATAAACACCTCCAAATACATATCACTGACTTCATCATCGGAGCGTATTTGGCTGGTACTACACCGGTCCATCTCCTTTGATTTTGTGTTCGTGCAGGAAGATCTCGAATCAACATCCACTTCATCATTCAGCAGGGCTTCTGATCAGCCAGATCACCATCTCTAAGTTGTTGCATCTCTCTTACGAAAATTTGCATCAACAGATTGGCACCGTCTGTGAGAAGATCATCTTCAGCCATTGTGTTCATCCTCACAAGTGTTGAGCTCTTCCTTCAACAAATCCCTATCACAATCCCTACGTCATGACTACCATCTTTCGTGACATCAGCTCTTCTTCAGGGTCCCAGGATAATCAACAACATGAGCCTGAGACACCTGACAAAACGAGAAGAGCACATCTCGCCAAAATAGCCAGGTCTAAGGTCCCCCTGAAGATCAAGGCTGCTCACAAACTCCTCAGGGAGAACCAACGCCACTTGGCCGCTGAGAACGCACTTCTCAAGCAAAATAATGAGCTGCTCGCTAAACAAGCCGAGTATGCTGAGGAGTTCGCACGCCATCGTGCTCAGCTCGACGTCAGCAGAAGATCGGGCTTCCGGTCAAGACAAACCCGAACCGAACATGAGACTTTTTCACCGTCTTCTTCTCGGCAGAATACTCAGGCCGATGTGGATGACCACCCCGCTCGGCAGAGCACGGATTACGCCTTTCCGGGCATCAAGGACATGCCCCCGGCCGAACAATTGGAGTTCCTGAACGCCCACCGTCTTCTTCAACAAAAGCAGATGGCCTTCAGAAGATGCTCTCCCGAAACCTTGGGGGAAGACCGAGCTGAACCGGTCATTGAACAGGCTCCCAGACGCCTTTCTGGGGGCCGCTAATCCGACCGGGTAGACTGAACCGGGTCCCAGCCAGGAGCAGGCTCGGCTCTGTCACCGACCACATTGCTGGGACCAGCCAAGACCCTTCCACGTCGGGAACACACTCGGGAAGACGATTCGCGGGGGATCGACTAGGACCCACCATGGTCATGTCTGACCGGCGTCCGGCAGGTGAGAGGATCACTCGTCAGCCGATGAATGAGAGACTCGGTGACTGAACCGAGTGCTCAACAGAGACTACACCTGAGCCGACCATACCCAACGTGGAAAATCTTGTCTGAACTTTGGTCTAAAACCAAATTCAGAGTGTCAATGATCGGCTCGGCCAGGTCGAAGTTTCCAGGGGATACCTCGGCAGAACTGATCACGGAGAAGAACTCCCCCTCCCATATACCAGCAGGATCATGAATGCTGAGGTCTCTTGGGATTCCAAACTCCCTAAGATGGATCAATACGACGGGGCCAAGGATCCCTATGATCATCTCGACAGCTTCAGATACGCCATGTAAGCCCGCCAGGCGTCTGAAGCCACGAAATGCAGGATCTTCTCTTCAACCTTGAAGGGATCGGTGCGGGGATGGTTCCGAATTCTCCAGCCGAACTCCATAGACTCTTTCTCCGACCTTAGAAGGGTCTTCCTGACGAGATATCGGGTTGTATCCGAACGACTCTACAACTTGAACGATATGTTGCTGATCAAACAACAGGAAGGAGAAAGCCTCAAGACCTATCTGATCCGCTTCAACATTGAATACACGAAGTGCGATGATTGCGACGACCGTTCGGCCAAGAACGCCCTCATGCAAGGTCTGCTCGCCGGGGGACTTCGCTCCCATCTGATGAGGAATCCTTCCTCTACTTATGATGAGCTTTCTGCCGAAGCCACGAAGTGGGTGCGAGCAGAAGAATGAGACGCTCAGGTGGAGGCCCTAAATTCCAAGCCAATCTCGGTCAAGAGAAAGGAGGGAGAGGTCGCGAGCCTTAAGCCTCAGGTCCAGACCAAAAAGGGCCGAACTAATGAGCCACGTCAACTTCTGAGCAAGGGGCCTAAGCATATCCAATACACGGAATACACCCCTCTCAATGCCAGTCTAGAAACCATTTTCTCCAAAATCAAGGATCAGCTCCCGGCTCCTAGGGAGATCAAAGGTCCACCTCCGGATCAGATCAAAGAGGGCATCTTCTGCAAATATCACTCCAACCATGGTCACGTGACGGACAACTGCTATGCTCTTCGAAGATTAATCAATTCCTGATCGGCGGTCTGAAAGTACCGAAGGCCGCTCTGAAGAAGCCCACCAACACCATCGATGTTCGGGACGCCGCCATCGGATCAATCGAAGGGGGACCGACCTTTGTTGGGAGTTCGAACCAGTCTCAGAAGGAGTACATCAGACAGGCCACCCAAGCCCATGAATCCCTGTCAATTCAAGCGGGTCAGCCTAGCACTTCCAAAAGACAACAGAAGAACTGGGCATCGGTCACCTTCGAGCCAAACGAGTCGAATAAGATCATCTTCCCACACTATGATCCGGTGGTCTTAGTTGTCGAAGTGGACGGAACCACCATCGCGCGCTCCTTCGTCGACGGAGGAAGCTCGGTCAACATCCTCTTCCACTCTGCGTTTGAGCAGATGGGCATCGGCGAAGACAAGCTGGAGACTGACACAGCAGCTCTGGTCGGATTCGGGGGTGAAGTGGTCCGACCCCTCGGACACATTTACCTTTCTCTTTCGCTTGGGAAATGGCCGATCAAGAAGACTTGCATGACGTATTTCATCGTCGTCAAGCGACCGTCAGCTTACAACAACATCATAGGAAGGCTAGCTTTGGTCAATCTGGACTGCATCGTCCATTACGCCAACCTACTCATCAAATGTTTGATGGGCGACGAGTGCATTGTCATTCAGGGAGATTAGTGTTTGGCTCGGTCTTGCTATTCCACCTCTATAAAACAGAAGGGCCAACTGCCGAACTCCCAGGAACTTGACTCCATCGTCGATTCCGACAGATGGCCGAGGGCAGAGACGTTCGACTTCAACGTCGAGCCGAACTCAGATGCCCGACCTCTCCCAGCCGAGACTTGGGAAGAGGTGCCGATCTCAGAGGACAGCCCGGATCGGCTCGTCCGAGTGGGGACTCAGCTCACCCCAGCCCAGCGGTTGGCCATACTTGACTTCCTCCGTGCAAATACGGAAGTGTTTGCCTGGTCTTACGATGACATGTCAGGCATATCGTCTGACGTGATCACCCACAGGCTGAATATTGATCCCGGATGCAAACCGGTCCGTCAAAAGAGGAGGTCATACGATCCAGTTCGATACGCAGCCATGGCCGAAGAGGTGACCAAATTACAAAAGAACGGGTTCATCCGGGAAGTCGACTATCTCAATTGGCTCACCAACGTAGTCATGGTAAGAAAGAACAATGGGAAGTGGAGGATGTGTGTGTATTTCACCGATCTGAACAAGGCATGTCCCAAAGACAGTTTCCCCTTGCCCAGAATAGATCAACTGGTCGATGCGACGGCAAGACATAAGCTTCTTAGCTTTATGGACGCACTACACCAAAATGGCCGGAGCTTCCACGGCGGGCGTTGCATGCCGTAAATTGATATTTACGGCGTGCCGCTGTGTGCCGTTGAAGCGCATGCCGTGAAAAGTCTATACTTATAATGGCGTGCAATATACGCCCTAAATATAAACAAAACACGTCATAAATAACGATCTTTCACGTTTAAGATTACTATTTACGACATGATCTGCACGCCGTAATTAGTCTACATATTATGGCTTACATTTGCATGCCGTCTTTGAGTTATTTACGACATGATCTGCACGCCGTAATTATTCTACATATTACGGCTTACATTTTGCACGCCGTCTTTGAGTTATTTATTTATTTATTTTGCTTATTTATACATATGCAACTTAATTTCTATCTAGCTTCATACACCTGCCATTTAATTTTACCAAATAAAATACTGCATCAAAATAAATGTAAGAGAAATACACACTTCATTGAAATTATGGTAATCAATTCCAAATACAAAGTCACATTTTTAAGAGTTAGAAATTAAAGAGTAAATAACAAAATGCAAGCCAAAACAAGATATATTTCATAAGTACCAAGAGTTCCTAACTATATATGCTGCCTTGATTGATATAAAAAAATGTGCAATAAACTAGCTAGCCTCCCATACAGCCATATATTGGATCCACCAAAAAAATGTTGACATTCCCTTTAACTACTCTAGGAACCTCATCTCGTACCTGAAAATAATTATTAGAATAGTGAGAAGCTTAGCATAATGTATGACAGCATGTAATAAAAATTAAGTTTAGACTTGAAAGGAAAAATTAAGTAAATCCATGCTCCAACCCCAATTAGCTGTAGTACTCAGTTATGATTAATACATTTGGAAACAAATGCAGTGCCAAAAAGAAAATAGGCTAATCTAGAAACATATCATTGTGGTACTTGATATTTTATCAGTAATGGATCCTATAAATGAAAGAAAGATGTTCCAGTAGTTAGTAAGAACAGCATCTCAACCAAATACACCACAGCATGAGCAAATATGCATAACAATCAGAAAAAACAATCCATTCAAAACAAAAGTCAAAGATTATGCAGCCAAACCCAAGAAAGATAGAAAACAAAAAGATAAGGCAAAAGAAGAAAACCCAGAATTGATGAACTAGTAGCCAAACTCAAAATTAAGTGTAATTACAACCAAATCTACAAGCAACTCAAATAGAAAGTTGAAATTATTGCTTCCATCTCCTGGACATCAGCCCAAGTAAAAACATATGAATGTAATACAAGGACTTGTATTTAGTTTCACTGAAGCTAAATATCAATTTGGCATGCATCCCCTGATACACAAAAAACAGATGAATGTAATATAGGAAAACAGATGAAATTGATATTTAGCTTCAATAATACATGAACTTGTGTTTACTTCTCAAATATGCAGCCCCCTTCATCGCCCATTCACTTTGCCTCCATGCAATCATTAGCTCAGGTTTTGAAGTAGGTAGAGGATGCAATAAGAGACAATGAGATGAACATGGTACTTTATTATTTGAATTGCAGTGAGAATTGACAAGAATCTGAGCAAGCGTTTGGGGCAAGGAGTTTTGCCAAATGCATTTATAAGAAAATGAATTAAGCTCTACTTTTAAAAATAAAATAAAATTGACCAATAGTTTGTGAAGGGGTGATTTTTTGGATTTTATAGAGATCCTATTATTGAAAGATTACTCAATTGGATTGGAGTTTATAAATAAAATTGAAATTATAAACTTTGGTGTTAAATTACTGTTTTAAATTGCAAAATTATATGGGTATGGTGAAATGGAATTGGTTCAAAGTCTGTACGCAATAATTAATGCATGTGTATGCAAAAGCTAAAGCTTGGTATTATCACATATCATCCTATCTTACAACATTCCATAAAGCTATTAAGTAAATTAAGTAAAGAAAAAGGAATGTACCTCGAAAATGTGAGACTAATATACTTTGATATACTTTATTGGCCACGCAATTGTACTTCCTAATGCTTCACGAAGAAGAAAGAACTCACGTGTTGGTCGATATAGAGCCACACTATCATCTAACACATCATTTACCCAAACTTTCCAGCACTCATGGCCAAGAGGCACATGATGGACCAATATAGTGGGATCCTTGGATGCAATTTCACCAATTGCAACAACTTCATTTGTCCCAAGCCAACTTAACAACTTGCACTTTGTATTCTCAGGATGATCATAACATAGAACAGCTGCATTTTCCTTTTGTTTGCTTTGTGCTGTATTATTTGCAGAATGTTGAACACTTGGATTTGTTGTCTGTTTTCTTTGTGATGTCTCATTAGCAGAATGTTGAACACTTGTGTTTTCTTTTTGCTGTAACAATGCTTAAGACATCAATTAAACCAAATTTTAACACAAATCTAATATGAACAAAATGAAATTATCATTATGTTTATCCTCATTACTTACAGTGTTAATCCCCCCTTTGTCTAACTTAGAAATAAGATCTTGCATCTGGTTTTTCAAGTCCTGCATCTCATTCTCCAATTTATTGAACTTATCACTCATATGTGTTTGACCTTCCACCTTTGAAATGGTTGCCCCAAATCCAAGCCCTCTTAGTCTTCCTCGTGGGTCAGGACCAAGTACTTTTGTAAGGGCATCATCTTTAATAGAGCATTTCTCCGAGTCTGCTGCCTTGTATTTTTTTCACTTTTTGCTTCAAGTACATAATTGAAAATATAAATATAAATAGAAAAATAAAAATTTAACCATAAACATAAAAGGATACAGCAGATAATTTTTTACCACTATCTCTGGATCCTCAACTTCTTCATCCTCATTATTTTTCTTCGTTTCATAACCACAGATCCAGACATCAACCCTTGAAATTGCATCTAGTGTTTCACTTTCTTGTCGCTATAAAATAACAAGTAGAGATCAACTAATGCTAATATTATATTGCAGACTTTCTCACAGGACAAAATTCATAAGAAATTAAAAAAGATTTTACCATTTCCTCTTCCAAACAAGCAAAGCTTTTACGGCTTGTCCTATGCACTAAAGTTTGTTTTGCCCTCATCCTTTTGAATCTTTCACATTTTTCCTATGAAAAAAATATATAAATAACTAGTTAGTATAAAAAAACAAATAGAATGTTGGAGAATATTGGCTGAAAATAGTAGATAGCCCACAAGTATACTTGAAAGAAAATGTCAAAAACCATTACCCTGAATGTTGTAGAGGTTCGTTTTTTGACAAAAGATTGCCATTCCTCCATGGAGTGAATGTTATCTGGTTTGAGGAGGGCAGTAGCACGTTGTAGGCCGACCACTTTAGCTTGCTGCATCACTTCTTTAATTAATAAGGATCGAAAATCTCTCCAATGCTTCTTCAACTTTTGAAATGTATATTTCTTGTGGCATTCCTAAATAGCGACTTTTTGCTGCACAAAAAAAAATGCACTACAACAAAATTGTTAATAGATATCACCAATTTTATATCAGATTTGAAGTTGACTGATATTATAAAAATTATAATATCAGATAATTTTTTAGCTGATTTCTAAACTCTATTAGAAATCACATGGTTTTTATCACCTGATATATAATATTTTCCTTTTTAAAAAAATTTATAAAGAGATCAGTCTAAACTGTTAACTGATATCTTAACAAACCATTTATAATTTTTTTGTCCCAACACTCAAACACACCTGATATGTTTTTTTTTTCCTACTTAAATTTTTTCTCTCTCCTGACTCTCACATTTCTCTCTTCTCGATCTAGCTCTCTCCGCGATCTCTCTCTTCCCTCTCCCACCGATCTTCTTCTCCGGCGAGAACTCTCTCGTCCGGCGACCGATGGCGACAGGACCACTCCCAAAAGCTTCCTCTCTCCCTCCTCTCTCTCATCATCACAGCATATATGAGTCAAGTCAAAGACGTACTCTTACTCTCAGCTCTCACTTACTCACTCGCGAGTCGCGATCTCCCATTTCCAGAAACACCCAGCCAGTACCCAGTCGCGATCTCTCTCGATCTCACTGTCGAAGTCTAGATCTCGCCTCTCTCCCAGTCTCGAGACCACCCACACCCACACCCACGAGGCTCGATCTCACTCTCGATCTCATCTCTCACTCTCATCTCTCCCAAAATCAAAAGGCATGTCTCATCTCTGAAATTTCAAATTAGGGATTTAGGGTTAGGGTTTTTATTTGGGGATTCAATGACTCACGGGTTAGGGGTTTGATTTAGGGTCTTCAATTACTGATTTTAGCTTATTCATTTATCTATATTTCTGATTGGTGGCTTAGCTTACTGTCTCTGAAATTTTGGGAGTTAGGATTTTTTTTATATTTGGGAATTGGGGTTTTGTGACTTTGTCAATGATGGGTTATGGTTTGGGTAGGGGTTTTGTTCTTAATTAATATCTTTTTACGAAATTGGATTATTCTACCTCTCTAAATCTTTATCTTATAGCAAACAAAATATAACCTATTTTTTAATCAAATTTTGTTAATTAATGGGATTTTGTGTTACCCATTTGATCCAGTCTTTTATTCATAAAATTTTCACCATGAAAGAGAAAAGGATGTGGGTCATCTGATTTTCCTGGTGAGTCTATCAGATTTCTGCTTTTTATACAATTGCTTATGATCAATGTTTTCAATCTAAGGAAAGCTAGAGGCAGGCAATGAATGTGCTCTATCTTTGCCTCCTCATAGCTGTGAGAGGATATTCCTTGTGGTTGGAGAATGATGTAGATGATATTATATCTTGCTTTTGGTTAGACAGATAGCAGAATACCATTTAATTTGCTTTTAAAAGAATGTGATATTACTTTTCATAACCATTCTGGATGTTTTTTTTTTACTAGAATCCTACCTCTATATATATTTGCAAAGGTTTTGGGTTACTGATGATGCACGAGATTTACCTTGACTTACCTATTTCCTAGTTGTTTTAACTGTGTTCTATTAGTCTTCTAATTCTCAGTCTTCTTTAGAAACAAAGTTTATTTGATTATTGCAACAACTTAAGGAGCAGACTAACAAAGAATATACTAAGTGACATGGTTTTTACATACAACTACATTTCCTCGCATAATTATTCTGCATCAATTTCTATAAGTCAGATTCTTTGTTTATGCAGTAAAAAAGAAAGAAAAAGCAAAAGTGGTAACCATCATCTGAATTCTTTCTTTCTTTCTTTTCCTTGGAATCTTCAGATAATTACTAGACATGTACAAGTGGTAACTCACTCGCTGGTGATGAATTTCGATCAAAAGCATGTACATGAATGTGTGTGAACACAATGAGATGTTGATATATGCCCCAATTATGAATGGAAAATATTTTCTTCTCTGTCTTGTTATTGATAAATGGGTACTTAATACTTATGTGGTGTGTATACATATGGCTTCCACCAAGGTCTTATATTTGTAGTGGATAGCACTGATGGAAACAGAGCTTTGCTCCCCGAATGCTCAGTCAGGTAAGTTTTCTTGCATATTAATGCAGACCTGGCTTAGTTATTCTCTAATTAATTGCTTGCCTTAGATATTGGCAGCCACTGGCTTTAGATGTATAGGTAATTTTCTTACATTTTTTAGTTAATCTATTTGACATATTTGGTTATTTGATCCACTAAATATATTATGCTTACACTTCAATGCATTTATTTGCAGTACTTTGCTGTCAGGCAAGGCTAGTTACAAAGATGTGAAAGACAACACTAATTGGCTTTCTAAAGCATACTATGGGAATTAGATGTTTATGGTTTACTGATGTGAGATAATTGTAACATGGTTTGTCTATCTACTTATAGAAATTTTTCAATAGGTGTAGTTCCTGCTCTTAACTTGATTTGATTGTTTACTCAGTAGGTGCTTTATATAATCTATTTCTTATTGCAAAGAACGAAACTAATAATTTGATTAAGTGCTGCAGTTTTTCTCAGATGTAAAAAGGATAATTTGGTTTCTGAATTTTTCCTTCTTTTAGGTTTTCATGGATCTTGCAAATCCTATTACACCTCCTTTTGTTCTTGTTAATTGGTTTGAGTTTATTTGGATGGGCAGTCAATTAAGAAAGCGGTTAATTTGATACAGGTAATATATATTACTTTGCCTTTTGGACAAACTCAGGGCTATTCAATTTGTCTGTAAATGAAGAATTTTTCTTATGGATGTTTGCAAATAGTTGAGGTTCCCCTAAAATAAATTGATTAACATATTAACATTATCAGTATTATGATTTCTTGAAGTTCACCAATCTGCACATACATCCTCCATTTACATCACAAAGAAGTTTTATAATTAATTAAACAAGTGAACCAAGTATTTGTTAGGGACTTCAGATGACAACATATGCCATAGTAGATTAATTTGATATGTCTAGATGTCTTGGTAGTAACTGTTCCCTTGCACTATTAACATCCTCAATATCAAATATTGTGATGGTGAATTACTTTAATATGGTTTAACAAATGTTGAATTTAAGATAGCTTACAAATGTAAGGACTTGAATGACATCAGTAAAACTTGAAGGTATATATGGATGCCATTGTTTGTCCTTGACCCAAGGTTGCCAGACTCTTTTTTGAGTTTGAAACACTTATGTATTAGAACACTAATGATGAACTACCAAGAATTTAATGATGGAACTTAATGACAAAAGGCCTAGTGGTATTAGTCACTAATAGTCGAGTTTCTTGTTATATTAGCTGGTTTGACCATGTTCTTGGGCTACTGGTTACCAGGTTAGGAAGAAATTGACAATGATGATCCCTAGCTTTTTTGTTCTAGAAGATTGGTCCTTCACTTTTTTTGAAGGACTCAATAGACATCCAGACTCTATTTTTAAGGACAAGACACTTGCTGAGCTTGGTTGTGGATTGATTTGCTCGGCACAACTTAGCTGCTCTGTTTTACATTTTTTAAGTGTTTCTCATGTATATATTGTCTTCGTAGGTATGTATACCAGATATATTGTCTAAGTAGGGCTGTCTACACATACATGACCAAGTATATTGCAGAGTCTGTACGCCCAAGGTATGTTAAAGTTTTACAGCCTTTTTCTTCTAGCTTTTTGTATTTCTTTAATTTTGTTGGTTATATGGTTTTTTAGTGTCAGTTGAGTAGACTGCCCTTAATTATGACACGAGTCCTTATGGTATATTGTAGGAATATTGTATCAGCATTTCAATATTAATTTCCCAACCATTCTTACAAGTTCAACCATGTTATGCTTATCCCTCGTATATAGACCATTTAGTTATTCATGTCCAATTGTTTTTTTTTTTTTTTGGGTTCAATATACTTGTGTCTTACCTGCTTTTGGTCAGTTCATATGTTGGTTTATTTCATATGCTGTTTATTTTTTTTTTCTATCTTGATTTTTGGGTTGTTTTCTGGATTTTATTTCTAGTTGGTTAATGATTTCCAGACAAGGTGAGGATTTTATTTTAGTTTTGAGCTGCTTGCTTATATGGTTATGATTTTATTTGAGTTTGGATGCCAGTTCATCAATTTTGGAGGTTTTGAAATTGCATTGTTGTTTTCATTATTGAGTTCTTTGGTCTGGCTATTGCATTTTGTTATTTTGTTATGAACTGGTTCTTTTTCTGATTTGGTGGTGATGCTTTGCTCAGTTACTAACACTTGGAAGATATCTCTTATTTTGATACTTGGGAAAATTGTCTTTGCTTTTGCCTTTAATTGGGCGCAGGTTGCCTTTGCAGTTTGCCTTTAATTGCCTTATATTCATCACTACCAACTTTTTTATTTTTTATGTACAACATTGGGAATAGATTCTTTCCTTGTGTGTATTGTTGTGATTTTGTTCATAAATCTTGGACCATTTGTTCAGTATATTAGCCAATAATATTGAAGACCGTTGCATTATGCTTTTGCAGGTCTAGTGTTCATGAGAAGAGTTTATGTATATTTAGTCTCAATCAACACAACTTTAAGATGTGAATGATTCTACTCCACTATGGAGATGAAGTTGTCATCTTTTGTATCTTCAAATTAGTACCATCAGTCATACCTTAGTAATTCTTTATGTATTTCCTTAACTATAGAACTACTTTTTGGATATTATATTGTAATCCCTTTTTGGGTACTTTGAATGTTATTGGTGCTTAAAATATGAAATAAATGGGAATGAAAGATTTTATACTTGCACAAATTTCAGGCCATTTCAAATTACAGGCACAATTGTATATTTAATTCATTGATATTCTTTTTAGGTGAAAAAAAAAACTAATATATATCATACATTTCAAATTTTTTTTTAAAACTTGAAATAATAAACAATATCAGTTTTGGTCTAAAAACTGAAATGTTATATCATTTTGATATCAGATTCTCTCTCAGACCTGATATATAAACAATATTTAGATATCAAAGTATGTTCCATACCTGATATTGATATCGAGATTACATATTAGATTTTATCATATACCTGATATTTATATCAAGATTTTAAATCATATTCTACCTCAAACCTGATATTGATATCATGGTTTTATATCATATTCTATCTCAAATACGATATGTATTGATCAGAACTATTGATATTCGGATTTTATAGATATCAGAAATAATATCAAAAATGATATATAAACAATGTTTACATATCAGTTTAAAACTGATATCTAAAATGTGAACATTAGATATCACGACGCGCTATATCAGACGGCTACCCAAATAGATATCAGTCGTGGACTGATATCTATCGACATTTTTGTTGTAGTGATGTATACAAAGTAAAATTATAGTGAAATTATAGATAAATTATTCAATGTGTATGTGGGAAATATATTTCTCTACAATACCGTGATGTGCTCCCATATTTGATTTCTAAATTCTTGTGAAAGGTCCTTCCAATTCTCCAATGTCACTGGCAGTAGCTCTCTTGCTGTGGTACCAAGGAATGAAGCAAATTTTGCTACATCACCTCTATATGGTTGGCCAGAATAATTGAACTCCACTATAAGACGAGACGTTTTTGCTTTTTCTTTGCTAAGATTCACCATTTTTGTCTTTCCGCTAGGCTTTTTCTTTGATATTTCAGGGTTAGATTCATCTTGAATTAGGTACTTCATTAGGTGAAACCCTTAGTGGAGAATTAGACCCTCCACCTGATATTCGTAAGGGTTCATTCACTTGTTGCATGGCTGCAACTATAGCAGCTAACTGTTGCTTTTTCCCTCTCTTAGCTCCTTTTTTTGAAGACTTCATAGAACATACAAAAAAAAATTTATAAGAATAACAAGCCCAACAAATAAAAAAGTTTATAAGAATAACAAGCACAACAAATAAAAAAATTGTTTTTAAAAAACATAATTTGAAATGTATATGACATATTAAATGAGAAATAGGTCGAAGCTTACTTCCCCAGCCATTACTTAAGACCTTAAACAAGTCTGACCTGCAGTGCACAATGTAGGTCCAATTAGCAATGGCAAATGTGATATAAACAAAAATTATTAGAGGTATATATGCAAATGAAAGAAAGCTACAGGGAAGTATATATACAAATGAAAGAAAGCTACAGGGAACCCAGAAAGAAAGCTATAGGAAGTAGCTCATTCACGCTCTGTTACTAGTGTCACTCTTCATTATCACTCTGTTAAGCAAACAAAAATTATTAGAGGTATATAAACAAAAATTTGTAAAACAATAATATATGCAAATGAAACCAATTGACCAATAATTCACGATTATAATTACCGAATTATAAGTCATGTCCTCACAATCATGTCTAACATAATCTTCATCATCAAGGTTTAGGTCAAGTTGAGAGACATCTACTGGTGCAGATGGCGTGTAATCATTCTCATCAGCATTTTCAAACTCATAAAAACCTCTTGGTGGTGCCTTTAGTACAACATACCAGTTGGACGTATCATTCTCTCTTGAGTAAAACACTTGCTTTGCTTGTGACGCCAATATAAATGGATCTTTCTCAAATTGATGTTGCCCTTGGTGGAGATTAACCAATGTAAACCCATCTTCAACCTTGACACCATTTCTTATATTTGCCCAATCACAATGAAAGATAGGGAATTTATAATGGCTATAGTTTAGCAAAATAATTTCATTTATAACACCAAAGTACGGTATTTTTCCAAGAACATGTGAAGTGTCTCTTGCACTTGCTCGACACATTGTATCTGCTTCAATGGAAACCTCACTATTCTGTGTGCTTTTCTCAGCATTCCTTGTGTGAAATCGATTTCCATTAACAATATAACCAGAAAATGATTCAACATAGTTCAGAGGCCCACATGCAATCCACCTCAGCATATGTGACATTTCACTACTACCACTTTTTTTCACTTTATTTGATAGCCATGCACTGAAAGTATCTCTATGTCTCTTTTGTAAAAGGCTTTCATTTTTCAAAAGACGCATATCTGAACGCTTAAGTTCCTCTAAATGCATGCTGTACAGGAAATTTAGAGTGTGAGTAACAGCAATATAAACCAATACAACTCACTGCCACAAATGTTAATTTTACTTACTCTTTGTATGGTTTTACTTCTGAAATATTGAACAAAACATAACAATGAGCAATTTCTAGCATGTCAGAATTCATTGTCTTCAACTTTCCATAACCAATTGGGCGTCCTTCTACTATTTTTTCATCTTCAAAATCCTCATTGCGTCTATGTTGAACACCTATTCCAGCTGCTTGTTTCATGTACCCACTACAAAACCGTGTGATCTCTTCAGCTAAATATTTTTCAGCTATGCATCCCTCAGGTCTTGAACGATTTTTAACATAGCTTTTTAGTACCTTCATAAACCTAAATCACAAGAAAAAGTCATACTAAAAATTATAATTAATATTAACTTCGGTTATAATTAATAAAGTACATTGCGAATGTCACCTTTCAAATGAGTACATCCAACGAAAATGAACAGGGCCACCAATCCTAGCTTCTTGTCCAAGGTGAATGACTAAATGAACCATAATGTCAAAGAAGGATGGAGGAGAAAACCTTTCAAACATGCACAAAGTCTCTGCAACATCATCTTCAAGTATTTCTAATTTATTTTTATCAATCACCCTTTGACATACTTCATTGAAAAATGCACATAATCTGAATATTGCAACCCTTGGTCCCTTTGGCAAAAGTCCTCTTAATGCTACTGACAACACTTGTTGTATTAGGACATGACAATCATGAGACTTGAGACTTAAAATCTTGCAATCTTGCAATGACACACGATTTGAAATGTTGGAGCTATAACCATCTGGTAATGTCAAATTTAATAGCGTTTTACAGAAAACTTGTTTCTCTTTTTTGGATAAGACATATGATGCAATTGCACAAAGAAAACCAGCCCCATCATTTTTTGGATGTAGTTCTTTTCTTATACCCATCTCTTCCAAATCTTTACGAGAATTTAAGCTATCTTTTGTCTTGCCTTTCATATTCAAGAGAGTACCAATAATGCTCTCACAAATATTTTTCTCCACATGCATCATGTCCAAATTGTGGCGTAATAGTAATGTCTGCAATATTATCCAAAGTTATCTAAACTTCAACAACAAAAACTATGAAGTATTTTTAAAATTTAATCTATATATATAAAGCAAACAGGGTTGCTAGGTGAAATTTTGAAAATACCAAAAAATGCCCATGCTTATATTCAAATGTCAATCTAAACAAATGTTATCAATAGAGGGTACAATGGTAAAACAAACAACTAATTAAAAAATTGAAAAACCAAAATGAAAAGTAAAAAGAGAACATGCTCCTAAAAAAGAGGAACCATATATGAACTACATATATATATATATTTTTTTGAAATCATGTTTTAACAATTATTAATTAGCTTTATATCTTTTTATTTTATCTGAATCATTCAATTTGCATGTAAAAAGGCCAATTGACATGTAAAAAGGCCAATTAGCTTTATATCTTTTTACGTTAAATAATTTGTAATCTTTAAATTAGTGTTTGATTAAGTCTTGGATAAGTGGGTTAGTACTATTAGGATAAGTTGGTTAGTGGGCTAATTAGTGGGTTATCTCTCCTAATCAGACGCTTGTTAACGTTAGAAGTGAGCTATTTTACTGCAAGCTGGTGTAACTCATGCCTATATTAGGATGAGTTAGTATTTGGATCAGCATCAAAGAAAATAAACAACGTTATTGTCTCTTGCGGAATAATAAACACCATATTGTGCTTCAGAGTATTAAAACAGAGATTACCTTAATAAACAAGGGTAAAACGGTCAAACAAACAATTAGTTAAAATTAAAAATTTAAAAGAAAAACAACGTCCAGGTTAGCATATGGCAGTTTTCTTCTCCTCACGTTAACGTATTGCACTCCCACTCCACTTCCCTGAATTTATTCTCTCCACCAAGACCTCACCTTCATCCATTTTTGAGTGAAGCTCAAAAGTAAAGGATTCAAGGTTCTTTCCACCTTTGATTAGGGAAAATCCAATTTTCCCTGTAAGTTTCTTTCTGTCTCCAACTTCCTTTTTATATTATTTCAATTTATTAATTCCATGATTCTTTTATTTAATTAAATTATAGACTAATTAGAATGCTCGACGTATTCCCAAGCTTTTTTTTTTTTGTTACAATTTAGGGTTCTGAAGTCTGGCTTTTTTTTTTGGTCGAATCTGAATTCATTAAGCCCAGAGGCAAAGGCAGAGAAGGGAAGAAACCCAGTCCAAAGCCAAATGCAAACAAATACAGGAGAAAAAGAACAATAAAACAGAAGAAGTAGATTTTCTTAAGTCTGGCTTACTATTAGGTAATCATTCATCTCATGATGGTTTCAACATATTTAAGTTATGTAATGTGTTTGGTAATGTTTTTCCTATTTGATATATGTTTCATTTTAATTTGTTTCTTCCTCATCACTCTTTTTATTTTTTTCATTTTAATTCAATATTTGAGATCATAGACAATTAAGAGTCGCTTGCCAGAGTAGAGTAACATATGCCTCTAAATTGGTAATTTACTATCATTTTTGTCTTTTTCCTTTTTAATTTTACATTATTGTCTTTGAGACTAAAGTTTCAGTTTTGAATTTATTTTACATATTTTTCATGTGTGTCCTGGGGTTCTAGGCTATGGATCATTTAATTCCATCTCTTTCTTTTAGTACTTCAATTCATGGTTGCAGACCTTCCTTTTTTTTTTTTTTTTTTCAATTTTTACAGGAGTTTATTATATGGTTGTAATCGGTTGATGAGAAAGTGAGGAAAAGGGAAACAAATCAAAATGAGAATTGCCGTTTATAAGAATTTCATTGTATAGGGTGTGTTGAATAGTTCTAATTTTTTGCTTTGCTTTGTTTTCTTTTTGAATTTTCTGGGATCTGTTTTCTTTTTTTCTTTTTTTGGGCGAACCCACTATTCTGTTTGGTTGGTGAGGAAAGTGCACGTGAAATCAATTATGACATATATGTATCACTTTTAAATTTTTAATTACCATTTTAAGTTGTTGTTGTGACATGTATCACTTTTCAATTTTTAATTACCATTTTAAGTTGTTGTTGTGACATGTATCACTTTTCAATTTTTAATTACCATTTTAAGTTATTCCTGTTTATGCATATGGGCATATGCACATATGGGTTTATGTTGATCTGGTGTATTTATGTTAACCTTTTGTACACATCTATTAAGTTCCATTTGTATATTTGGTGGAACTTTGGAGAAGTGTGGGTTTGAGCAAATTAAGTAAATAGCACCATCTATTTGGTTGATGAAAAAGTATGTGTGGGGCGGAAAAAGTATTGATGGGGTTTCACTTTGATATTATCAAATTTCATTTAATAATCTACTTGCATTGATATTATAAGTACTATTTTCATCATCAATATGTTTTATTTGTATACTTTTAGCTATATATGATTTGTTTTTATTCATGAGAATTCTGTGGAAACTGCTCACCTCATGAATTCTCTTGAAATCCCCATATATATATATCTAACTATAGGTTATATTTTTTGCTTCTGTATTACAAGGGTGTCCAGTAAGCTCTGCCTCGATCTCGATTCTGAACCTTACAATCATGCCCCTCCTTTCACTTTAAGGTATGAGAATGACCCCTTTTAAGCATTTTGTTTGTTTCCCTACAAAATGAGAGAAATAGTGGAAGAGAATTGAAAAATTTTGAATTACCAAAAACTTTCTGTTTGTTGGATTTTAGCTTTGGTATGTTTTGGATTTTGTTCATAAAATTTGGAACGCAATTGATGGAAGAGGAGAACAAAATGTAGTTTCTTGAGTAATCTTGGAATTCTCATATTTTGCTTTAACTACAGATTCTGTTTTTGACATGGCAGTCGAGGAGGGCGTCGTGTACCCAAAATCCTACGCAAAGCTCTGCCGCATTTGCGGTTCTAGACCTTACAATCATAGCCCTTCTTTCACTTTCATGCCTTACTGTCTGCAGCAACATGAGGTATGAGAATTACCCCCTTTTAACTTTCTGTTTGTTTCCCTACAAAATGAGAGAAATAGTGGAAGAGAATTGAAAATTGGGTTTTAGGGTATATGTGGATTTGGGTTATAAAGACTAAAATTTTGGATTTCGTATCTGTTACATAATAAATTACTGTTCTGCATTTTACTTTTTGTTTATGAAACCTAAAGACTAAATGAAAGTCTTGGTTAGAAATCATGAAAACAATAAAAGAAAACAAAAAGGTGAAGAGAGATTCTTACATATTGCAGCATGATATCTTTACGTAATCCCTAATCCCTATCAAGTTGCTGTCTATGTAATAATGTTATAAAAAGTTTCAACAATGATTAAAATCGATCTCTAGCTATATAATGTGGCTCCTTTGATTGTACGGTTCTATTTGTTTACATATTTTTTCTTTCATTTAATTTTGTCATATAACTGTGTAATCTCTTAGAATAGATCTGTGCACTACTGTTTGTGAGACAACATATAGTTTCTCACAGTTTCATCACTTTGAAACAGCTTCCCAAATTCATTTTTATTTTATTTAATTTTTTAAAGGCATCATACTCCTCTATCTGTTTGTGAGCCACTATATATGTCTGGCCATATTGTAATTTGTTCATAATCTCTTTTGCATGTAATTTGAGACTTTGAGTAACCAAAGCAATAATCTCTTTTGGCCCATTACATATTTACGAAGAGAAATAATGTATTGAAGAACAAAAGCAAGCAAAACAGAAGTAAGCAATAGGACCAACAGCTAGAGAAGACTATATGATTCTTTAGATTGTGAAATTAGAGTATTTAAATTCCTAGCGTTAATTGAAAAAAAAAAAAAAAAAAAAAAAAAGAGAGGTTGTTTTGGCATTGCTCATCAAGTTGTGCATGATTTTTTTGAACTTAGAATTGGTATGCTTCTTTCTTGGTAATGAGCTTTTTGGTTTGCTAAAAAAAATTGAGAAACTTATTAGAATGAATGCTCTATATCTCTCTCTTAACAATTTCAAATGAGGCAAGTGTTAGTATGATGTTGTTACATATAATTTGGGGATAAATTTGAGCAATAATGGGGATGTTCATATATTTATTTAGGGGACTTTTAGTGTTTATACCAAGGGGAGATGGCAACCTGAAAATTGCTAATGTGTTACGTTGCTCTAACTCTGTAAATCACTGTTTCTAAAATAAAAAAAGAGGCATTGATCGAGTAGAGAATACGTGGCAGTGCTAACTTTGAAGGTGCTACAAGGAAATAAAATTTAAGCTGAATAATGTAATATATTTTATATATCATTTCCTTCTCTGAGCGCAGCCCACCATAAATATTTGGGATTGTAGTCAATCAACATGGTTGTCGTTATGCTAATTTTAAAGTGCACCATGATATAAAAAACTTAACTGATAATTTTCCTTGAAAATAAAATGAACCCTAATTTTTTCACACATCTTTATTTTTTCACAATCATTGAGTTCTTCACAATCTCACAATTATTTGACTCGACGGTGTGAGGCATCTCGAGGAAAGTGACCAATGGTTGATAATATTTGTGATGATCGAATTGAGGCGGACACCAGTAATAGAGATCAGTCATCCCCTGATATTTTTTGTACGCTTAACTAATATTTATACATTTTTAGGGTTCTTATTTAAAATAAGTTCATAATTGTTTACACAATTAAGTAGCATTTTTATTATTCTTCTTCTTTAGTTATAATTTTTTAAGCATGAAAAGTAAAATTAAAATTATATAATACTCAAGTGTAATCATCAATTGTAAACAAAGGCTCAATAGCCGGTGAAAGTGGCAATTTTACCAAAAATGTGGTGTACAAAGAAGTTTTGCTCCAACCCGATAACGTATGACGTGTCTCTTATAAGCAACCTAATCATATGGATTAGGGTGGTTTTCCCTACAACTTTATTGCTCATTTGCACATATATTTTGAGAACTATTTCAATAAATATAGTAATTGCATTCTCAGTTAATCCATGCCTCAAAAAGTGATAACATTTACTACAAAGTGCGACGACAATTTGGTTAGAAGGGAAAATCCGGCATCTCGCATGTATTACTTTAGATGAACCCGATACTTAGACTCATAACAACAACTATTGTAATAAATCAACGGTGTATGCGTAAAAAGTTTGATGCCAATCTACAAAAAAAAAAATGAAACATTCTCACACTAGAAACAAAAAAAACTTCAAAGGTGCACATTAATAAATAGAATGTATGCCCCAAAATTAACGTATGCGCAATAGAAAGAGCCGCTTCGCACTCGCTCTCGCGAGTGCGGAGAGGCTAGTAAAAAAAAGGGGAAAGCGACAAACCTCCCAATATGGTAACTCAAAGAAAATCGACTTCTTCTTCCATGGCCAAATAGGACTTCTATCTTTCTTCCTCTTTTTGTTTCTCTTATTCTTCGACTTTCCCCAATCATTTTCAAAATTCTCGACAAACTGATGAATATCTGAACCTGTTAATATTCTAGGCTTCCGTCCATGTTCTTTAGTTCCATCAAACCAATCTTTTTTAACCCGAAATGGGTGATTGTGTGGAAGAAACCTTCTGTGACCCATATATGCAAATTTTTTACTACAATTCAACCATTTTGAACATGTGTCAACACCACATACTGGACATGCTTTTTCACCCTCTGTGGAGTATCCAGATAAATTCCCATAAGCAGGGAAGTCATTTATTGTCCACATAAATACAGCTTTCAAATTAAATGTGGACTTACTGAATGCATCATAAACACTTACACCGTTGATCCATAATTCTTTTA
Source organism: Dryas octopetala (assembly GCF_963921425.1). Classification (NCBI taxonomy): domain Eukaryota; kingdom Viridiplantae; phylum Streptophyta; class Magnoliopsida; order Rosales; family Rosaceae; genus Dryas; species Dryas octopetala. The sequence continues at coordinate 21,676,146 of NC_141371.1, forward strand.
AATCTTCTATAAGTGGTTCCAAGTATATATCTATATCATTTCCAGGTTGCTTTGGCCCTGGGATAAGTAAAGTCAACATTAAATTTTCCTTGGACATGCATAGAGATGGCTGAAGATTATAAGTAACCAAAATCACTGGCCAACAACTATATCTTGAACTAAGATCACCAAACGGATTGAATCCATCAAAAGAAAGGCCAAGCTTGAGGTTACGTGGATCTGAAGCAAAAAAGGGCCACTTATTATCAATTATATTCCATGCCAACGAGTCTACTGGATGCCTCATTTTTCCATCCTGACTTCTATGAGTGTAATGCCATGTTAATTGTTCTGCCATTTCCGGTGACTTAAACATTCTCCTAAATCTCGGTATGATTGGAAAGTACCGCAAGACCTTTGCAGGGACTCTAATGTATAATTTTTTTGTTCGGTCATTCATTTTCCATCGGGAACAACCACATTTCGGACATGTCTCCATGTGCTCAAACTCTTTTCTAAATAAACAACAGTCATTTACACATGCGTGTATCTTTTCATAGCCTAAATCAAATGTCTTGAGTAATTTTTTTGTTAAATACAAGGAATCTGGAAGCCTATTATCACGTGGTAGCATATCACCAAAAATCTCAAGAAGCTCATCAAAAGCTTTGTCAGTTAGACTATATCTAGCTTTATACTTATATAAAACAACAGTTGCGCGCAGACATCCTTGTGTAAGTAGAATCTGTATATAAAGGAAGTTCTGCATCCTCCACTAAATTTTCAAAATTTGGCTCTCTTCTTTCTTGTGGTGGTTCTGCAATATCATCATCATCATCATCTTGGTAGAATGCATCCCTATACATTCTATATGTCTCTGGCAATTCATCAGTTCTCTCTTGTACAGATGAACTTGGATTTTCTCCATGAAACACCCATGTAGTGTATGTAGAATCCATCTCATTCATGACCAAATGCTCATATACTATATTAAAATGCTGGTATTGGAGGTTTATACAACGACTGCAAGGACATTGGATCTTTGCTGGATTCCCCTTACTCGCTTGGACCACATCTGACAGGACCGCCCCCGGATTCCACCCTCAAATCCGGAGAGGTCCTGTGGGAATCCAAAATCAGCTGAAAATCCTACCGAAAATTCGGCAGAACCTCCCCTGAAAATGGACTAACCCAGAAATTTCAAACATGTTAAAAAGCACTTCTAAATCTTTCAGCCACCTCTACCACAAGCAAATAAAGGGTCTCGGACCCACTTAAACCTTAGGAGTTGTTATCAGAGCCACTAATCATTTACAATAAGTTTTTACAAAAATAAACATGGCGCCTACAGGGTCCAGGAATGAAAAATGGATGCTATGCCTCGACGCGTTTGGCTCGACCTCCACCAATGCTACTACCTGGGGGACAATTGAAGACAAAACGAGAAAACGGTGAGATAGGCTCAGTGAGTGGACAGTCAAATGGAAATGAAAATCAAAGATTTAATATCTTTTCAGAAAACCCTTTTACACACGTTTAACTCTAAAACCTTAGAATGTCCTTTGAAATCCCCCAGTTTTTAAAACCATTTCTCAGTGAAATAATAAAATCTAGAGCTGAAAATCAAACTTTGAAAGTCCAAGTTCTCAAACTGAAATCGATATTGTCAATTTATAAATAAATAACTTGAGCTGAAAACTTTCTTCTCAAACATTCTCAACATATTGAAAATCAATAAACTGTTCAACTGAAACCGTCTTACTTAAAAACCTTTTGCTGCCATAAACTCATCACTTAAAATACTTAACAGTTAAAAACACACACCAGTCAGATACCCATAGAATCTGTCATACATGCGCAGAGCCGAGGATCTGTCATACGCATGCAGAGCCATAAATAATCTGTCATACATGCGCAGAGCCGAGAATCTGTCATACGCATGCAGAGCCACAAATTCTGTCGTACGTGCACGCAGAGCAGCCCCCAAAGGGCGAAGCATCCCAACACACGGCCCAAAGCCTATGTGTGTGCCGTGATGGGTCCCAAAGACCTATTAAATCTGATAACCTGGAGGGTACTGCAAAGGTGGTTTGAAAACCGATAACTTACAAACACATAATTCAAATCTCAATCCTTTCATTTTTCTTCCAAAACTCTTCTTAACAAAACCAAACTCATCGAATATACATTTGTTCAACTCAAAATATCTAAATTCATAAATCCATGAAACTTTGAAATGCAAAAACCATAAATATCAATTTTAAATTTAAGAAAGAAGAATTTAAAAACCAAATTTTAACTTAAAATCCTTTAGCTTAAATTTAAACTCAATATAGCTAAGTAATGGAATTTAATCATCAACATATAAAACATTTTAGAAAGATTAAAAGCTAGTCCACTCACAGTGATAGCCCTAGCTTCGATCCTCCGCCGGATCGTCATGAGCCACGGTCGTCTCGCCTATAAAATGAACAACAAAAACAGAGATTAGTCTCGGTTCTACGCCCTTTAAAGGATATGTGTGTGGAGTCTAACGTCCCACTCGACTTCGTTCCTACGCGATTGGTTTACGATCTACACGAATTGACCAATAACACTTCCACAAACGCCCCTAAGGTTTCCCGGTTCGACCTAACCACAATCACTATGACTATTAATGATAACCCAATCAACCAATTATCATAAATACTCTAAAATTATGAATTATCAGTGGGGGTTTCGAAACCATAGAGGTTGCTGCCCAATGTGGCTGTTTCAAGCCCAAAAATTAACTAAATATACAAAAATTTCTCAATCTTCATATACATTCACATCTAACATCCAATTTCGGGTTTCCTAAACATGAGATTGTCCAAACCACACCAAAATTACCCCAAGACTGAGCCAATCCTCAGCAAACCCGAAATGGGTTCCAACTTGTAAATCAAACTTCCCAAAACTCAAATGTCTCTAAATTATTCTAAATTTCAGGTTCTAAATGACCAATGGGTACTTTAGGGATGTAAATCATCTCAGAAAACAAAGAGAAAAGCCATCAATTTGAAATCTACATAGGAACCCGAAATGGCCCTTCAATCCTCCAAAAATCCAATTTCCAAATGCTCAAATTGGTCAAGACAGAGTAAGGAGAATTAAAGCCCAGAAAAATGGAGGAAAACCCACCTGGTATGGAGGTGATTGGCGCCGGAAAACTGGTTGGGAGAGAAGCCGGCGGCCAGTGGAGCTCTTCTGACAGCAACCGCGCGCAGGGGGTGGCTGGGTTGGCTGGAGGAGTGGCCAGGAGAGATGGTCGGCGTCGGGAAGGCTCGCCGGAGGTCTTAGGTGGCCGGAATGGCCGGCGGCATGGGTTTTGGGTGGCTGGGTGCAGAGGTTGGGTGCGCACAGAGAAAGGGGAGAGAGAGAAAACACGAGGAGAGAGAGAATAGGCTCGGGGAAGCTGGTCGGCGCTGGGGGGTGTTTGCCGGAGCCAGGGGCTGGCCGGTGATGGTGAGTGGGGGTGGCTGGGTGGTGCGCGCAGGGGAGAGGGTGCGGAGGAGAGGGAAAACCGAGAGAGAGAGTGCGGGGAGAGAGAATAAATAGAGGGAGAGAGAGTTCTAGAGAGAGAAATTTCTAGAAAAATCTAGAGAGAGAGAAAATCTGATTTTTAAAACCCACTTTTATAAATTTACAACATTGCCCCTCACTTTAAACGCCTATATCTTTCAAACCGTAACTCAGATCGAAGCGTGCTACGTGTCTATGAAATCGTGGGATCAAAACCTATCTAACGGACCCAAAGTCAAAATCGAAAACCCATTCATTTTAAAAGTCAACTTTTGGTCATGCTTAAATTAAAACAAAAAAATAAATAAATCAAAACTTTAAATCAAAACTCTTTTTATTTTCCAAATAAATCTCAAAATCTTTAAAATACAATCCAACATCTTTTATAAACCTCATAAAAACATAGTTAAATAAAAATTTAAATTTCTAGTGAAAATTTGGATCGGGTTGTTACAACATCAACAAACCTTCGTGCTCCATCACGATACACTTTAGAATTTCTAAAGGAAAAAAAAAATCTTATTTTTAATAAGTACTACATGCATATAAACTATCTAAATATGTATAGGTAGGGCCTTAAAACTAACCTTGCATAGTTTACCCATTCTTTATCCATGGTCTCTGTCTTTCCTTGGTGTTGCTCTCTAATTAATGTCTAGACACCTTTCCAATTTAAAATTATACAATATATTTGTCAATAAAAGAATTAAATGATTCTTACACAAAAAAAAAAAAAAAAACACACAAGGAAAACAATATAAAGTAGTGCAGCAAACCAATACATGTATAAATGCACACACAGCTATGTATGTATTCACTCCATAAAGCAAATGAATATAATCCACACATACATAAGAAATCCAATTCTATCATTCATATACTCTTTCAAGCCTACCAAGCAATAAAAAAGGTAATGTAAATGAAGGTAATATAATTGAAGTTGAAATTAGAAAATGCAGTTTCTGTTTATCTCTAGATTCTCATATTGAAGTGTGGGAGAAATCAGAGAAGTACAAATATATTGTATTTTCTTTTTTATTTTAGTGCTAGATTTTTACTTTAATGTTCTAGTTTTTACTATATCTTCAGTTGACATGAACAAAGTAGCAAAGGTGTGCCTACCTGTCTTGCAAGCTCAATAGTTTTGCAAACAAAGCTTGAGGAAAAAACGTTTTCCATAGCCCTCTGCAATAAACATTGAATTTTAATTAAAAGAACAATTATAACAATGAAAAATGTGCAAATTTTTAACCTCTGTTTTTTCTTTTGGTATAGAACTCAGTTTTACTTTGATGGATAAAAAGATAAGACATTTTCCCCTTAAAGCTAATGTACTTGCTACCTAATGGTTCAATACTCCCAGAACTCAGGAATTATAGACATGGTTATAGATATGGTTCAGTACTTGCAAAGTTTCTGCATCACACGGTCACACCAGAAAACAAAATTTTTTCTACACGACAATAAATTGCTAACAAACTTTGCACGGCCTCAATCGAATTTTAGTGTATCATGAAATGAGGAAAATGCTGAAGGGAAATGAGAAAGCTTTCAATTCATCAAACATAGGAAACATATACTGTACAGATTTCAAAACTACTTAATTTTTAAGTTGTAGCAAGAAACAAATTAAGCAAATATTAGTCAAATGTTCTGTAGCAAACACCAGTAAACCAATTTTCTACGTTTATGAGCTTTAGCAGTTACAGTATCTTCAATATTATAAAATGGTTGCAGATACATTCTGGTTCGTGAAAGTGTACATTACATTTAGAGTTTATGTCGTTTTCAAAGACTGCTTTAAGAAAACAAAAACTTATCATGATTATTTGCATAACATTGGAAAGAAAACAAGAGAACTCTACACTTCAGGATATATGTATAATATATTAACATCAAGTTAAAGTTTTTAACACAACACATGGGCCTGTTTCAAACATACCTTCACTTCCGCATCATAACTAACCAAAGCAAGTGTCAATTTCGCATTTTTATCATTGCCAACCTGAAATTGAAACCAAGGTTTTCAACAAATAAGCTACCCAATATATTACATTCCTGAAATATTGAAAGGGATCAAGATTGGTTATCTTGATTTCCAAAAGGCAATAGAACCCATTAAATTGGCAAAACATAAACGACCCATTAACCCCATAAATTGAAAAAATAGAAAACCCATAAAATGTATAAAATTTGAATAAGAAAATATAACTCATAACCCATAAAATTAGGTGAGTAGAAAATGAAATTAGTTAAGTAAAGTAGAGAATGAGCAAATTACAAAAGGGGAATACTAGTACCTTACACCATTTGGGTGTTTCTTAAAAAAAATCCAGCACCAACGCCCAGAAAAGTAAAGAGGGAGGATCCACAGAGAGAGAGAGAGAGAGAGAGAGAGAGAGAGAGAGAGAGAGAGAGAGAGAGAATGGATAGACTGATCGAGTGTTTTGGCGAGAGAGAGCGAGAGAGAAAGAGTAGGAGAGACAAAGGGACAGAGAGACAGAGAAAGAGGGAGTGAGTGTTGTGAAGTTCCAGAAACTGAAGAGCCAAAATGAAAATACGCGAGGGAATTTTTCATTCTTTTTTTGGTTTCGCGGGTAAAATAAAAAAATCAGTTTTAATTATGGCATAAAGTATGCACGCCATTAATAATAAAAATGCACGTCGTAAATTGTCTCACATTTAACGACGCAAAATATGTTTGCCATGATTTATATGCCATTATGGCATGTGGTTAATACATGCCGTAAATTGATACATAGAAATAAAATACACGGCGCGCTACCCAAGCACGCTGTAAAACATAATTATTTACGGTGATCAGCAAGTGCACGCCGTAAATTGCACGCCGTGAAAGCTCAATTTTGGTGTAGTGACGCCTATTCTGGGTATAATCAGATCCTCATGCACAAACCTAATCAGGAGAACACATCCTTCATAACCGATCGCGGCATGTACTGCTACAAGGTCATGCCCTTTGGTCTCAAAAACGCCGGAGCCACCTATCAAAGGCTGGTCAACCACATGTTCAGATTGTCCATAGGCAAATCGGTGGAGGTCCATGTGGACGACATGCTGGTCAAAAGCATCAAGGCGGAGGAACACGTCAAGGACCTCTCAGACATGTTCGGAGTCCTAATAGAGTATCAGATGCGACTGAACCTAGCCAAATGTGTTTTTGGGGTTCGGTCAGGCAAATTCCTTGGGTACCTGGTCAGCCAACGGGGGATCGAGGCCAATCCAGAGAAGATCCAGACCTTAATTAACATGAAGTCCCCAAAGACACGCAAGGAAATCTAGATTCTGACTAGAAGAGTCGCAGCCCTGAACCGGTTCATATCAAAGTTGACAGACCGGTGCCTCCCTTTCTTCAAAGCTTTGAAGGGAGCAGGGAAGAGCATAGAATGGACCTCCCAATGCGAGCAGGCCTTTCAAGATCTGAAGAGACACATGGGGGAACCTCCCATCTTATCCAAACCCAAGGAAGGTGAAGAACTTTTTCTTTACCTGTCTGTCTTTGACTCGGCGCTCAGCTCGGTTCTAGTAAGAGAGGCCGACGGGGTACAACAACTAGTCTTCTACACGAGCCGAGCTCTCGTCGGCACCGAAACCAGATATCCCAAGTTCGAGAAAATGGCCCTCACCCTGGTCAGCTCGGCTCGAAAACTAAGGTCGTACTTCCAGGCCCATTCGATCATCGTTTTGACTGACCAACCACTCAGACAGATTCTGGCAAAGCCTGAGATGTCAGGTCGGCTCATCAAATGGTCGATCGAGCTCGGTGAGTTTGACATCACTTATCGTCCCAGAATGGCCATCAAGGGCCAAGCCATGTCAGACTTCATCTGTGAATCTACAATCACAACGAAAGATCCGCTCGGCACCGCCGTCATCCCCACCGCGTCCCCACAATTTTTCTTTAGCAATCAGCCATCAGCCCTCTTATCCAAACGCGAACGGTGTTCGTACTCAAGCTGACCTCCTCACTTGGACCTTGTACGTGGACAGATCTTCCAACGCTATGGGAAGCGGGGCCGGACTTGTTTTGATCTCCCCAGAACAAGTCGTAATGGAGTACGCTCTTCACTTCAGATTTCAAGCCTCCAACAATAAAGCAGAGTATGAGGCACTCATCGCCGGGTTCAGACTGGTAAGGAAGCTTGGAGCATCTGAACTGAACATCTTCAGCGACTCCCAACTCGTTGTCAACCAAATTTTAGGAGAATACGAGACTCGAGAACCAAGCATGACGGCTTATCTCGAGAAAACCCGGTCACTGCTCAGGAAATTTCGAGAATACAAGGTATCCCAAATCCCGAGGGCAGAAAACTGCAGAGCCGACGCTCTAGCACGTCTGGCCTCATCTACAGATACCGGATCGGCCAGGAATGTCCCAGTCGAAATACTGGACAGACCTAGTACCTCCGAAGAAGAGGTCGCCGTCATGCATACCAACGCCGAACCGAACTGGATGACGCCGATCACCGACTACTTGGTCTCCGGGATTCTTCCCCCGGAAAAGGACAAGGCACGTCTCATCAAAACGAGATCGGCTCGGTTCAGCATTATCGATGGTCAGCTTTACAAGAGGAGCTTCTCTCTACCTTACTTATGGTGCGTAACCCCTCAAGAAGGTCAGGATGTGCTAAAAGAGATCCACCTAGGAACCACTCTGGAGGAAGAGCCCTCGCCTACAAGACGATCAGACAGGGTTACTTTTGGCCTACGCTGAACAAGGATGCGGATCATCTGTCTCGCACTTGTCTCAAATGCCAACAGTTCGCCGTGATCTCCCATCAGCCTCCTCAATTGCTGACCTCTATATCCAGCCCCTGGCTGTTCGCGCAGTGGGGACTGGATCTAATCGGCCCAATGCCGAAGGTAAAGGGGCAAGTCACCATGGCCGTAGTAGCAGTCGACTACTTCACCAAATGGGTCGAAGCTGAACCCCTAGCTACCACTACAGCCGAACGGATGGAGACTTTTGTGTGGAAGAACATCATATGTCGGTTCGGCATCCCACACACCATCATCGCGGACAATGGCAAACAGTTCGACTGCAAAAAATTCAGGAGTTTTTGTTCACGTCTGATCATCAACTTACGCTTCGCCGCACCTTACCATCCGTAATCAAACGGACAGGTCGAAGCAGTCAACAAGATAATGAAGAAGACCTTGAAGTCCAAACTTGATAATGCTAAGGGGGACTGGCTAGAACTCTTACCAGAAGTGTTATGGTCCTACTGAACTTCCTACCGCACTTCTACAAAGGAAACACCCTACACATTGGCATTCGGTGTCGATGCTGTTATTCCGGTCGAAATGGGGACTCCTTCATTCGGGACCGGCACATACAACCCAGAGGCGAACGACACCGGACTTCCGCTCGGCCTGGACCTAATCGAAGAAAGGCGAACCAATGCCAGTCTCTGCCGAGCTGCCTACCAACAGAAGGTAGCCAAATACTACAACAAAAGGGTCAGACCAAGAAGTTTCAGACTGGGCGACCTCATCATGAAGAAGAACCCTCTGGCCATCCAGGAGAGCTCATTCGATCCTAACTGAACCGGACCCTACAGGATCACAGGCATAGTCAAGCCTGGCACCTACAACTTAGCCACTCTGGAAGGGAAACCCCTCAAGCATAGCTGGAATGCTGAACACTTGAAGATTTATTACCACTAAATGTGGCTAGGATCAGGGACTGTCCGACCTATCATTTTTTCCAATCAATGAAAAAATGAACACCCCTTTGTACCCATCTTCTTCTCATTTTTGAAGCAGACACTGGGGACTCTACCCCTATACACCCCAAACAAAAAAAATAGATCTAAGTCTCTCCTTCAAAAAAAAAAATAACAAACTTACAAACTCATCAGGTCTATAAACTCCTGTACCGAGCTAGCGTGTCATATTCAGCCCGATGCTCGACATAGTACAGACTCATCAGGTCTATAAACTCATGTGCCGAGCTGGCGTGCCATATTCGGCCCGATACTCGACACAGTACAGACTCATCCGGTCTATAAACTCTTGTCCCGAGCTGGCGTGCCATATTCGGCTCAATGCTCGACACAGTACAGATTCATCAGGTCTATAAACTCCTACGCCGAGCAGGCGTGCCATATTCGGCCCGATACTCGACACAGTACAGACTTATCAGGTCTATAAAAACCCTTGGCCGAGCCGAAGCGACTTACTACAGTCCTAACGTTCGACATGAAATTTCTAAATGGAAAATATACCCTCAAACTAAAACTCTCATCGTGCATGCCAAGCCGATCTGAAAGTAAGTTTGAATATTTTTCTCAAAAATAAAATTCCTAATATCTCAATGGATATATCAAGCCCATCGGGGATCATTAGGGGTTTCTAATTTTTGCTTATTTTCATCATGCTTCTCAGGCTGGTCTCAAAATGCCTTATCACATTCATTTTGTTTTTATCATGACTTTTATTTTTCATCATTTTCTTATCCATCTGTTACTTGTTGTGGTTTTAGTTTCATTTCCGAGCTGAATTGACAACAATTTGGAACAGAAGAAAATACTGAAAATAAATTAATAAACATAATGATTCAAAAAACAAATTGTTCAAAACATACCAAATTCGAGCCACATCTCGGCTCGGGAACAAAAAAAAAAACCAACAAAAATACATAAAACATCTCTCAGCTGGCCCCTCCGAGGTCGGCCCGGCAGTTTTCTCAGAGGACTCATCGCCGAGCTGCACTACCTCGACGCCTGCATTGGGATCAGCTTCAGGGACTGGGGCGATCTCGGGCATTCTATCTATAGGGATCGGAGGACTCTCCTGGGTCGGCTCGGCCACAGACACGATCGTCTCAGTCTTGACTTGGCGATCGGGAGGAGGAAGCTCCTCTTGCTGGCTTTCCTGGTTATCCTCCTCACGTCCGACTCGGCTAAGAAGGACAGGTCCCAGTCTGGCCTCTTTGCTCGGACCACTTCCAGGAGCTCCTTATACCCTTCGAACTGGGCGTCGCCCAACTCCTTCAAGCTCACTTCCCGAGCCTGGCGCTGAGCCACAACCGCCTTCTGCTCAGCCGCCTCGAGATCCCGCTGGAGCTCATCGGCAAACATCCCGAGGTCAATCACCTTCTGCTCTGAGGCCAAGAGCTCCTTCCTGAGCCGAGCTACCTCATCACCTCGCTTGGCCATCTGAAGCCTCAGATCGGCGGATTGCTCGCGCTCCTCCTTGGACAACCGCTCCCTCAACTCCAAATTCCTCTCCCGGAGCCTCTTCATCTTCTCCTCGGCGTCGACCGCGGTTCGCGCCGCCTCGAACTGCCTAAGGGCGAGCTACAAAAGAAGGAAACAATCAGCCCGACCCTATCGGGAAATGACTTTGAAAGTTGAGAAATAAATAAATACTTACCACCATGGCTTGCCGAGACGCGTTCAGGGCCTTGCTCCTGAAGCTCGGCGCCTCCTTCCCTGCCCAGAGGCCCTCCACGACCTTCGGCATGACCACACGCTTGAAGCCCGTGACAAACGGCTCGATAGAGGAATCCACCTCCACTGTCTTCATCGGAGCCGAACCAGAGGCATCGGCACTGGCTCAGTCCGAGCCCTCTTCTCCACCCGAGCTTCAACCTGTGGGCCTTTCCTCTTCTCCGCTTGCCGTGCCGAACTCGGCACGGAAGGCCCGGCCTGGGGTGTGGCCCGAGCGGGCACCGGGGTCAGCTCGGCGGGGACCTGGGCTCCGGCTTCTTCTGGGCACTCCTCGCTGCCCTCTTCCTCAGCTTCACCTCTAGCTCGACAGGATTCATCCCTTTTTCAACTCGGGGGTTCCACCTTGGCACGAACCAGGAGATCCCGCTCGATCCGATCTGAGTTGAGCCGAGCAAGAACTTGGTGGACAGATGCTCCAATGGTTGCTCCTTCACCACGGTGATCTGATCTTTGAGCTCGCCCCGAAGTTTGAATTTCCCCCAGTTGACTGCAAAAAGAACCAAGAGAGTTAGCTTCAAAAATATATATATATATAACAAAATCAATCATCATCATCATCACTAGCAAAGTCTATCCTGGATCGGCCCTCCCAGACGTTGAGTGCCCACCTGGAATCCTAAAGGCTCTAGGAACTCGAGCCGCGGGGGGACTGCTCAGATCGACGAACTCCCAATCCCTAGAGACGAAGAAGTATCTCCTCTTCCAAGTCTTCTGGGATGATGGATTCCCAGTAAGCAGTGGCCCCGAGTACGCCTGAAGGTTGTAGATACTTGAGCTCGGCTCGGCGTCAGTGTTTTCCTCTTCGTTGTCCTCCTCATCTACGTGTTCGGACTCGTGAGCTGTTCCTTCCCGCCCCCGATCCGAACTCACACCCACTTGGGGATTTTCCTCGTCCCCTCGAGGTTGGCACTCCACGCCCGGATTGTGCTCTAGGTCCGAGCCGACCTCAACCAGCTCTTCGGACAATTCGTCCCAATCAGCCTCACCCCCTGGTGGGCTTCGGCTCAGCTCGGCATCACTGTCGCCCTCGAATGCTTCCCCTGAGCCGAGCCGACCACTTGAGTCGATTGTTGACATCCTCAAACACCTTTTTCACTCTCTCTCTTACTTTTTGAATCAAAAAGTGCCTTTTTCAAAAACACTCAAGAACAAAACCCAGAAAACCTGAAAACACAAAAACTCAGAAATGGGAGGAATCACTTACTGGTTTTTCTCCCGCCACACTCTCCGCCCCTCACACACTCAGAACTGCCTCGCCTACGGCCGTGCTTGGTCGGAATCGCAGCTGGACTGCTACTCAAACAGCGGAGGGAGAAGAGATTTCGTTGTGAGAGAGAGAATTCGGAGAAAGAGGAAAAGTTAGGAGTGGTTTTCTGAAAAAATTCGAAAGTGAAGGGAAAAGGGGTGACCTTTTATACCCCCATGCAAATCCAATCCCAACCTTTCATTTTTGGCGCTTCAGATGCCAGATCTTGCCACGTGTCCACATTTAAAATACCCATAAATGAAATGACCCTTACGTTCCCCCATGCAGACACAATCATGAAGAGTTACCCCTCGCATATTTCCAAGATATTTTGGCCAATCAGGCATCATTATCTGCTCGGATTATTGGGAAGTCGGACCTGTCCAGATCGGCACATCTGCAATCAGTTCGGCACAGGGTATGTCATGTATTATTTTTTACAGATAGTGTTTTTCCAACTTCCAATTCATCACGGTCTGTTCGGATCGGAAGTTGGGGGACTTCTGTTTGTGTATAAATCCACATGGATTTAACAACCAATCGTGGATCGACACGTGGCAAGTCAGATCAAACTTCAGGCTTTGACTTTTCAATGGTCAGACTTGGACCTCCACGTCACCATGCCAGCTCAGCACAGTTTTCATTCCCAGTTCGGATCGGCTCATCTCGGTGGACCTCCATGTCCGATCCGACCCGATCTAGAGATCCTCTTAAGAATTGAGTGTTCATCTCTTCTTAGTTATCTCAGCTCGGTTCGGCTCGACCCTTGCTGACCATCTTCTCAGATCAACAGATTATCGTTGGATGATGACTGTCATGTCATACATCGAGCCAGTCTGAACTAGTCCATCCATGCCTGATCCGAACATAGATGTATTCTATACCCGCGTATATGATATCTATGATCGGTTCGGCTCGGATCCCACCGCCATTCTAGAAGGTTGGAGTCAGGATGAACCGCCTCACTCGAATATCTCTGACATATGAGACTTTCCAGCTCACATTCATGATTATTAGGGCATCCCACTTGATCTTCCATCCTTGCATTCAATGCAGCATTGAATGTAAAGGAGGTGGGTAGCTGTGCATGCCACTATTCATGACCGAACGCGTGGCCTCCTCTCAACCATTCACCCTCATGCAGGTAACTTACCCTTCAGCATTTCCTCTGCCTATATAAGCTAACTTATGTGCACAAAAAGAGGGATCATCTAATACACAACTTCACTCACAAAAAGCCTATCAGAATACCTCCTACTTGCTGAGAATAAACCCAGGAGATCTTACCTTGTTCTTCCTCATTCTCCCAAGTTCATTATCTGTTCTTCTTTGTTCTTACACAAACACCTCCAAATACATATCACTGACCTCATCATCGGAGCGTATTTGGCTGGTACCACACCGATCCATCTCCTTTGATTTTGTGTTCGTGCAGGAAGATCTCGAATCAACATCCACTCCAGCAGGGCTTCTGATCAGCCAGATCACCATCTCTAAGTTGTTGCATCTTTCTTACGAAAATTTGCATCAACAATGTGCATGGCTCATTCTTTGAAAAGGGGTTTAAATGGCAAAGTTTCAGTGTGTTTATGGGCCCGAGGTTCGGGGCATTACAATACATGTATGGATTTTATTGTGATTACCATTGTGACCTGAGAGTAAACAGCCTTAGTGTGGTGTCCTTGGGTTTCGATCTCCTAAACCTCATGAGGTGGTGTTTACGGATGGGCTAGTCAAATGTCCTTCTGGGGAGGCTAGCCTATGTGGTATTCAACATGAATGGATACTCTCGCTACCATATGGACGATTGATTAGATTCTGGTATGGATAGTTGGCCATTCGTGTTCGGTCGGCAGGTAAGTGTTCTAAACTTGACACGGGTTGGATTTTTCACAGAAGATGTGTGAAAGCATGTAAAGGTTTTACTCTGATTATTATTGTGGATATTTTGTTGTGTTGCATTGTTTCACCTTGGTTTTCCTCTCATTGAAATCATATATATATATATATATTATATCTTTATTATCATTTTCAAACCTAACTTGAGATTTCTCTCGAGGGGAAGCAATGATCGTATGTGATGCTTACCCCCTACTGTACTCTTGTAAGTGCAGATTTCCCAATGAATGATGACTTGGACTGAGGCGGGTGGCGTAACATCTGTACCTCGTCAATTCTAGTTTCAACTTTAGCTTTCTATCTATCTGGTTTAGATCATTTCTTTGGATCAGTAGTGGTGTCTCCCGTCTTTTGCAATAGGTGTTCTACACATACAAATTTCAGAATTCCTGTATCTTTGACACTATTTCATTAGTTGCCAAATCACTCTGGATATGGGTTGTGATATCTTTGTTGTTTATTTTATTCAATATCTACTTAATGCTTTAGTAGGGTTATTTGTAGTTTGAAACTCATGACCCTCACGGGTTAGCTTTATATTTATGTTTATTAATAATATTTCGAGGTATTATTTAGAAATACATTTTGCTGTAATTTCTATACTTTGATCTAATTCAGACGAAATTTTAAAACATGCTTATCTCGTTTTAGGGAACTTTGGGGTATAATACTTGGTGGTATAAGTATTATATTCTCAAGATTTCTAGAACTAGTGCCACTATGACGTGGCCAGTTTCGGGGTGTCACGGCTACTCTCGTCTCATGTGATTCTTCCCTTTTCTTGTGATTCTTCTTTTTCTTTTCCTCTCACAAATTTATTCTTAATTGTGATTGTTTTGTAAATTTTCCTCTTTTAATTATTTATTGCTTATATTGTTTTGGTTTATTGAAAAGCTATTTTAATCTGGAATTGAGGAGATCAAGCTTTTAACAGAGAGGGAGATGATCTACATAGCGTTTATACCATTTTGATGTGATTATTGTTTTTGGTTTGTACACAAGTCTTCAAATTAGTTTTTTCTTTCTAGATTGTAGTTCCATTTTATTTCTTCTATTCGACATGGTTTCGACCTCTCTTGAACTAGTAAGATAATTTGCCAATATCATAAACTTGGTGGTTTGTAGATATTTTATCTATTTCTTATAATGCAGATAAAGTTTTTTGTTATTACTTAACCTATTGATCAGAACCTTTAACCCATATATGCAATAAGACTCAAAAAATAAGTACAAACTTAAAACGACTGTAATCGAACTCGGAAAGAATCTTACAATTAATCTATTAATTCTATAATAATTACATTGAAAAAAAAAAAAAGCACTCCAAAAATCCCAAACAAGAATAGAGTAGAGAGAAAATTAAAACTGCTATTATAAAAAAAAAAAAAAAAAAAAAACTAAAAAAAACTAAAACTAAAACTAAAACCCAAACAAGAACAAAGTAGTTAATAAATTAATATGAAGAAAAAAGGCAAATTGTTACCCGATTGAGTCTAAAGATCCTTGCAACCATGAACGATTTTTCATTATCAAAAAAGAGAGAAAAGAGAGAACTCCAAAACTATGCCGCTAAAAAATTCACAATTGGCCAAAAAAACAAATTCATTAAAACACTTGGTGATATGGCCTTTGTTGAGTCGTTGGATGATGTTAATGGCCAAGATAGAATAAAATGCAGCTAAATGCATAGTAGTTAAAGCAGAGAAATTGGATCCATTGTAAAGAAGCACACAAAAAGGGTTAGACAGGGCTCAATATGTGAAATACCTAAAAGGTCCGTTTGGTTCAAGTTTTGGAGGCCTGGGAATGAAAAATCAATTTCATTCTCATGTTTTGTAAGTCCAGGGAAAGGAAATCAATTTTTGGCCTAAAGGAATTTGATGTCCTTATTGGAGGGAAATGAAACCCTTGGTAGAGCGATGAAATTGATTTTCCCCCTCTTGGGAAAGTATTTATTGTTTTTTTTTTTTTGGACAAAACTAACTTTGCTATTATTTCAAAATAAATAATAAATTAGGGTACAATTGGAAAATTGATTAAACACAACATTTATTGCTTCCAATTCTTAGTTTACTTTCCAAATCTTACCAAACATAAGAAATAGAATTTCACATTTCATTCCCCTTAGAAAATGCAAAGGAATTGATTTTCCAAAGAATTTTCCATTGTAAAACCAAAGACCCCACGACCTTCAGTATATCAGGACATATAAAACCAACACATCGTAAAACCAAAGACCCCGCGACCTTCCGTAGATCAGGACAAATAAAACCAACCCAAACACGCCTTTCTACAGTTCGCAATGCTCCCGGAGCACCATTGTTGAGGGAATCAAGCTAGTTAAAAAAACCAAAAACAAAAAGAAAAAAGTGGAAAGTGAATAATATGAGTTTTGAGCCTAACGGAATGTACTATTTGAATTTTAAGTGGCGTGAACATGTTTTTTTTTTCTTTCTTGGCAGTCCTTTTAAGGTTATGAGTTATGAGCCTATCACCCGGACGCTAACTGTCAGTCAAGACAGTGAGGGATACGACTTCTATTTCATGTTTCATGCTACCGTAGAAAGCTCTTGCAAGCAGAATCAGGAAGAGTGAATGTGGCAGTATTCTCAAATACTGCAAACATAGAAAATTTGATCAGGAGAATCAGGTGAATGGGTAGAAAGTTTTTTCATTTAGGAAAACCTGTTTTGGGACAACATATATTAGGAGTTAGGCAATGAGTTTCGTTACCTGGAAACGCCCTCAATTGTTGCATCTTCCGTCATAAAACCGAAAATCAAGGATGATGCCAGATATGACATATATTCTGGGGATGCTTCACGTTCACCATTGTTGTATTAACAAAGTAGACTGCCATCTCTGGTAAAATGGGTCAAAACCTTGCCTGCCTGATTTATGAGGTCCTTCGACAACTAGAACTGATAATTTTCTCAGTAGAAAACTTTATGGTAAGTTGTATGCAAAACAGAGATGAGTGGTAAAATAAACAATGAAATATCAGGATAAGAAATGCACAGACATAACAAACACATAAGCAACGTGTTATTAATGGTGTACTTCAGCATGAATTCTTATTGAATTACGGTCTTATACAATCAACAATGTAATCTGTTTGACCAATTAATTTTGGTCATACAACATGAACTGACTACTACAATAGTACATTTGAAGTTTTCTTTTAAACAGGCAGGAAGCTAGGAGGTAGTTACATGCTTACTTCATAAACCTATGCTACAGACTTGAGCGTGACATTCAGCACAGCTTCTCTAGTTGGCAAAGCCGGAATAGCACCTCTCCCGGTCACCGTCAATGCACCACAAGCATTAGCAAACATGAGAGCATCTCTCAGTTTGTCTTCATTCTACATGTCAAATCCAGATGCATGGCCACTTTCTTTAGGTTCACAGATTTAATTCATGGTTGTTTAAAAATAAAAATACTATAAAATATAACTCGAAGACTGTAATATCAATGAACAATTGTAAAATATAATCACACACATAAATCAGGAAAATTTACAGTGAAATTAAAGGGTTAAAAGGCAATACATGTCAAAAACTTTTCTATCATAAAGAATGTTGGGAGTGCAGCTCAAATCAGTTGAGAAAGGCATAAAAAATTGCAAAAACCTATCCTAGTAGGGTTTAGGGTGATGACTAGAATCCCTTTTTTTCTTTCCTTTTCCTTTTTTTATTTTATTTTTTATGCAAATCTAGAACTAGAAGCTGTCCCATCTGCATGAGGATATTTCTTTAATTCTTTTTGATAAGAGTATGAAGATATATTTTCCTATGCAGACTTTAGTATATCCATTTTAGTAAGTTTTTAATTCACAGTGGTCCAGTGATTTTATTATATTAATTCCCGTTGTTTAATTTTCGACATCATGAAGGGTGGTTATTCTTCTGCAAATATATAATTATATATAAACATAGTTTTTTCACTTGTAGAAAGTTCTGTAAAGTATCTGTATCTGAGATACAGTACCTTTAGCAAAGAGAGATCAACAGCTAGTTGTGATAGTAATCCAGCTACAAATGCATCCCCAGCACCAGTGGTGTCCACCGCATCTACCTTGAAACCCTTGACTCTTCCACTGAACTCCTGCAAATACACATATATTTGCGGTTTCTAGTTTACAATACTAGGAAACAAAATAAGTTACTGTTATTTTAGCTGAAACAACATCATCCCTTGATTTTCCAGAAAATAAAAAGAAAAAAGGAGCAAAAGTTAAGAAAACAGAGCAATCTGTACTATATAATTGATTTTCCCTTGATACTCCCTTTTACACACATGCATGCCCACACAAGGGCAAACACACACATGCACGGGGGTGCGGGGGCACACACAAACTCTATACATAAGAATTGTTCTCTAGAGAGGATGTCCGCATTTTTCGAAATTTGCGGATGCCGACACAGTGCTAACATGGGATAGATAGTGTGTCGACATAGATGATGTGCTGCAGCAAGTTTTGGAATTGGGAAAAATTTACAAATAGGACACATACTTTGATGGTTGTTTCATTTCAGGACATTAATTTTGATTCGTGTTAATGAAGGACATATACTTTTATTTTGTGTCAATTAAGGACCCTGTTTTATCTCAACTTTGGCTTGATATTGGACCCATCAAAACTCTACCAAATTTAGCAAACTTATATTTGGTTTAAAGCTATGCATCTCCTCTTTACAACCATATAAAGATCATTTAAATCGAACATCTACAACTCCAGATAATTGGCCTAAAAGTAGGGTACCTGAAACTGTCCAATCGGACCTCTGAAAAAAAATTTGGAAAATCAAACAATTTCGGGTACCCTACTTTAGGGCCGATTATCTAGAGTTGTAAAGATCCGATTTGGGTAATCTTTATATGGTTGTAAAGAGTAGATACATATCTTTAAACCCAGTATAATTTTTCTGAATTTGGTGGAGTTTTGATGGGTCCAACGTCGGGCCAAAGTTGAGATAAAAACTGAAAAAAAAAACATGGTCCTTAATTAACACAAAATGAAAGTATGTGTCCTTCATTAACACAAAGCAAAATTAATATCCTGAAATGAAACAACTATCAAAGTATGTGTTCTGTTTGTAAATTTTTCCCTTTTGAAATTTCATGTCGACATACTGTCTACCCCATGTCGACACTGTGTTGACATCCGCAAATTTTGAAAAATGCAGACATCCTCTCTAAAGAAGGACTGCTATACATAATATCTCCAAGCCATGTACCTTGTGTTATTGATTTCTCGTATTATCACCATAATTAAAGCTTCTACTTCAATCTACTTAAGAATATATATTTCCGATTGCGATTGTTGGTTAATTATGTAATCATTTAACATATTTAAAAAATTATATCTACTACCTTAATCAATATGTTCTGCTATTCAAGAATTCACTCGACAATAAGGTCAAACTTTTTTTATGAGATTGCGAATAATATCAAACAACAACCAAGATTGATATAAAATTCACCTCATAATATCATCTCAATATATATTTTGTTTTTTGAACAATAGAAATAATAATA
Organism: Dryas octopetala; assembly: GCF_963921425.1. NCBI lineage: Eukaryota > Viridiplantae > Streptophyta > Magnoliopsida > Rosales > Rosaceae > Dryas > Dryas octopetala. The sequence goes on from NC_141371.1 coordinate 21,695,826, forward strand.
AGTTGAGGTACTTTCACTTACTATATTATTACTCGATGATTCACATATAAGGCATGTGTCGACATGCAATTTATAACTAGCATGATTAACTTAATTATAGCATAATCATAGGAGTTGACTTTAGACGTTACTTGTACATAAAGACTTACCCAATTTGTATATCATCACATGACTATATATACTTCCTACGGAGAAGAATAATTGGTATCTGAAAATTAATCTTAATTGCTCTATTTTGTCAATAACAATAACTATCATTTAGTCACAAAATTTTGTGCAAACACGCACTGTAGTGAATTAACACCCCCTGCGATCTTGTTCTTGATGTATTCTAGAGTTAAAACAGATATAGCAAACACACAGATAATACCAGCAAATAAGACACACGAGAAACACCAAGATTTGTTCTTGAGGTTCGGCTAACTTTGCCTACGTACCCGTGTGATCCTTTGAGAATCACAGCTGCCCCATGATTAGAAAAAGAGTTACAAGATTTTGTTGAAAAACCCTAGAACTAACCCAACCCGCAGCCACTTTTTCTCTCTACTTGATCACAAAAGCTCTATCTGTTTCTGGTGCTCTGTCAGTTAATTAACAAGCCTTGCAGCAGCCTATTTATAAGTTTATAGGCTGCATACAATAGGTTACAGATGAGAATTCCTTTTCCTAGTAGAATTAGGTAATAGGCTAATAACTAATTCTAACCTTGTACACTTGGGAAAACTCAGAACTTCCTTAACTAGGAAAAGCCTTGCGCAAGCCTTCTAGCATTCCTAAGAAAACTGTACCCAACTAGGAATTATCTAAAACTGCTACTTTCCTATTTTAATCACTTTCCAGAAACATTCCGGCGAGCCAAACACAACAATCTCCACCTTGGCGAGTCGGAACCAAAGCCATGAATGTTGTACCTTCGAGATATTCTCTAGTCTTGAAGTAACCTCGAACAAACCTCCAAGAACCCCTTCACATTGGCAAAAAACCTATTGCCTCAATGCACCTTAAGTGAAAAGGTGCTCCACCTCAATTAACTAACTTTGAAGATTGACCAAGCTCAAACCGAGCTTGTACCTTCGAATCTTAATTGCAGCCTCAAGATTCTCTTCACCTTTTGTTCCATAAACCCATTCATGGTCAACGTTCTCCTTGGATTTAGGAACTAACTTCCAACCGAAGTTCCTTTGTAGAGACAACCTAGCACACCTCCAACGTTCCCATTCCTTGCTCTCACAAGCCCCCTTGAATGTAGCCAGATTTCCCTTACTAACACCATAGTAACCTCTGTCATTTTCCCACCAAAAATTGTGAGTTAGCTTGATGGTACTTTTGGGCTTGGACTACCTTGTGCTTTTTTGCTCCACCTGTTCTTGAACCTTTGTTGATTGTTGTTGCTGTCCAAACTCTTCAACCCTTGTGTCATGCTCCACTAGCTCAGAGTTGGCCTTCTCTTGAACTGAATTTACCTTCATAACCACCTTGGTTGCCTTCATGGTTGCATCTTCCTTAACAACAATCAAACCTTCCTCATCTTCCTTGACTTCCGTTGCTGCATCTTTGAAGTCAATGTTTGATGAATAACTAAACAAGCAACAATCATGGTTTGTTGCTTCTTCTTCCTTAGCCGTAGCATTTATTTGATAGGACTCTTCCTTTGTAAGATGATGCCCTTGCTCTCCCTTGTCACAATGCTCCAGGAGCTCAACATCCAAGCTCTCTTTGGTAGACGCAGCTGCTCCACCTATCACTGTAACTCCGGAAAGCTTGTAGAGATTATTAGATTGCACAACTCCCTTCAGGATCACACTTGATCCTTTTGAGACTTGAAGCTTCCCTGCTCTAGACTTGAATGCATACCCATTCTTCTCTAGAGTTCCAAGAGAGATAAGATTTCTTTTCAATGTAGGAATATATCGCACATTCCCAAGCAACCTAACAATTCCATCTTGCATCTTCACCTTGACTGTGCCGACGCCATGAACCTTGCACACAGAGTTATCCCCCAACAAAACTTTGCCTCACTAGATTCCTCATATGTATGAAACCACTCCTTGTTTGCACACATGAAAACTACATCCGGAGTCCAAATACCAAGCATGTGGAGTAGAATTACCCGGAGATACCACCAAAAGCTCCCCATCGTCGACCACGACGTTACTTGAGTTTTCAGCCCTTTTCTTCTTCTTCTTCTCCAGCCATATCTGGCAATCCCTTTTCCAATGGTCTAGTGAACCACACTCGAAGCAACCACCTTCATCGGAATCATTGGACTTCCCATTTTTGCTAGATATGCCCCTCCTTTCCTTCCCTCGACTCTTCTCCTTGCCCTGAGCATAAAGGCCTTGTGATGACTCGCCTTCAGTCAAATCATCTAACTTTGCATATGACTGGAGCGCTTACACCACGTCATCAAGCTTTAGAATCTCCTTTCCAAACATCAAAGTTGTTCGGAAGTGCTTGAAAGAAGATGGTAGGGATCTCAGAAAGATGATAGCCTTATCATCATCCTTGTAAACTTCTTTGACCTTGTCGAGATTAGCTATGCAATTCTGCAATTTGCATACATGATCCGCTACATCTCCACCTTCTTCTAGTCGAAGTCCGAAGAGTTCATCCTTCAAGAAGAGTTTATTGGACACCGTCTTGCCCATATAAATACTCTCTAACTTGTCCCATGCTTCTTTGCTGTCATCGCCTCTGTGATGTGAGATCTCACGGATCTTGTGAGGTGGATCTCTATTGAACTCTTTGCCTTCTTGAGAACCTTGTTCCATGTTCCTTATGACGTGGTTGTCGGCTTCTCACCAAGAAGTGCATCATCCAGATCCTGCTACACCAGCACGTTCTTCATCATCCGTTGCCAATCTGTAAAATCATCCTTGCCATCATATGGCTTCAAAGCAGGCCTTAAATTCCCTAAGTCCATGCTTCAACCTCCTCTAGACATCGCAAAAACCTTCTAGCCAACCTGGCTCCGATACCAATTGTAGTGAATTAACACCCCCTGCAATCTTGTTCTTGATGCATTCTAGAGTTAAAACAGATATAGCAAACACACATATAATACCAGAAAAATAAGACACAAGAGAAACACCAAGATTTGTTCTCAAGGTTCGGCTAACTTTGCCTACGTTCCCGTGTGATCCTTTGAGAATCACAGCTGCACTATGATTAGAAAAAGAGTTACAAGATTTTGTTGAAAAACCCTAGACCTAACCCAACCCGTAGCCACTTTTTCTCTCTACTTGATCACAAAAGCTCTATCTATTTCTGGTGCTCTGTCAGTTAATTAACTAGCCTTGCAGCAGCCTATTTATAAGTTTATAGGCTGCGGCATACAATAGGTTACAGCTGGGAATTCCTTTTCCTAGTAGAATTAGGTAATAGGCTAATAACTAATTCTAACCTTGTACACTTAGGAAAACTCAGAACTTCCTTAACTAGGAAAAGCCTTGCGCAAGCCATCTAACATTCCTAAGAAAACTGTACCCAACTAGGAATTATCTAAAACTGCTACGTTCCTATTTTAATCACTTTCCAGAAACATTCCGGCGAGCCAAACACAACACGCACATACATGGAGAGAGATGGCCAGAAAAGTAGAATACATCTGAGGAAATATTTGGAAGCTCACCTTGGTGTAATACCTGCAACCATCAGGGCCCTCAGTGACAAGCAGTAACTTAAGATTTGGGTGGTACAATTTGCGAACAACGTTTTCATCATATGGATCTTCTCCTTCCGTTAGAAAAGAAATCTCTTCTTCACTTATCTGTAAAAAAATCGTCTAAATTTCAGAGGATGTAGATCCATTTAGACTTATCATTTTCCTTTGATCCATTTCAGAAAAGGAACAGGAAAACTCAAATGTGAACCAACAGGTGTGTAGTCTGCATATTTAAAGGTTAGACCACCTTGATAATATCAGCAGTCTCCCATATACTCAAAATTCCTTCTCTAGCACTCTTTGCAGAAGGCCACAATGGAAGCCTGAGGTTGGGATCATAGGACAGATATACTCCAGCATCCTTTGCAGCTTTTGCTGCTGCAATATGGGCTGACTTGCAAGGTTCCGTAATAAGACTTATAGAACCATAATGTAAGATTTTTGCCTGCCACAGGAAGTTTAAGATATGCATTGAACATTACTATAAAGAAAAAGACTAAGTCAAATAAAAAATCAATCATGAAAACTCAAAAAATGAAGATTATGGAAAGGGGACATAACACAGGCATAGTACATATCCAACAATAAGAAGAGCCCAACAAGGTGACCTAAAATGAAAACAGACACAGAAACTGGTGTAGGCAGCAATCATGAGGTCTGAGGGGGCCTGGAATAATAAAGAGTTCAAAATTTGAGTATCCTTCTTACATGATGTGGAATACACATAATTGAAAGATTGGTAGGCTTACCAGCAGGATGATTAATATGATAATAGACTGTGCATGATATAAGGTTCTCTAGATGTTGCTTTGCTATATTTTGACTACTCTACAACAGTAATTTTCACTGTTGTTATTTCATCACCACTAATAGAAATTGTTTCATACCTTCCTAATTAGGTCAAAATCAAGTTCAGCTTCTTGAAGCAACATATCAGCACTAGGATTACGATAAAACATGAACTCACGTTCCCCATCACTCCTCAATGTTACAAATGCCAAAGCAGTTCGTGCACCAGGATCAAAACGCATCCCTGCATTGTTCACATTATTCTCCTTTAGTATATCAGCAAGCATGTATCCAAATTCATCTTCCCCCACCTGTGAGGATTGCATAAATATGAAATGATATGATTAGCTTTACCATTTCAAGATTTTATAAAACAGTAAACAACTGACATAACAAAAAGAGAAACATTTTCTTTTTGTATCGTGTCTGTGTAATGCATAAGAAACAAAAATTAGTGTACAAGTGTTGTGGCATCATGCAATATTAGAGTTAAGTATGGATGAGTTTTTTTTTTTTTTTTTTTAATTTATTCAATTCGCGAAAGTCTTAAATAATGAGTAAAAAGAAAATCATATGAGGTAAAAAGACAATTTTCATATTATATATATTATTCGTATTAGCAGGTCATTTCGTGTTGTGTTATTTCATGTTTGTGTAGAAGACTAGTCAACCTTGCTTCACCTATTTAATTAATCTATGTTGGCTGACTCAACTAACCCCAACCCATTTATTAATGGGAAAATTTGAGAAAAAGGACTCCAACTTGTGTGTCGGAGCCAGAGCAGTACTCCCCCTTCAAAAGTGCATCTGTTCGGACTATTACTTCACATAAGCGTCAAATGAGGCTATTCCGTCAAATCTGTTAACACTTTTCGTTAAAAATATTAAATATTTTTTTCTCACTATTAAAATATTTATAAAAATTAAAAAATAACACTAAAAGAAGAAAAAAAATTAAAAAACTAACTCACAGTCATAGAAGAAAAAAAAATGGAGAAACTAAAAGAAGAAAATAAAAAGGGGAGGAGTAGACCTCCCTCCCCCAACCCGACCCTCCTCGATCCCCAGCCCCACCCCCACAGCAACCCCACCCCACCCCACACCAGTTTTTTATTTTTTATTAATTTTCTTCTTTTAGTGTTATTTTTTGGGGTTTTTCTTTAAAAACCTAGATCTAGAACCCATTGTGCGTTGTTCTAATCGGGTTTGGGGGGGGCTGGGAATCGAGTTTGGGGTCGGAGGGGGACAGCGGAGAGATCGTCGCTTGTTCTCTGCTGGCAGGGTAAGGATCTCATCTCAGCCATCCTTGAAGCTGTGGAAGGCTTTAATCATGTCCATGTTATTGATTTTGATATTGGCTATGGTGGACAATGGGCTTCTTTTATGCAAGAGGTTGCCTTGAGAAATGGTGGTGCGCCATCTCTTAAGATCACTGCAATTGGGCCTAAGTGAAATGTGTTGCTAGTTGGATTGGGTCACTTAACAGTTGGGCAATCATTGTCACTGTGCGACAGTAACAATTTAAATTGCACAATTAATTGTTACTGTTAGCAATTGCAATCATTGTCACTATAGGACAGTAATTATTTAAATTGCAAAAATACTCTATTAATTGTCACTGTGCGACAGTGGCAATCATTGTCACTGTTTTGCTTACTTTAAAAAAAAAATCATGAAAAAAAACATAACGTGGACTTATTTGTACAGAGTGTGGACTGTATTTTTACAAAGTGAACCTATTTATCATTCCAACTTTTTAGGTGAGTTTCTTTGTACAATGATGTCTAAAATGGACTTCTTAGTAATTTACCTTTATTTTTTTAAGTTTTTATAAAGATTTTAATGGTGAAAAAAAATATTTTAATATTTTTAACGGAAAGTGTTAACGGATTTGATAGAATAGCCTCATTTGAGGCTTAAATAGATGCTCTCCTTTTCCTAAATAAACTAACAACAAGAATTTGGATGCATATGTTTACAATGATACCTTCCCAATAAAAGCTGATGAGCCACCAAGACGAGCTATGCCAACTGCAACATTAGCAGGGGCTCCTCCAGGAGCTTTTTTAAATGCAGGTGCTTCAGCCAATGAAACTCCATTAGTAGTTGGGACAAAATCAATCAGCATTTCCCCAAAACAAACCACAAGGGAGGATTCTTTTGTGTTTAGCAGTGCATCTCCTGGAAATGCTTTCCCTAAAATATATAACAGTCAAACAATGAAATGCTCAGTTTTTTAACGAAAGGACAATACTGCTATGAAGTAAACAGATGACCAAAAGCAGTATGGTAATGTCAATCATGATTCAAGTCAAATGAAAAGTTCCTTCATTGTGTTCATGTAGTCCAAATAAATAAAACACAAGCTTACTGTTGTAATTGCTGGCCACTCAAGCACAAAGTGTAGAATTTTAGGGCCCGTTTGGTATCCTACTTAAATTTTTTTTTTCAAAAATTAAGATTTTTTTTTAAATGTGAGTTTTCAAAATCAATTTTCAAAATTTGAAAACGTGTTTGGAATGAAATTTGAAAACAATTTTTAAATTTAAAAAATAATGACAGCTAAGAAAGAAAGAAGTGTAAAAAAAAACCATGTTTTATCATTTTTAAAAAGAGGTATGTTTTTGAATTTTTTTCTAAAAACTGTTTTTGAAAACGGTCTACCAAACACGTTTTCTTGACTAAAACTTGTTTTTTTGTTTTTGAAAAAAAAAAATAGTTTGTGAATAGAATACCAAACAGGCCCTTAGGTTTCCAAATTTATGGCATGTATATGTTCTACACGATGGCATCCCAATGAAGGGTCAAGTGCATTAACAAAGACAGTTAGAAAGAGGTACAGCTTAGAGACCTAAAGAGTATCAAGTTTAAAGGTGGAGCTAGGACAAAGTTTTGACGGTCAAGATAGAGTCAAGACAATTAAAACCAGATCAAGACATTGCCCAACCTATTAGAGTACTTCAAGGGTTACGTTTGTGTTAAAGAGACTGAACAAGGCTAAGTTCTTGACCCAAACTTAGCGATAGGGTGTGTCTGAGAGTCTAGGATAGTCCAAACAAAGTTTAGGATATGTCTAGGATCCATAGAAATAACCAAACCCCAAAGAGAAATTTGGATGTGTCTAGGATCCTTAGAATAACTAAAACTCCAATAGACATTTAGTTGAAAGAAGAAAAATAAAAACAGACCAAATCATGACCAAGATTGACACTCTCGGTGACCAAAAGCTGTTCTGGTTGACTAGGACATTGGCTGGTCAACCAGCCATGCTCTAGGTAGACTGACAGGTTGTTCCAGGGGACCAACCACCTCCATCTGTCTCCCAAGGTTTTTTTGGTGTACCAAAGCCTTTGGTTTAACAGTAACTTATCCCAGTTAACGAAGATTTTAGAACCTCACATATCAAATGCATTTTAAATGATGAGAGCTAATAGATCTTTTGCCCTTAAATACCCCTATAGCTCTCACAAGAGAGCGTAGGTTGAGAACCAGAGCCCTTAGCCTAAGGGTTCTAACGATAGTGAAAGAGTGATGCCCCTCTAACCTCTCCCATGGATTAGTGGATTTCCCACCTTCCCAGTGGAGAACATTGTTGTCGACATTGAGTTAAATTTTTCTTTTCTTTGTCCTCGGTTCTTAAATATTATTATTGACATTATTTGTGTATGGGAAACAAATATAGGCACACACACCCTCTTCTCTAGATGTTTATGGTTCATTAACCTACAAATCATATGAGCTTGGATTTTCTATGTTTTTTGTCGTGAGGATTGTGCGTGGTTTAAGGTTAACCAATTGTGAAGAGGACTGACTTTAGTTTTAGGGTTGTAAAGGTTAACTTATCAAACCCCAATTTAATTAGTAGACTTGTTTGGGTTTGGCCAAAGGGGGTTAGGGTGGATGTACATGTTAGACAACCACTAGGCCCCAAAAACTTAAGTTGTTAGGGAATGAGCCAACAATGTATATCAAGCTAACACCCTCACATGTGCAGTCCCATCTTGCACCCAGAGAGGCAAAAAAGTGCAGACAAAAAAAAAATATAGGTACAGCCCCACCTTGCACTTTGCAAACCAACAAAGAAGTGAGGATTAAGGCTTGGAGGTTTCAACCACAGAACCTCCTACGACCAAAACTCTTATGCCATGTTGGACAGCCACTGGACGACAAAAGCTTAAATAACCATGTATTTCAAGCTAACAATATTCATGTACCCAAACCACACCAAAATACTGGTGTTCTTGCGATAATATAGACTGATTTATCTTAGCAATAATTTGTTTCTGCTTTAAATTTCTAGAATTGTTTGAATATCGGTTGATGAGTACTGGACTGACAATCATATGTCAGCATTAGTAAATTAAACATTAGAACTTGAACTTGCATTAATTAAAAATAATTTTTAGGTTCAACCGACCATGTAATGGAATAGCACGATATATTAAACATTGCAACATCAATTAAAATGCTTCTAACACCAATTCATGAAATCATTAGATTCTTCCAACATTGCAAGAATTTATTAGATTAAAATATCAATTGGAAGAATAAAAACTTGGTGAAGAGCACATATGGTAAAAACAAGCTCTCATACTTATCTGAATAAATTTCCGTAAAAGGTTAGTGATGCAGTTCCACTCTAAGCCCAAGACACACCACATGTACCAAGAGTAACCATGATCCAAAATACCCCTAGCTCCAAATGTGCAATCCAAAGCGGTCAACGCTATGCAGTACTTCCCTCCGGAGAAGTTTGAGTTCAAATTACATTCCATCTTGGAAATATAACAGATCACTCCAAATCAGGGACCATGACACTTATCTAAGCTATGAATCCCTCCAGGACTGCCAAGAGCATTTCCCTAACTAGACTCTCAGCTACTATAAGGGACCCAATGCCTCCTTCTACAAGGTACGCAAACCATGATTAGCTAAACCTAGCTACCTTAGTGTTCTAACCTCTTTAATTACTAACTTCACCATCGGAGTTATTTGGCAAATACCACACTGGTGTCTAACAACTTCCAAGGTCATTTGTGTTGTTTCACAAAGGCACTCAGGCCATTGTCTGTGGTCAGGCCATTGTCTGTGGTAGCAAGTTTTCCCCACTACAATAGGTTAGGCTAATTTTTTTTTTTTTTTTTTTTTTTTATAAGAAACGAAATTTATTAGAGAGAACAGAAGTACAAAAGGAAAGATAAGTGGACAAGATGTCCACCAAAATTAAACAAACACCAGATCACTCAACCTGCCAACAACCCCCAAAAACTTAAGCATACAAACCCTCTATCAAGTTAGGCTAATCAATGACTCAATTACGCAATTATAGACCTTGACTTCACATGAGCCTAACAGATAATATACCACAGATGTTAGGCGAGTGGAAAATGCAAATCACTTGGACTAGAAGGAAAAAAACATAAAGTACATAAATTAGAAACAACTATATCGTGTAGAATAAAATGAACATAATTTAAAATATTTCATAAACAAAATTAATGGTCACCAGATTAGGGAATTACAATTACAAAGTAGGAGCTTAAATTAGAAATATCAATTTAGAGTTAGGTTAAGAGGAACCAACCCTCAAGAAAATAAGTCAAGGTACAAGTCTAATGAGGTAGATCAAGCACATAAGAATTGGGCCAATGAAGAGAAAAACAGGTTAAGTTCTAACTTCTATCAGTCCTCCCTCTTGGATGCCACACAAAGATACAAAATAAATAAATATTGTCTTTTTAGTAATTTTAAAATATAATAATAATATGCTGGGAATTGCAAGAACTGAGAGTCCTCCAAACTGTTTTGGTCCAACAGATTGGGAATTCGCGTCTGGCCTCTGGGCACATCAGAACTGTATGAGTTCACCGGGGTGAAGATTGCCGCTTTCATTGACAACCAGCAACTAGCTTTCCCAAAATAAAAAATGGAAGATTTGTTGCTTACTGCTTACAAAAACTGACCTGTACTATAGGGTAGACGTTGCAAGGTCATGCCGAGAAAGTCCAAAAGCCACCACTCGAAATATGGGAAACTTCATCCAGTCCATGATGGAAATAATTGGAAAAGACAAAAGTGAGTGACACATACACTCACTTCTTGAACTACAGTAGTGTTCCATATATTACTTTAACTGGTCACAATTGCACGAGATTTCAGGAGTATCAACTATCAAATTACGAAAAGCGTTCATAATTGCTTACATGTTTGTAATTCCAAATGGCTTTATCTAAATTACATGAGGGCGGTAATGCTTATAATGGATCCTCTCCTTTGCCCTTCCTATTCTTCACAATTACATTAAAAAGCTCCGAAAAGGAGATTATTCAAGACTTGCTGAAACAAGCAGTATGGTGTCAATTTGTTGAAGCCTTACAAAGACCTTAAAAATATGGTCCTCCACCATAGTTGTCTAAATATTAATTCTTGGCATCTAATTCATAAAGTTAAATGTGGGAAGGGAGCATGAAAGGGTGGATTTTGACACGATTCGATTTCAGCTATGATTTGGAAGCTTAATGCTACACAAATTCAGGCAATGTGGGCAAGTGTTAGCTGAAAGTAAATTATGGTCCAATCGCTATCCCAATAATGATCAATGTTGATTTTATTAAGGTATATCCCCTCTCAAGAGTTAGGTAGGTCCAACCATTTCCAAATAGATTCCTGATTGTTAGGACTTAGGGTTCAATTAACTATGCTGATTTGTCTACACTCATTAGGCAGACAATATACCTAACTGCCTTAATCTTGCATATTATGCTGGAATTGTTTTTCTGTGCCTAGATTGTTTTAGCCCTGACCAAAACCATTCTCCTTATCAACAGCATTCTCTATTACAGAACTTTCCAATGCCTTTCCTTTTTGTTTGCTTTGCCTACGGAGATTACATAGGATTTGGTAGGCATGGTGGCATACTAAAATCTCTTCATAAGCATATGCTATCTATTCAAAAATCTTATTTGGATTGCCTTCAAGTTTCAGTTATCCCAGTGTTGTTTTTACATTTTTCTTTATGTTCACTAGTTAAATGGTCACCAAATATCTCTAGCTGCTTTCACTTCAATTGCACAAGACAAGTAAACGAATTGGACAGTAGAGTTAGACAAATAAGTCATTTCACATATCTTGTAAAGAAGCAGCAATCAGAACAATCGTTGATTCAGTTCTGGTCTCTACCTCCTCTTTTAGGTTAAATTGTCCTCAATTCCACAAAGTGGTTCTAACACTTCTGATATAAAATACCCATATAAAAATATGAAAAAATAATAATAATTTGTTGTCGGGGTAATTTTGATTGGTAAGTGGCAAGAAGTGTATACAATGGCCCAACAAATTGTGAAATTAAAAAAATTATCACTCGATTAGTGGACCAACCCACACCATGAAAACTACAGTCACAGGAAATTAAACAAAGAACAATTCACACAATGTATCAAGAAAATTCAATCCAAGAACATCAAAATCGCCCTTACTTATATAATCCATTGAGCTAAGAAGTAGATAACAAGTAAAACTAAGCAAACTCATTTGTCAACGGAGGCTGATACAATTCCAAAACCAAGCATACCTTGTACATTCGATCTGGCAATAGAACTGAGAGGCGGACAAGAAAACGCCGAGGCTCTCACTGTCCTTTGACTAAGACATACCGAATTGCCAGGTAAAGAAACCACACCACTGAAGCAGAAAGCACTTGAATGAAGAGCCATCAAAACAAACAACTACCCAAATTACAGAGACTCAGATCAGTCTTTTAAAGTAGTTGACTTCCAAAAGTGCTTTTACTGGGAAGCTCTTATGACTTTCTCCGAAGAAAATGGCTGAGCCTAAGGCAGTTAATCATCTTAGTGTTTGTTGATGGGTATGGAACAGGAAGAGAGAGACTGGGGTCAAGTAGCAGCGGAGAAAGCAAGGGAGTGAAGTAGCTTAATGTTTGTCAGCTTGCCACTGCTCTTTTGGACAGCCAGCAACTTTGATCTAAAGCCGGTAAGCCAATAAACTTTTGTGTTCTGCTCAAAATACCGTACCAATTTTTGTAAACACTAAATTCCAATTATACCCTTTGCACAACTTAAAAAAAAAAATGCAAAAACAGAATTCACCCAAGCCTCATCCATCGCCAGCAGCTCTATGACCCGCAGCTGGTGAGTACCAAAGATAGAGATAGATAAGAAAAGAAAAATAAGTGATCGGATTTTTTTTGGTCAAAAAATAAGTGATGTAACTCTCATTGCCAGAAGAAAGGGATATTTCATTGACCAAAGTCCGACCTTACAAATTATAGTCAATTACAAATAAATTAATAAAACTTCTCAAAGTTACATATTAGTCAGATACACTCTTTCTTAATTTTATTTTAACTAGTCACCGTTGACCAAAATAAAAAAGATATAAATTACAATAGATCAACAAACATACATTACTATGCGGATTTAGATTGTATTAGGTTTGTGTCTGACTGCTACGCAACAAAACGGCTTAGGATTTAGACTCTTGGTGCCTAAAATCTGAAACCTAAATCTTAAGTCATAAACTCCATAACCCTAATTCTAAACTCTAAACCTCAATTCTAAACTTTAAACCTCATTTATATATCTTAAACCTCATTTTTTTACCCTAAACCAAATCAAGGTCACATCGTAATTTTATGCCCATAAGTCGAAGAAGGGTGGGTCGCGGTCCCTGTCCAAGATCAACTTTTCTTTACAGCGCTGAATTCTTCATTCTGACCCGGCCAACAAGGTCGAGCTAACTCTAGTTGTTAGCATTTCGTCCGGCTTGACTTACACGACCACTTCTAAAGGTTCTTGGCCGATAACATGTCTTTCTACTGGCCGGGTTACTACAGAGCTTAACCTTCTTGGAAGCCGCCCGTGGTCCCCAGCATGTTCAGCTTCCATCTCCTGGCCTCCGCCTGTTGCCTTTGCATGCAGCTCTTTTTAGTTTTAAACAAGGGTTGGATTTCATGTGTACGAGGGTCACGGCCATACCATCTATTTTCAGTAGGTATCGGTGGTTTGAAATTCCTTGGAATTCTAATACTTTTTTTTTTTGGCAGCATATTCCTCATCATAAAAATGACGGTCAAAAGACAACCGTCTTTTCACAGATGGAGATTCCTCGTGGCACCCAGCTCGTCAAATTTCCTCCAACTGATCATACAAATTAATTGGTTGGTATTTCTTTGTCTTCTCGTTGCATCAGACACGTAAAAAAATACAAAGCTTAACTGGGAGAGTTGCAACCCTGAACCGGTTCATATCCAAGTCAACTGATGACCAATGTCTGCCTTTCTTTAAGGCTTTGAAAGGGGCAAGGAAAACCATTGACTGGACTCCCCAGTGTGTGCAAGTTTTCCAAAATTTGAAGAAACACATGGGTGAGCCTCCCATATAATCCAAGCCTGAAGAAGGGGAAGAGGTGTTCCTCTATCTTTTAGTTTTTGACTTAGCTCTCAGCTTAATGTTGGTTAGAGAAGTTAACGGAGCTCAGCACCAGGTTTTCTACACCAGCCGAGCACTCCTTGACACAGAAACCAGGTATCCCAAGTTTGAGCGGATAGCCCTAGACCTAGTCTCTTTAGCTCAGAAATTGCGCTTTTACTTCCAGGCTCACTTTGTCGTGGTTCTAACTAATCAACCACTGAGACAAATCTTGGCTAAACCTGAAACTTCAGGTCGACTCATTAAATGGTCCATCGAACTCAATGAGTTCGACATCAACTTCCAGTCAAGGACAGCCATAAAGGCTAAGGCGATCTCTGATTTCATTTATGAGTCCACAATCACAAAGGAAGATCTAAAGCACGTCACTGCTCCCCCTACCTCAGATGTGGATCCTGCAACGAGCAATGCCCAGGCTTAGATCGATGTTTCTACTTGGACTATATGTGAACGAATCTTCCAACCTAATGGGAAGTGGATTTGGTCTGGTCCTTGTATCACCATAATAGATCGTCATTGAATATGCTCTTTGCTTCAAATGACAAGCCTTCAATAATGAAGCTGAGTACGAAGCTCTCATCGCTGGGCTTAGATTGGCGAAAGAGTTGGGAGTAATAAAATTAAAGATCTTCAGCGACTTCCAACTCATTGTCAATTAAATCCTGGAAGAATATGAAGCTTGAGAGCCAAACATGACGGCCTACCTCAAAAAAACCAAAGGCTAAGTCATTAGACAGCACTACGACTAAGCGAATGGAAGACTTTGTGTGAAAGAACATAATATGCCGGTTTGGCGTACCACACAACATCATAGTCGATAATGACAAGTAGTTCGACTACAAGAGGTTCGAAAGTTTTTGTTCAGGTCTGAACATCAAGTTGTACTTTGCAACCCCCTATCACCCCCAGTCGAACTAACAAGTTGAGGCTATCAAAAAGATCATCGATAAAACATTGAAGTCCAAGCTAGATGGAGCCAAAGGCAACTTGCCTGAACTCTTACTTGAAGTGTTATGGTGAACTCAGTCTGGATACGATCGAAGAAAAGAGGACCGAAACCAACTTATACCGAGCAGCTTATTAATAGAAAGTGACCAAGTATTGCAAAAAAAGGGTCAACAAGCCAAGAAACTTCAAACGAGGTAAACTCATTATGAGAAAGAGCCTGTTGACTATCAAAGAGAGTTCTTTCGATCCAAATTGGGATGACCCTTACAAAGTCATTAATGTGGTCAGGTTGGGGACTTACCATCTAACCACCTTAGCTGGTAAACCTCTCAAACATAACTGGAACGCTGAACATCTGAAGACTTATTACCAATAAACCATGTAATCAAGATTGGGAACTGTCCGACCTAATCATCTTTTGACTATTTAAATGAATAACTCATTCATCACTCTCATTATATTTCTTAGCTTATGAAGCAAACACTGGGGACTTCTACCCCTGTACGCTCCTACACTTAGCAATAAAACTACCTAATTATTTCCTTCAAAACCTAACAGACCCCAAAGGTCTTTAAATACCTTTGGCCGAACTGGCGTGACCTTTAGTCTCAACGCTTGACAAGAAACATAACCCAAAGGTCTTTAAATACCCCTGGTCGAGCTAGCATGACCTTCAGTCCAATGCTCAACAGGAAACAGACCCCAAGGTCTTGCACCAACAATCCCTGGTACTATCACCATGCTCGCCGAGCTAAGAGTACTTGGCTCATTTTAATTTTTCATGTACTCTCACCATGCTAATTGAGCTAAGAGTACTTGGCTCATTTTAATTTTCCTTGTACTCTCAACATGCTCGCTGAGTTTAGAGTACTTGGCTCATGTTAATTAATTTCTTGTACTCTCAACATGCTCACCGAGCTGAAAGTACTTGTCTCATGTTAATTAATTCCTTGTACTCTCACCATGCTTGCCGAGCTGAAAGTATGTGGTCCATTTTAATTAATTTCTTGTACTCTCACCATGCTTGCCAAGCTGAGAGTACTTGGTTCATTTCAATTAATTACTTTTACTTATCTTACTTGCCGAGCTAAGAATACTTGCAAAATATAATGATGCATACATTCGCAGTTCAAAAATAAAGTATAAAGTAAAAACATAATTGTAATCAAGAACACTTAAATAAATATTAAATTTGTTCAACAAAACATCTGACCCCGAGCCACACCTCGGCTCGGGGTAAACAAAAAATAAATAAATAAAATTTAAGGGGCAAAAATTTCAGTGGTTTTCTCTATGTCAGTGTTCGGCTAGACCTCATCCTCAGAGTCCTCGCCCACGAAGGACAAGTCCCACTTTGGATGCTTGGCCTAGATTTCCCCAAGGTAGTCGAAGTACCCATCAGCCCTGGCCTTCTTCATAACCTCAATACTGCCAGACTCCCGAGCTTCCATGACCCTCCGCTCAGATTCCAGCACATCGTTTTGCAAGCCATGCAAGGTTTAGCATGGTCAGCTCGAATATATGATTCTTCCCATCTGCCAAGCTCTTGGCGACTTGAGTTTTCTCTTTCCTTAAGGTTGAACCCTAAACCTGCAGATTAGTCGCCCATTGGTGCTCTTCCTCAACCTTTTTCTTCTCAACAGAGAGATGTCCCTTTAGCCTAGCTTGCACCCTTTCCCTGTAGGCTTGCACTTTCTCGCCCGTGTCTACAACCGACCGAGCCACTTCAAATTACTGGATGGCAAGCTGAAAAAAGAAACAAGGACGATTATTTACATTATCATGGTGAACTGATCAAAGAAAAGATTAAAAAAAAAAAAACAC
Source organism: Dryas octopetala (assembly GCF_963921425.1). NCBI lineage: Eukaryota > Viridiplantae > Streptophyta > Magnoliopsida > Rosales > Rosaceae > Dryas > Dryas octopetala. The sequence goes on from NC_141371.1 coordinate 21,712,497, forward strand.
AAGTCAAGTCCTTACCATTATGCTATGTCAAGAGGCTTGCAAAGCCTTGCCTTTGACGCTTGGCTCATCAACTCCAGTCATGGACTGAGACATGACTTTTAGAGTGATGACGCTGCTGAAACCCTTCACAAATGACTCTAAGTGCTAAGCCACTTCCACCGAAGTCGTGGCCTTCTCAACGCCATCATCAGTTTTCCTATGCTCGGGCCAGGGTCTTTTATGGCCTTCCTTTTTTTCGAGGCCCGAGCCGAGCTAGGTGGAGGTCCTCTCGGCGAAGGCTGTGGGAGTTCAGTTCAGCCTCTCCCTCTCTGCTGGTAGCCTAATCAGCACCGAGGTGGGATCTCATCCTTATTTCCTCCACCTTTCATTCTTCCATCTCATTAAGTCAAGTCCTTACCATTATGCTATGTCAAGAGGCTTGCAAAGCCTTGCCTTTGACGCTTGGCTCATCAACTCCAGTCATGGACTGAGACATGACTTTTAGAGTGATGACGCTGCTGAAACCCTTCACAAATGACTCTAAGTGCTAAGCCACTTCCACCGAAGTCGTGGCCTTCTCAACGCCATCATCAGTTTTCCTATGCTCGGGCCAGGGTCTTTTATGGCCTTCCTTTTTTTCGAGGCCCGAGCCGAGCTAGGTGGAGGTCCTCTCGGCGAAGGCTGTGGGAGTTCAGTTCAGCCTCTCCCTCTCTGCTGGTAGCCTAATCAGCACCGAGGTGGGATCTCATCCTTATTTCCTCCACCTTTCATTCTTCCATCTCATTTGGGATCTGATCGGCCTTCCATGCCATATCCTTATACTAGTTCAAGTCGATCACACCCACTTGAGCCGAGATCGATGCATTATGCCCCAGATCACGCTCAACTGATACGAGCATAACCATCAAATGAGCACTTGAGCTTGGCTCGGCCTCTTTCTCCTTTTCCTCTCCTCTTCCTGCTCTTCACCTCCCCCACCATCATCCTGCTCGGATTCCTGAACAATCTCTTCATGCTCAGATTCTGATCCCAAATCAACTACGGGAACATCCTGATCCCCAAAGGCTCGGCTCACCTTCTTGGGGTGCCTATCGACTGAGCCGAGCTGGTCTAGATGTTGGAATAACTCATCCCAATCAATTTCATCCCCAGACGAAGTCCTAGATGACTCCACCTTGCTATCAACTTCGAAAGCTCCCCCAGTTTCGAGTCGATCGCTTGATTCGGATGACATCCTCACAAATACCTTTTTCTCACTACAAACCTAACTTTTCAGATTGAAAGGTGACTAACCAAGAACAGCCAAGAACACTCTCTCACACCCAAAAAAACCCAGAAAAACTCGAAGGGAGGAGGAATCATTTACTGGTTTCTTCTCCGATCACCGATTCTTCCTCTCGCCACCAAAACGTCGCGCCAACAGCCGAAGTCTCGCTGGAAATCTGGGTTACGGTTTTTGATAATATATAACAAAATTTAATAGAAGCTAACTTAGATCATATAATGGATAAAATGATAAATGATATAATTTATCTAAAGAAGAATATTTAAATCAATACAAAACTTATGATTTGGGTTTAAATAAAAAAAAATAATGAAGAACTAGTAATTCTTATTTTTGAATTAGGACTAGAATATATCTTAGGAAGTAATGAATATAATATTCACTTGATTGAACAAATAGAATAATGTAATCCAATAGAAGAAATTGGAGACTCAGGTATGAGTTACCAAAATATAGGAACATCTAGATATATAAGAACAAATGGGAATAGTGGGAACAAATGAACCATATAGAGAAACAAATAATGAACATGCAAGAACAACTCAACAAAATTTTATAAGACCTAAAAAGAATAGAGTACCTCATATACCAGGAATTAGAGATATAAACTTTTAGGAAACATTTTCAATTAAGATAAAACAGACCCCCAAGATTGGGAAAAAATTATAGAAATTTGGGAAAAAGGATGTGTACATGTATCAACAATGTTAGACTTCGATACAAATAAAGAAATTTTAGATTATTTTGAACATACATTAGATGGAATTGTTTTTTATTTCTTTCAAAATTGGAAAGTAAAACAACCAGTATAATATAATAATGCAATGCAAAATTTTAATATAACAGATTTTATAACTTTAGTTAAAATAGAATTTCTAGATCAAAATAGATTAGACATGAGAAGTGAGCAAGAACAAATTAGAGCAATTACAAATTTGTGATCTACAATACATAAGATATTATACTACAGATTTTTTCAAGTATTTAGGAAGAATAGGTAAAATTAATGACATTAATTTATTAGACACTTATATAACAAAAATAAAAGGACCTATATGAGAAAGAATATGGACAGAATGACAAAAACATTCAAATAAAATAGAACCATTAATAGGACCTAGAGTAGCACATGTATATGAAATACTTAGACAATAATGTAGTCAAATAAAAGAAAAAAGACAAATTAGAAAACAATTTTACATGAGTTGTAAGAACATAAATTTACCCAAGCAATATAGATGTCATCAAGGAAACAAACCTTATAAACTTTATAGGAAGAACTATAGAAAGAAGAATTTTAGAAAATACAAAAAATTTGATATATAGAAATCACAAACATTTAGAAAAAGAAAATACTTACTAAAGCATTTTAGAAAAAGAAAATATAAACTTTGGATTAGAAAATATAAAGCACTAAAATTAAGATAAAAATAAATGTAAATGTTATTTATGTGGTGAAATATGACATAAGACCACAATGCCCTAAAAAGGGAAAAACTAAAAGAGAAAAAGTACAAATAATTGAACAATTTAATTTAGAACAAGATGAAGATTTAAAATCTGTATATAGCTTAGATAATTTTAGTGATAATGAAAGTATTTATAGTATTAATATGTGTAGTTTTGACTTTGAAAAAGAAGAAGAAGAAACCTTAGAAAATTTAGAAGACTTTGAAGAAGATTTTAGTTGTGTTTTAATAGAAGAAGAAGAAGAACAATATATTTATAATAATTTTGGATGGCCAACTAATTGTATAAAATGTAATAAAAAGGTAATTCAACACTATAGAGGTAAGATTACTAATAAAGTTTACTGTAAGTTATGTTATAACCAACCAATTGAAACAAATTCATTAGAAATAAATAGAACATAAAACATAACGAATATAGATAGTGAAAACACTAAAATTAGTTCTTTACTGACCATAAATTGTGAATTAGAATTTTTAAAATAACATAGAATACAAACAATAGCAATGATAGATATTGGAAGCATTAAAAGTGTAATTAAACAAAACCTAGTACCATAATAGTTTAGACAAAAATTATTTAAACCAGCAAAAGTAACTCAGTATAATACAGAAGCAATAGTATTAACACATTATATAAATAATATACCAATTATAATAAAAAGGACAACAATTTAGCTTACCATTGACATTAATTTCACCAGTAGGATCATACACATTTATTATAGGACTACATTTTCTAAAAAGCCTGCAAAGAGGATTTTTATACACTCCTTTAGGAATTACATTTTCTAAGAAAGGAATTATAACAGTAGATCAAAGTAATCCTCCTAACACACACTATAGTATTAGCCTTGAAGAACCTAAAAATTTAGAACCTATAGAACATATAGAAGATACAGATAATTTAGAAATATTTGATGAAGGAATATTTTAACACTCATATCCATCACTAGAATCCATAATACCACTAGAGATTTTTCATTTAGAAAGACCTAGAACGTACACTAGAAGAATTGTTACAACTAGCTGAACAAATAAGGATCATAGGAGAAGCTCATCGGAAAGCTTGGAACAAAAATAACATAAAAGCAAAATTAGTTATAATAGACCTAGACTTAACAATTAAAACAGCTGATTTTCCATGTAATTTAATAGATAAACAAGAATTTGAACAACAAATTAGATAATTATTGAACCTAAAAGTAATCAAACCATTAAAATCTATACATAGATAAACATCATTTATAGTTAGAAAACATTCAGAAGTAACAAGAGGAAAAGCTAGAATTATATATAATTATAGAAAATTAAATGATAATATATATGAAGACAGTTACAAACTCCCTAATAAAGATGAATTAATAAATAAAATACAAGATAGTAAATATTTTAGTAAATTTGATTGTAAATCATGATTTTAGGAAAATTAGATTAGCACCAGAATCAGTTGAGTGGACAACTTTCACTTGTCCAAAAGAACAGTTTGAATGGCTTGTCATGCCATTTGGATTAAAGAACACGTACTCTATCTATTTTTCAAAGAAAGATAGATCAAATGTTTAAGAAATATAATTCTTTTTGTAGTGTTTATGTAGATGATATTCTTAAACATAGTAAAAATAAGGCCGAAATATGTTTTTGATCCCTGTACTATGACTGAGTCGCACTTTGGTCCCCGCCATTTCAATTTACCTTTTTTAAGGACCGTGTTTCTATTAATGTCGCAATCAAGTCCAATCCGTCAAAATCAAGATGGAAAATGCTGACGTGGCACCATCTGATTGGCTATGAAGTAGACAATTTTGATGATTTAGACCTGATTGCAACATTAATGGAACCACGGTCCTTGAAAAATGCAAATTGAAATGATGGAGACCAAAGTGCGACTCAACCATAGTACAGGGACAAAAAATGTCTTTTGGCTTAAAAATAAAAATGAACATAGGAAACATCTAGAAATTATTTTGAAAGAATTCATTGATAATATATGGTATTATCATTAGTAATAACAAAATTGAATTAGAAAAACAAGATATAGAATTTTTAGGAATATATACTAAATCAGGAACAATCCAATTGCAAGACCATATAGTCAATAAAGTGTTAGAATTTCCAGATAATATAAGATATGAAACAGTTACAAGTAGTTTTAGGATTATTAATGCTAGAAATTATGTTCCTAACTTAGGTAGAAAAATAGTTGTACTTCATAGTAAAACAAGTAAAACTGGACAAATGTATTTTAATAGTGAAGATATTAAAATAGTACAAGAAATTAAAAATGAAATAACAAAATTACAGCCTTTAACATTACTTTTAGAAAATAGTTATAAAATAGTTGAAATAGATGCCTCAACTATAGGATGGGCGCGCAAGAATATTATATCAAAAGAATAATAAAGAATTCCCAAAATTTGAAGAATAAATTTGTAGATATACTTCAGGTAAATTTGGAGAACAACAAGCTAGATTATCAGCAACTGTAACGACCCGACTTAAAGTTGACTTTTAAAAATAATGGACTTTCGTTTTTGACTTTGGGCACGTTGGAAAGGTCTCGAGTCCACGAGTTCGTAGACACGCGGCACGCGTCAATCGGAGCTACGATTTGAAAGATAGGAGCATTTGAAGGAAAGGGCAATTTTGTAATTTTGTAGGAGTGGGTTTTAAATACCCAAAATCCAGAAATTTCTGGACATTTTTTTTCTCTCTCCTCTCTCTCCGATCCTCTCCTTCTCCCGCGTGCCTCACTCTCTCACTCTCGCCGCCACCGCCACCGGCGCGTGTGGGCGCGTGCGGCGGCGACTGGGATCGGGCTTTGTCTCCCCGCCATCGCCGTCCCTCCCTCCTCCTTCCCCTGGCCTCCCCTTGCTCCGGCAACCATCGGCGACAGAGAAATGACGCGAGACAGAGAAGTTGTCCTCGCCGGCGATCTGTGTTTTCCGACAGAGTTGCGGCGCCGGACCACCTGGGTTCTCTTCCCCAGGCCACGGCGAGTCTTCCCATGCCCTTCCCTCACGCCGGTAACGCTCCACGACGACGATTCGACGCCACAAGGGATGCGGCTGCACCACCACGATTGCACTGTTCCGGCAGAAATTGGATGGCCGGACCTACTGGGCTTTGTTCCCCTCGTCGTGGTGAGTTCAACCATGGTCTCCGTTCGTCCATACGAGGCTCCACGACGGAGCAATGAGCTCGGGAAGCCAAGCCAGCCGCCGGCTTCCGCCGCCGATTTCGGCCATTTCCGGCGAGATTTGGCCGTCGGTCCAGTTGTCAAAAATGATCTTCGAGGTACGGGCTATCTTTCCCCTAAGGTGTGTTTTCCCCAATTTTGAGAAATTGAAAATTTGATTTTAGTGTGTTTGTTATATTTCGAATTTCTTGAAATTGGACTTGAATTTGGGTGGATTTTGTGCAATTGAAGGTTTTATTATGCAATTAGGATTAATTGGAGTTGAATTTGAGTATTTCTAGGTTTGTGCCGCCGCTGCCACCGTCGGCCCCGCCCCTCGTGGCGGCGGGTTGGATGGTTTCTTGTATTTTTCCACTTCCTTAGAGTTCTAGTAGCTTAATTTTAAGTTCGGTGACTATCTGGGGTTATTTTTGTGTGTTGTTAATGGCCGGGCAGCCACCGTGTGTGGTGGTTGGCCGCTTGTTTCGGTTGTTTGACAGCTAGTTAAAGAATCTATTGTATATTGTTGGTTGTCTGGTCTTAACAGGTACATGGGCTCGGGAAATCTTATTCCCGATGCCGTTATGCTGCCGGATTTGGTATCCGAGCAATGGCACCGTGAAGGGTATTTCGGTCTTTTACGTAGTTAAATTGTGAGTGAAATTTATCTGCTTATATTGTAGAGTACCGTGGTTTAATTGTCTGTTTTATGGATTTGCTGCTTTACGTTAGAGAAGACTAGGTGTAGGATTTTGAGTTAGGAGAATGAATTGATGAGGATTTGAGGTTAGGAAATTATTTAGGAATTATAGGGTTACCCGAGAATAATTGCTGGATTAGAGAAGAAACACTTATTGTCGAGGATTAATGAAAATGATTAGGTAATTATCTTACAGAATAATTAAGTTACTTTTGAGGAAGCATTTGGTATGATTTGGGTGATAAACAAGTGAAAAGTCATGAGCAAGAATCAATTTCGGAAGGGATTCCTTGATTCGGCATAGTTCGGAGTAAACTGAGAGTAAATGTTTAAAGAATAAATTGTCTGACAACAAGTGTTGATGATGATGCATATGTAGAGATGAATCTGAGGAGTAATACATGGGGGATTTATACATTGTGAAACAAGGATGGTTATGAGATGGTTCTGAGAATGTTGTGACTTAAGTTGTGTGAGAAATCCTGCCTGCTCGTGCATTGATTCGCTCTGCATGAGAAGTGGCGAGCATTCCTGCCTGCTCGTGCATAGATTCGCTCTGCACGAGAAGTGGCGAGCATCCTGCCTGCTCGTGCATAGATTCGCTCTGTACGAGAAGTGGCGAGCATCCTGCCTGCTCGTGCATAGATTCGCTCTGTACGAGAAGTGGCGAGCATCCTGCCTGCTCGTGCATTGATTCGCTCTGCATGAGAAGTGGCGAGCATTCCTGCCTGCTCGTGCATAGATTCGCTCTGTACGAGAAGTGGCGAGCATCCTGCCTGCTCGTGCATTGATTCGCTCTGCATGAGAAGTGGCGAGCATTCCTGCCTGCTCGTGTATAGATTCGCTCTGCACGAGAAATGGCGAGCATACCTGCCTGCCCGTGCATCGATCCGCTCTGCATGGGAAGTGGCGAGCGATTTACAGTTTGTGGCGTAAGATTTCAGTTTGTGGGGCATTTTGAGAAATGAAATTACATCAGTAAATATTTTAATGACAGTTTCAATAGAGCTAGCTTTGTGTTTTTATTTCAGTTATTTTAACAGTTTTACAACTTGAAAATACTATTTATTCTTCAGAGTTCGAATCACAGTTTTGAGATGACTTAAAAATGGATTTGAAAGAAGAGATGGATTTGAGAAATAGTTTTAAAGTTGGAGGGTTTCAAAGAGCGACGTGAGTGAGATTAGGAGGATTTCAAAGAGCGTCGTGAGTGAAATTGGATAAATGTTTGTTTATACCGTGTATTGTATGGCTTTTGTTCGTTAGGACTTGGGCTGGTTAGAACTTGGTAAGGTTTAGGCTTAAAGCTTGAGAAGGGAAGCGAGGGTGATTATGTCGTGAGGTTATTCATTAGGATGTGAATGTTTGAGGTTGATGTTGAGGTTGATAGTAACGATTAGGCAATTGATTTGTAAGAATGTTTTATTATTATTATTGATGAGATTAAATGTGCATATGAGGAGTTTTTTTTTATTATCTTGATGCTTGGATGGTTGGTGGTGGAATGTTTTGTGATTAAGTAATTATGGATATTTTGCGGATTGTTTTTGAGTTTGGGGATCGAGAAAATTATTGAGGACAATTATTATGTCATTTCACTCATACGAGCTCTAGTGAGCCTACCGGGTTGTTGTATAACCCGGTACACCATGGATGTGGTGTAGGATGATGTTGTTTAGGTTGAGCAGGCTGAGGAAGCAGTGGGGAGAAGACGAGGCAGTGGGACCCAGAGAGATTTGTTTAATTGTTTTTACTCAGTGGTTTGTTTAAAATGTTTTGACAGAATTATATTTACTTATGTTGTTGTGCATGGCTTAAAAGTAAGAGAAAAAAAAAGATTTAACACTTTGATGTTCAGTATTTTCATGGGCCCGAGGTTCGGGGCGTTTCAGCAACTGACTTAGAAATATTAGGAATAATGTAACGCCCTAACTTTTGCAAAAATTTAAACCTCTCTCTCTTTTAATAAGTCATGTACATAAACATAAATAAATACATTTTTTCAAAAATATTTAAACAAAACCACAGTGTAAAAACAGTTAATAAAATCTCTCTGGTGTACACAAACCTTGGCTTGCTTATCCTATAACACAAACCTTACACCAGTACATCACATTCATGGTGTACCGGGTTATACAACAAACCTGGTAAGCTCTAGAGCTCGTGTGAGTGAAATAACTTAACAGAAACCTCAATACATAATCAATTGACATAAATAAATAAACATTCCTCAAATGCAACCTCATATCAATTCACCAACAACAATAAATCATTCTAGCAATTTCAAATGCCTAATCGTCAACTATTTACCTCAATTCTCAATAAATCAAGCATAACAATATAAATCCTCAATTTCCACCATAAACAGCAATAATACCAATATTCCTCAATTCCTTCAAATTCCAATATTAGAAATTATGATAATCCTTTCGATATCTCTAAACCAAATTACCAAAATCAAACTCAATCAAATCATATGCATCATAATTAGCAACCTAGTGGTAATCCACAGTCGTCCAATTATGCATGTACTTAATAGCAAAATCATCATCAAAACCATTCTCCTTATTCAATCCTAGAATTACCCAAGTCCTAGCAAACAATGCATACAATAATAAAGCATACAGTTCATCTATCTAATTTCACTCATAATGCAACCATGTGAAAAAATCGATTTGCCCTTCAACGACGTCTTCGCTTGGATTTCTATTTCGACAATGGAAATGGCATCGAGAATAGAATTCTCAAGCCAGGTACCTGTTGAGACCAAACAACCAACTGAAATCACAATTCAGAAATAAAATTGGCCATTAAAACAACATGCAATGGCTGCCTGACCTAAAACAACACACAACAGCAACCAAAAACATGAATCGACCTTGGAATAGGCTTATGGGAGTTCAACAAGCCAAGACAGGATGACTTCATGACCAACCCGCCACTACAAGTGACGGAGCTGATGGTGGCAGCAGCTGCAAAACAGGGTTTTCGAATTCAAATCGCAATTGGCCCAAAATAGTCACAAAATCAGGTAGAGGATGAAATGAGGATGCAGTTTGATACCTGACTCAACGGATTCCATCACTGGAAACGCCTGAACTCACCAAAGAAGCCACCAGACTATGGGGGTTCGATTTAGTGTCGTGGAGTGTGGTCAAAGAAAGGGGACACCATGGCTAGACTCACCGTGACCTGCACAAGAGAACTCAGGTGGTTTGGTGTCGCAACACCGTCGAAAAATCATCGTCGCCGGCGATGTAGTCCGATTGAGTTTCTCGTCGATTCTCCGTTGTCGTTGATCGATTGGACAATCTGAAGCCATCACATTGCTTAGAGAGGAGAGGCAAGCAAAACCCAGTAAGTCTGGTGTCTCGTTGTGGCCGATGTAACGACCTGACCCAAATTTTACGATAAATTTAAATTTTTATTCGTTATGTCCATTTAGAGGCGTAGTGGGAGTTGAGTTGTGTGACCCATAAAATTTTTCTAAAAATATTTAGAGATTCATGGGATTTATTTGAGGGCATAAGGATTCTTGGTGAATCAATTTATTCTATTAAGGATTTTTTTTATTTAGAATTATTGGGAATTGATTTAAGAAATAAAAGGTATTTGGGTTAATTTTTAAATTAGTGTGACCTAAAGGTTGAATTTTGATTTATTGGGCTTTCGATTTCGAATTTGGGCTTGTTGGAAAGATCAGGTCCACGAGCCCGTAGACACGAAATGTACATCCATCGGAGCTACGTTTGAGAGATACGGGTGTTTGAAGTAAGAGACGATTCTGTAAATTGTATCGAAGGGGTTTTAAAACCTAAAAATCAGTTTTAAAACTCTCACTCTCTCTCCTCTCTCACGCAATCTCTCTCTCTCTCTCTCTCCTTGATTTCCCTCTCTTCTCTTTGTTCCGTCTCCCTCCCGTGACACCACCCAGGCCGGACCAGCCTTTCCAGCGGGTTTCTCGGCGACCAAAGGCCACTGGCATGACCCTCAGCTGCCGGCCGACCCACCCAGTCTTCCCCCTATACCGGCTAGCCTCTCATGCACGCAGAAACAACTCGGAAAGCCAAGCCTAGCCACCGGCTACCTTTGAGCTTCGATCAAGAAATGGATTGGTGGGTTTTATTCCTCTCTTCATGGGCTTCCAAACCCATATGGTATTGCTTGTCAATTTTGAGTATTTGTGATTTTGGAAAATTGGGGTTTAGAACCAATTTCGGGTTCCCTTGGATTGCAGATTTGAGGTTTGTTTTATGAAGTGTTTTTGGACAATTCCACTCCTAAGAACCTTTAATTGATGTTGAGATTTGGAAATTTTGAGAAATTTGGAGAAATGTTGATTTTTTGGTTTGACACTGCCAGTTTGGGTGGATACCTTTGCTAAAGGTGATTCTGACAAGCACCTCAAGTTCCTTATCAACCGTGAGCAAGGGTATCCAATTATCCTCCAAATTATGGCAACACTTCAAGGCAATCCATAGAAGTTTGACTTACTTCTTAGTGCTCAATAAGGGAATCCCAGCCATGCATACCCTTCTTCTTTGGCAAGCAATAGAGTGGAGCATAGTTGTATGATATGTGAGAGCTTGCAACATGAGATAATGCAATGCCCTCAAGGAGGTTTATTTCCAGAATATATGGAGCAATGCAACCAAGTTGGTTATCAACAAGGACTAAGGAATGACTTCTATGGCAACACTTATCTTCCAAATTATAAGAACCATCCAAACTTTAGGTGGAGTGATTAACCTCAAGCACCTCAAGTTCCTTATCAAAATCGTGAGCAAGGGTATTCAAGGCCTAATGATAGATTCCAAGGTGTTAGTGGCTCTTTATTCAACAACCAAGGATCAAGCAATTCATACCAAGCTCCTAGGGCACCCTACCAACCTTTTCAAGCTTCTCCACAACAACAAATGCATCAAGAGGTAATCAAGAAACTCTCTAATGAAGATTTGCTAACTAGTTTCATTATAGAAAGTAAGGGGAATCAAGCCAAGCAAGATGAGAAGATCAACATTCTAAGCAATGGTTTGAACAAACTTGAGATGCAAATGGGGCAATTGGCCAATGAGGTTAGGGAAAGCAAGCAAGGTGTATTTCCAAGCATGTCGGAGTGCAACCCCAAGCATGAGCAAGTTAAGGTTATCACTACCTTGAGAAGTAGCAAAGAGTACAACAATCAAGTAACCTTGCCAAGTTTTGAAAAAGAGGTTGAGGCACACTCTAGGGAGGACACCAAGGCACCACATGGGAAGCCACTTTGTCCACCTGGATTTGAGAAGCAAGAGAAGAAAGGCAAGGAGAAAATTTCGGCCAAGGGTGATGGTGTTCAGCAATTTGGTCATGAAGATGTGATTTTGGGATACAAAGAGGGCTACCCTAAGGATGCCAAGGCTGAATCTAACAAGAAGTAAGAGCAATCCGAGAGACCATTCAAGAAAGGTATCATCTTCAACCCTCCTTTGAAAATTGTGCAAGATCTTGAGCCACCACTTCCATATCCTCAAGTTCTAAGAAAGCACAAGACTAAGGTTAAGAAAGAAAAAGAGAAGAATGAACTTCTTGAGTTGTTCAAGAAAGTAGCTATCAACACTCCACTTCTCAATGTCATCAAGACCATTCCTTCCTATTCCAAGTTCTTGAAGGATCTATGCACATACAAAAGGTACAAGACAAACTTTGTGAAGAATGATAATGTAGTGCTAAGTGAGCAAGTGAATACCATTTTGTAAATGAAGCTTCCACCTAAGTTTAAGGATTCGGGTTCCTTTACCGTTCCTTGCACTATTGGGAATTAACCATTTGAGAAAGCTTCGACGGATTTAGGGGTAAATATCAACCTTATGCCTTATCATGTGTATGAGACACTAGGTCTTGGAGACATCTCTCCCATCACTATTTCTTTTCAATTGGTGGATAGGAGCATAGTGTATCCAAGAAGAGTGGTGGAGGATGTTCTTGTGAAGGTTGATGAACTTATCATTTCGGAGGATTTTATTATTCTTGATATGGAGGAGGTGGAAACGAATGACTTGCCTATCATCTTTGGTCGTGCATTTATGGCAACCGCGGGTGCCAAGCTTGATGTCAAAGAAGGGCTTATGACCATGACGGTTCATGACACTACCATTGCCTTTAGAGTCTTTGATGCATTGGAGAAGCCATCACAAGCTTATGATTGTTATCAGATTGAAGTAAAAGATGACATGGAGTTCAAAGAAGAAGCAACCATGGAGGTTGTGAGAACCTATACAACACCCTTGGTTCCCAAAGTTGAGGTATGTTCCTCCAATGAGAATGTCAAGCTATATAAGAAGAGAACCAAAGTGTATTATGATAAGAAGCTTGCGAAAAAAAGATTGAGGCCAAAGAAACTTGTGTTTCTTTCCGAACCAAGATGGAAGTTTTTTAGGGGTAAACTAAGATCAAGGTGGAGTGGTGTAACGTCCCAGCCTGGGATCGCCACAGCGGCACCCGTCTTAAGAGTCCCCGAGAATATAATACTTGTATCCCGAGCATTATAATCCCAATATATATTTCTTAAAACAAGTTAAGCCCTCTGTTTGATATAAGTAAACAACTTCAAACTAGTTTATATTAAAAAGCCAACCTGTTAGGATGACGAGTTAACAAAAGACCTTAAACGGTATTTTACAAAAGACCACAACCAACCTGTTAACACACTACAGATGTTTGGAATATATTACAACTTTAACGGAAAGAAAATGACAACAACAAAAGAGAAAAGCAAAGTTCCAATGGTAGTAGCAAAAGAACATGGTAAAGGACCTAGAGACCTTGCGTAAGCCAACCAAGATTCAGGAATGTCACGCCCAAACTAATCAATCAAGATCGTCAAACCTAGAAACAGCTGCAAGAAAGCAGGTAAGGGGTAAGCATCACATATGTTCATAGCTTCCCCTCAAGGGACCCTGGCTAGGTTTGAAAATAGTAGGTTAAAATAAACATATAGATATATAGCCAAAAGAGCAAAACAATTGGAAAATATTCACCACAAAAACTAGCAACAATAATGATAGTTGAATTTCCACAATCTTTGAGTATGAACATGCAGTCTTTCACAAACGTTTTGTGAGTACTCAATAATTGAAACTTACCTGATGATCAAACACATTAATGAACAACTATGCTTACCAAACAAAAGTTTGGTACCGTAGCGAGAGTAGCCATATGTAATTAGTACCTCATAAGCTAGCCTCCCTATCGAACATTCGACTAGCTCGTCCGAACAAATCTCTTCCGGAAGTTTAGGCCGGGAATCGAATCCAAGGTTATAAAAATACAACCCTTTATTCTCAAATCATCAATCAGTTAACACACAGAAATCCATACCATATGACAACCAAAAACAATGCATTTTTGCACGCAACAATTTTATTATCATGCATACACACAATAAAAGTCTCATAGATAGTGTGTGAGGATTCCCCCTACCTGGAGTCTAAGCTTAACCTGATGATGTGGTCCAACAACATCAATGTCCTGACTTCTTCTCTGGGTAGAACCTAGCTTCTCACGGGTAGAACCTTGGTACTACTTGATTTTCTAAATTAGACATAACAAGAATCTAATTAACAGGAGAAAATTCTAACAACATTTCAGCAGAACTTCGACTAGGTTTAGGGCCTTATCTTAGCCTTTGAAAATGAAAGTCTAATTTCTGTAAAGTATCGGCCTAGAAACCATCTAGAAAGGTCGGGCTCAGCGTCACGATCGCGTGGTCGAAAACAAATCTCGAATCGGACTTCGAATGAAGAAATTATGATGAAAACAAGTTGGGAAATTTCATGAGAGAGAAATGGATGATTTTAGAGAGAGAAAGAGAGAAAATATTTAGAGAGAGAAGCTCTCAAGGTGATGGTGTGATTTGGAAATGAGATACGACTTCCTATTTATAGGCTTCAAAGTGGATACACTTAGCAATTCTAGATGGGTCTACTTAGAACTTTGGTGGGTACAATGAGTAAAAAAGAAAATGGGTGGAAAATTGTGGGCGTGACACATGTCCATTACTTGGCCATCACTCCATTTTCTTGCCAAGCACTTCTCCATTTGGATCAAACTTGATCAACGGTCAAGATCGTGATTCTTGTTTTCTATTTTCTTTTCTATTTAAATTTTGTCATTTCTCTAATTTCTTCCGAAATTTATCAGAAATTATCTCGTAGTCGTCAGTGTAATTCGAGGATAAGATACCATTCGTGGTGTTCCGTACTATCTCCCCATATTTTTAGTTTCTCCATTGATTTACACATTTTCTCAAAACAATTGAAAATGTCCTCGAAAGTGCTTGTTTACCTATTTTCTGCAATTTTTCTAATTCCTTAAAATTACAATCTAACTTCCGAAATTTCGCTATAAATAATCTGGTCCTCGGATAATTATGATCTTAGTGTCATTGGGTTCGTCTTATCGAGTTCTTCAATACTAAGACCTCAAACTGTTTTTGAAACGACGAAAACCTAGTTGAATAATTACGGAAATACTTAGAAATGGTTTTCCTTAATTTCTAAAAATAATAAATAAATTACTTATAACCTTAAATAAATTCCAGAAAATCAGTAATGACTCCAAATAAATCTCAGAAAATTTCTATAAGCTCAAAATTACAAGTTGTCCATTTGAGGTTGTTAAAGTCTTTCTCCAAGGAGCCGTTGAGATCAAAGATTTGAAGAGTGGAGCCATCTCCAAGCTGAATTGCAATTGTCTTGCACTTGAATGCAAGTTCAAGCCACCTTAAGATTCTAAAAGGTGCATAGTCCGGTGGAAGACGTTAAACTTAGCTTTTTGGGAAACAAATCAAGTGTTGGAGGTCTACAAGGGGGAGTTTTTCTTGATCCTTACCTTGTTTTTAGTTTCTTTATTTTTACTTTGTTGTTTGTGTTGTTTTGTTTTGTGCTGTGTGTTGTTTATATTCCACCCCATGCATGGATTTTTCATTGAAAAGCTTTCAAAGTCACTTTTTACATTGAGAACAATGTTAGATTCAAGTGTGGGGGAATGTAACTTTTGTTTAAATTTTTAAAATTTTTTGTTGTTTAAGGGCTAAGAAGAAAATGAGCGAATGAGCATGTCTAGTTTTTAGAAGTTTCTCTCTTGTTAATAATGAGTTATGACACCTTGTTTGAATCCATTTACACAAACTTTGTCAATTTGGTGCATTATATTGAGAAAAACATAGTAAGACTTGTGTGAACCAATTATGTCATATATGTGAGTTTCGAGCCTAATGTAAGTGCATATATTGTTTCTAACACTTTGTTTTTCATGTGTGATCAATTTTGTGTATATTGCATCTCTAGAATTTGCTTAATATCTCTCAAAGTTTTGTGTCATGTATGAATGCATCTTGGAAATGATCTAGGCATTAGGAATCCACCATAGCCAAATAAGCATGATTCCTAAATATGTTATATCCATTAGATTGCCATTTTGTGCCGTTATGTTTGCCTTTTATTTATTTCCACCATAAATGTCTTACTATTTTGCTTAAAAACTAGCCTCATCCTTTCCAAGCTAACTAGTGAGCAATGTGTGATTTAGCTATGTTAAGATGCTTGCAAAGAAATAAGTTTGAGGGTTTTGGGAAAGACAAGTGTGGGAGTGTTCTATGTATGCAAAAAAAAAAAAAACAAAAAAAAACAAAATCGTGATTGTGATTGCATGTCCGACTGTCAAACAGTGTATGAATGTGATAACTTTGATAATGCAATTGCATGTTCGGCTTGAAAGGATTGGATAAAAAAAAAAGTTTCATTCATGAAATAAAAAGTATTTTTAGTTTAAGTTTAGGGGAATGGTTTGAGGTTGAGTTTTGACAAGCATCTTAGAGTCTTTAAAGTTTTTAAATCTCAACAAGAGAATTGCTCATTATGTTTGCTTGGAATTTGTGATAACTTTTCTTTTCATTTTTTTAACCTCTCACCCTAAGCCTGATTACAACTTAATAAAAGTCTTTTTATTCCAAGATATTTTGTGTATGACTAGTGGAGATGGGATTTAGTAGCAAGCATATGGACGCATGTGTACAGTATTACTTTGAGTGCATACACTAACCATTCAACATTTGTGTGAAAATAGAGAGCATTTCAATGAGTGTTTGGTTATTCAAGTTTCAATTGCATATCTTGTGAATGCATTGAATTGACATATGGTTTATATTGCACACACTCACTCAAGAATTTGTCCCATGCCTTGTTATTAGCACTAGAAGAAAATTTAGGAAATATTTTGTGTTTATAAAATTCATAGCTCTATCTTGTATTTTTCTTTATTGTGTGTTTTGTTTGCTCGAGGACGAGCAAAACCTAAGTTTGGAGATATTTGATATGTTCATGAATTCACATCCTTTTATATTTCTCTTATTTAGTTTTTGTGAGTTCATTTGCTTAAAGCTTTAAATTTCATTTAGTTTTGTGTTTTTGGCTTCCGAGCAATAAAATGAGAAATTTCACCATTTATTCTCCTTAATATATTTTGACATGAATCTAATTGGAGATGGAAGCTAACACCTTAAAGTTATTTCAGGTTAAATTTCGTGATATTTGAAGACTTCTAAAGTGTTCATTACAATTTCAAAGTCATCCCAAAACTGCACCCGAGGAGAACTGAGTCAGCTGCATTGTGTGGGCATAACGTTTTGGTTCGAGCTTGAATTGAAACATATGATATATGGTTGGAAATAAGATATTCAGGGCTTTAATTTGATGTATTACATGCAATTTTCTGAGTTGTTTTGGGCACTCAAATCGCATTGCAAAGACAGCTCAGAAATCCTGTCAGCAAAAAGACAAATGGTCAAAAAGACATTTTTCCATTTTGGGAAGATGCTTCACATGTGTTTCTACCCTCCTCTTTGCTCACCCATTTCTAGTAAAGGCTGAATTCAATATAATCAAGGCTCCAAATAAGGTAATTTGGGCATCCATATATCTCTACAACCCTCAAGGATCATCCAAAGAGAGATAAGATGAAATATTCTCAGTTTTTAACTCACCAAACCTTATCACTTCATTTCCTCTCATCCTAGCCACTCATCACCATACATCACACACTCATTCTCTCTCTCAAATTTCGAGCTCCCCTCTCTATCCTTTCTAATTTCACTCATTTCATCATCCATTCCATCATCTCATCTAAAAAACACATATATCTCATCTTCCATATTCCGAAACTCTAGCCTTTTATCATCTTTCTCCATCATTTCTTTTCTCCATCTTCCCTCCATCAACTCTTCCTCTCCAAAAAGCCAAACACCATCACAACACTCATCCACTATATTCATCACCATTCTTGTAAGAAGAGCTTGGAGGCACTTGGGACAATAAGCTATTTTGGGCATCCTTGGAAGAGTGACACCCCTTGGGAGCTTGTCTTCAACATCTAAAGTTTTCTCTTTTCCCTCTTGTTTCCATTTATGATTCAATTTGTGATGTAGTTTGTAACTTTTATGGCCAGTGAGTAGTTTTTTTTATTTGGGGCTAGAGATTTAGCCCTAGCCCTAGCCCAACTATGTAATAACTTTGTGATTTGTGAAATAATGTCTATTTGGATATATATGCTCTTATGCTAGTTTAATAATCATAACTTGTATGTACGTATGAACTCATCACTTGTGCATATGAGAAGGGTTTAGGGATGAACTTTAGAGATTGATGAACTTTAGTTTCTAAAGCATGTTGCATAAGAGTGTGGTAATTTAAAAGCACTTTAATTATATTGTTTTAATTGCTTAGATTTCTCATCCTTAGAACTTTATGCACCTAGGGTTTGTTATGACAATTATCTTGGATAGTCAGCTATCACCTTCGGTGGGGTAGTTGATAACATGAAAGCGAATGTGCCTTAATTCACCTTGGCCGGGGGTTAGGAGGAAATCTAATATATCAAATTTGGCATAATCACTAATTCACTACTACAAAAAAGCTAATAGACAACGGGTAAAAACAGTTGTCTACTGTGCCCAAATACCATCGTCTAATCGACCGACGTCTATTGGGGTACCAATAGACAACGGGTAATATATGTTGTCTTGTAAACATTAACACAATGGTTTTAATTTAAAACCGTTGTATATACACCCTTTAAAACTAATGGTTTAGGAAATACCGTTGTTGCATACCTATCTAGACATCAGTTTTTATTTAAAGACCGATGTGTACTAATAGATGAGACAACAGTTTTTATACCCTAATACATGTATTTTACAACTATTTTAAGTATAAACACGAGGTGAAATTTCCATTAAGACAATGGTTTATGTATAATAACCGTTGTGTAAGATAATAATTTCAATTTGCTTTTGATGTATATAATGCTTTGGAACATCGGTTTCTATTGAAAACCATTGTAGGACGACACTTAGTACAATGGTTTTAACCATTTAACCGTTGTGTAAGATAATAATTAATTTCAATTTGATTTTGATGCATATAATGCTTTGATACATCGGTTTCTATTGAAAACCATTGCAATACAGCACTTAGTTATAGTATATCAATGCACGCTCATGCTTAAAATTAAACCAAAAGATACTTCATATATATATGTAAGATTACATTACATGATAGATTCCGTAAGTGTGATCAATTGTATAAAAATACATTCAGTCAAACTAGCATAAAAGAAGAGGCACACAAAAAAAAAAAAAAAAACCTTGCTTAACATAAAACCTTTACTTCCTTCCAACTTGAGCCCCCTAAGTCACAAACATATGCATCCATATCTGCCAGCTTCTTACTGCCAACTATAATCAAAACAAAGCTAATAGGATACCAATGCAATACAAAGCAATAGAAAAGTCATATGCAAGCTCTAAATAGAAGAATTGAAAACACTATTATAATCCTTGATAATTTTGTATATTTACAAAATTTGAACAATGTGAAACTTAAGAGTAACAATAGCAAATTGATACTCACAAAGATGAACAAGTTCAAATGTAATGATTCGCATGCTATATTTTCCTGTCAGCAAAAGCTTCAAATTTAGATGAAAGGTAAACAATATGTATTAGATGAATGAAAAAAGAAAATTCACTGAAAGACAAGAAAGGGAAAAGAAAAAAAGCAATACTACCTCACCAAATGATGAACGAGACCAATAAGTAGCCCAAAGCCAATATCTCGAGTGAGTATATTTGGGTGGGCACACAAATTAATGTCATCACTGGAATTGCTAAACATGGAATCAACTAGAACATCATGGTATCATTATATGTTCTGCAACCAACTTATGAACCATATTTAGCAAACTAAAAAACAAAAAACTCAATTGCTAATTAAGATTGCCATATTTGGATCCTACAAAATTTGAAAATAAAAAAACCAAAACCAAACACTTTTATACAAGTATGCCTAAGATATCTCCAGTCAGTACTCATTCATATGAAGCAGAAAATGATAAACTTACCTCTGCTGCCACTTTCCTTGCCTCAACTGAATCTACTTTATTCTCAGCTAGTGCCATAACCATATTCGGATTGCCTTGTCATAAAGGAAAAAAATCAAATTATATAGAATTAAAGTCATATTGGAAGAAATAAAAAAGCCAATATACATTTAGTGTAAAGGAGTTAGTATGCCCCAACATGAAAAAATCAAATTTACTTGGTTTTAGTGCTTTTAGATTAATTGAATCTAGATTTATACATAAAAAAAATTAATAATAATAAACTGCAAACTTATGATTAGCATATTAGTATTATCACAGTACAAAAAGGAATACAAGAACCTTATATGCGCGCAACGTCCTTCAAAGTTTGATGATTCTCCAATTTTAGCTTGTATGTGTTTATCCCTTGAGCTTAATCCTTATGAAGTTTTTTAATTACCTCCAAGGGTAACAAAAAAATTCAGATAGGGCAAGTACCTCCAAGTTTTTTAATTCAACTGTTTATCCCTTGGGATAATGGGAAAGTACCACAACACTTTCGCAGGCACCCCCCTCCTTAACAGTTAAATACCTACTTAACTTCCACCTTGACACACTACATTTAGGGCAATTAATCTCATCCGCATACTCATTTTTATACAAGATGCAATCATTAAGGCATGCATGTATTTTCTCATAGTCCATCCCTAAAGCACACAAAATCTTCTTTGCCTCGTACATAGATGTGGGTATGTTATTACCTGATGAAAGAAAATCTCCAAAGGCAATCAAGTAGTCAGTGACACTTGCATCACTCAATCCATGTTTCGCTTACAAATTGTACAATCTTACCAGTGCTCCCAACTTGGTGAATTTATCACAACCAAGATACAAACGTTCATCGCCATCCCCAACCAAATTAATGAAATCGTTAGAATCATTTGAAAATTCTTCCTCTTCATTATCTCCCATATCCACTGTTTCGGAAACAAAATTATCTTCTTGTTCCTCCACACTTCTAGCTGCATTCGCAAATGTACTAGAAACTTCTCTGTGCCATATCCAATTTTGGTAACTTTGGTCAACCCCATTAAAATATAGATGATCGATCCCTTATAACTCCAATCCCAAATTGTCTCATATTTCCACATTTTTTGCAAGGACAATGAATGAGGTTTGGGTTTCTAGCATGCTGTAATGCAAACTTGAAGAATTCTTGAATCCCTAACTCATATGCCCTTGATCTTCTATCCGCATACATCCATGACTTGTCCATACAAACATGCATGTCATTTATAAAATCATACCAAATATTGACTCTAGTGAAACAAAACAAATACAAAGACAAACTAAACACAACCACTATACCATTGAACATGGGCATGCAATTGAAAACTAACTGGTCTTAGTAAGATTGGTGTTTGAAACCTAGGCTTGAGGTCCGGACCTCACTTTTGAGGACTGGACTTCTAGTAAGATTGGTGTTTGAAACCTAGGCTTGAGCTTTGAACCTCACCCTTGAGGACTGGACCTCCAATAAGATTGGATTTAGAAATTTAGGTTTGAGGTCCGGACCTTAACCTTGAGGACCGAACCTCCAGTAAGATTGATGTTTGAGACCTAGGCTAGAACTCCGGACCTCTCCTTTGAGGACCAGACTTCCAGTGGCGAACTCAGTTTTCTGACAACATGAAGCTGAGCAACGACCAAAACTAAACAAAAGGAAACAACATTTTGAACAACCAAAATACTGATTCAACTAAAACCAAATCAATAAACAAACCCCATATCAGTAAACAAAATCAATAAAAATCAAGCAAAATAAATAAGCACATTTCAGTAAACTCATATCAATAAACTCGTATAATTTACAAAATCAATAAACAAACCTCATATCAATAAAATCCAGTAAACCCAATAAACCCCATATCAGTAAAATCAATCACAAACCAGAGAATTTAATACAACCCATGAATATTGACTAAACCCAGAAAAATACCCCAAATTTTTATCAAGCCATAGTAACTTCACCCAGAAACCAGAATAAGAATAAGAGAGACAGAGTAGGTGAGAGAGAGAAAATGAACACTAACCTGTAGGCTGATCTAATTAGGTATTTCAAGCTAGCATAATGCATCTTAAAAATTATACACCTAGCTCAGTCTTAGTAATTTCCTCAATTGAAATAAAGCAAACACAATGGAGTGAATGAATTTATATGATTTCTATAGGGTAGGGGAGGGGTAGCAGCTTTCTACTTCAATACACAATTACTTACTCATAACTATTTTTCTCATCAAAATCAAACATTCATTATAATGAGTAACAAAAGTTAATCAGTAGCATCAAGAAATCAACATAATCCCTTCAATAGTCTACAAATAAAACTTCTACCATCAAAACAGAAGAAAACAAGATGCCAAAACCAACAAAACGAAAAAAAAAAAAAAAAAGGGCTTGATGAACTCTCCTTTCCAATCCAATCAGCGGCCTAGCTATTTTCTTTCCCCAAGCTCAACAATATCACCAAATATCACCAATATGAACTTCACCTTTAGCAAAAACACAAAACAAAAAGGTTTAGAAGAACCTCAAATAACAAAAATCAGAAATGCACAAAAAAAGAAACAACAAAATCTAATGAGGAAAAAAACCCCCAAAATCAAACCCTAACCCAACTGTTCCTGAACGGGAGTGCAGAGATGTGCAAAGATGATTCAGGGGAGTGCAGAGATGGCCGGGCGATGAGGAATGGGCAGAGACGATGAGGACGGAGATGCATGGAGTCGGTGACATCAAGAGACGTGCAGATGGAGAGCGAGGGACGATGTCGAAGATGGAAATTGACGCGCGATGAGGACGGAGATTGATGCGCGATGAGGACGGAGATTGATGCATGAGAGGGAAGATATATCGATCGGTGAAGCTAGAGGACTGAGTTGAGGAGGGAAGATCGATCGATCAATGAGGACTAAGTTGTGGGCTAAGTGTGTGTGAGTTTCTAAAAGGTGAAGTGAGAGGGCTTTGACCCAAAAAGACCTATGGCGCGCGATATATTTCATTAACGCGGTCATCAGCTTGTCAAATACAAAGACCAGCAAAATTTTAGATTTTTGTGAAACTTGCCCAACACAACGGTATTCCCTAATACTATTGTCTGTTAATTGTTAGGAAAAATTATCAAACCAAATACCATGGGATAATATACATTAATATAACGGTTTGTTAAAAACCGTTGTGTGGTAAATTAAGATAACGGCAAAAATACAAAACGTTGTCTATTGACCGATGTCTATTACGTTTTTTGTAGTAGTGATTGCATTATTTGTTACATGGAAGGGTTAGTGTGAACCCCAAAACCCCAAATCTCATATCATCATCAATTTAAACTTGTACTTGAATTTGCTTGCTTTTCATTTAAATTAGCTTATCTTTAATTTTAGTATCACTTCTCGTCAATCAACCAAGCAACAACTCAACACTACACATTTGCACATACCATTACGTTTAGTCTAGGCTTTGCATAATGCATAATAGGTTGTTTGTTAGTTTTATAACCCTAAAATCAATCTAGCTTGTGGTTGAAGTCTCAATCCAATCTCTTGGGTACGACAACCCCCTACTTTCATTTTCATACTAAAACTTGACAACCTTGCACTTGAGGTAGGGAAATCAACAAGTGGGAAGTGGCGAGCGTTCCTGTCTGCTCGTGCATCGAGATCACTCTGCATGGGAAGTGGCGAGCTTACGTGCCTGCCTGCGCATCGAGATCACTCTACACGAGTTTATATGTCTGCTCGTGTATATGCACGGGATGTGGCGAACTTATTTGCCTAAGTTATAATTAGTAGTTTCCTGGATACTAATATGATGTGATTTTTGTTTCATGGCCAAGAACTGGATAGTTTGCATGAATGTCAATTGAAGATTTAGGTTAATTATCTTATTGTCTATTTTTATGTGATATCATACTTAATATTTTTCAATACCTTACATGTTTTATGGAAGTTCTTCTGAATATTCTAGTTACTTGAATGATAAAAATGTTAATGTGGACTAGTTGATTTTGTTTGGAAGGGAATTTCGATATGGTTTTAAAAATGGGGGATTTCAAAAAAATCAAGTTTGTTTAAGAAAGAAAGTTTAATTTTCTTGAAAAATAAAACTTCTAAAGGTTTTACTCTTTTAAACCATTCATGTCCACTCACTGAGTTTATCTCACATTTTCTTTGTCTGTTTTAAATCTTCCCCCTAGGTAGTAGTGGTGGTGGAGGTCGAGCTTTACATGTCGAGGCATACTCATTTTCAATCCTTGGACATTGTAGGCTATATGTCCACTTTGTTTACTCCTTAGTTTTTAGTGTAACACTTATTAGTGGCTCTGATAACCAAATTTGGAATCTTTGACTATATTGTATTTTTGTTGGGTCTGAGACCCCTTCTTGGTTGTGGTAAAGGTGGTTGTTGGATTTTGAAGTGTATTTCTATAGGTTTCATAAGTATGGGTTAGTCCAATTTCAGGAGAGGTTTTGCCGAAATTTCAGTAGAATTTTCCTTAGTATTGGATCCCACAAAATCATTCTAGGTTCCAAGGTAGAATTTGGGGACGGTCCTGTCAACTTGGTAACAGAGCTTTAGATTTCAGATTTCTTGACTCCACACTAAATGTGTATCCTTATTATTTATTAGTGTCTTGCTTTCATATAGGTATCATGCCTCCTTGATGTGGCCGACCGCGGGGGACCCACCATAGAGTTGCTGAGGGTACAGATGAGACTGTACAGGGTTTTGCGCAGTTAATTGATAGATTAGCAGAAGCAGTGACTACTGTTGTGCGTACTAGAGCCTTTCCTGATGGCGAATACAGTATTGAGCATGCCCATAGGCTTGGGGTCTCAAATTTTTCTGGCATTACTGACCCTAGTGAAGCCATTGAGTGGATAATACAACTTAAGAGGATTTTTGAGGTTATGGGATGCCTTGATGAACGAAATGTTACCATAGCCACATTCTTCTTGTGGGTGACGCTTATCACTGGTGGGACTCTGAGCGTTTGGTACTCACACTAGCTGAGATTAATTGAGGCAGGTTTAGGAGAGCCTTTGATGAGAAGTATTACCCCCAAGTATATTGTGATGAGAAGAGGGCTGAATTTTAGAGGTTGAGACGAGGTCTATGACAGTGGCAGATTATGAGAGGAAGTTTACTGAACTTCCTAAGTTTGCCCAGCACTAGTGGCAGATGAGGCTGATACATGTTTGAGGTTTGAGGATGGGTTGAGAGAGACCATACGCATGGCAATTACTGCAGATAACCAACCCACGTTTACTTCACTGAGAGAGGCTGCCATGAGGGTTGAGAGGTCTCTAGCCAAGCAAAGCAGAGGTGAGCCGAGATGTCGCCATCATCAGAGCACCATTGTAGGTAGCCCTAGTCAAGGATCAGCCAAGAGAAGTAGTTTCAGCTACGGCTCTTCGAGGAGCGGTGGATTCAGAGGTGTTCGATATGGCTTTGGTGGTAGTTAAGGATCTGGGCTCAATCAAGATTCTAGTTATCAGTCTGTGGATATGTCAGGTCGAAGCCCAACGCAATCGAGCGGGTCCCAATGTAGATCGACGAATTCGTGGGACAAGCCATCCTTTTATGTAGTTTGTGTGGCAAATGTCATGATGGGGTATGTCAAAGGAGAAACACCAGATGTTTTTATTATGGGCAGATGAGGCATATCAAGAGAGATTGCCCAATGTTACAGTAAGAGGGTGGTGGGCCATCAAGATCTACCCACCACTAGGGACAGACTAGTGGAGCCTAGAGTCAAGGTCCGAGAGCAGTTCAGATTGGAGGTGCAGTATCTAGCAGTGGAGCTCAATCTAGTCAGACTATTAGAGGAAGAGGTCTAGGATGTTCCCGAACTCAAGGCAGAGTATTTGCTATGGCTCAACAAGAGGCTCAAACTTCACCGGACGTCATTTTGGGTAGGTTATTTATATTTAGGCTAGATGTCGTATTTTAATGGACCCTGAAGCCACGCACTCTTTTACTGCACATAGACTTGTATTATCAACGGATATAAAGTTGACTCCTTTGAATTTTAATTTAATTATAACTGCACCAGCCGAAGATTCATTTTTATCTTGTGAGGTTCTTAAAGGTTACCCAATATTGATAGATGATTATGAATTAGAGGTAGATTTAAATTCCTTGGAATTTTTTTTTAAAAAATGGTTATTAGATATATAGTACAACTATCCATGTATTCTACTGAGGATTTGAAACAAGTGTTGTTATAATTATTGTTTTAAGAATTGAATTATATTCTTAAGGTTGTGAACATAGTTTATTTTGAATATTATTGATGTAATTAGAACTCAGAGGGCTAATCTAAGTGGCGCAGCGAAAGCATAGTGAGACTTAGACTTAATACCCCAACACGTGGTCAGCTGAGGGGTTAGCGAGATCGTTAGAGATCGAGATAGCTTGGGCATGATTTCGGGTTTGTTTCGATATGACAAAGGTCTTAGGGATTACTGTTACCAGTCACGCAAGTTGAGGATTAACATATTCAAGTTGGATCAGAAAGATGGACTGCGTGTAAGGATAATTACGTAAAGATAACTCTCCTACTTTATTTGACTCAAAAAACTCTCATACTTTGTCGAACAATACTTTTGAGAAGTGACTTGGGAACTTTGGGAGAAGTTACAATCTCCGTTTCCACATGTCTGTTTATGACTTGGGCTAAATTTCGAGAACGAAATATTTATAAGGGGGGAATGTTGTAACGATCCAACCCAAATTTCATGAGAAATTTAAATTTTTATTCACTATGGTCATTTAGAGGCGTAGTGGGAAGTTGAGTTGTGTGACCCATAAAAAATTTTCTAAAAATATTTGGAGATTCATGAGATTTATTTGAGGGCATAAGGATTCTTGGTGAATCAATTTATTTTATTAAGGATTTTTTTTTATTTAGAATTATTGGGAATTGATTTAAGAAATAAAAGGTTTTTGGGTTAATTTTTAAATTTTGTTTTTAAATTAGTATGACCCAAATGTTCACTTTTGATTATTGGCCTTTCGATTTCGATTTTGGGCTTGTTGGAAAGGTATCGGGTCCACGAGCCCGTAGACGTGTAACGTATGTCCATCGGAGTTACTGTTTGAGAGATACCGGCGTTTGAAGTAAGGAGCGATTTTGTAAATTGTACCGAAAGGGGTTTTAAAACCCAAAAATAAATTTTAAAACTGTCAATCTCTCTCCTCTATCGCGCAATATCTCTATCTCCTCAATTTCTCTCTCTTCTCTCTGTTCCCTCTCTCTCCCACGACACCACCCAGGCCGGACTAACCTTTCTGGTGGGTTTCCCAGCGACCCAAGGCCACCGACGTGACCCCCAGCTGCCGGCTGACCCACTCAGTCCTCTCCCCACCGACCAGCTTCTCCTGCGCGCAGAAACAGCTCGGAAAGACAAGCCCAGCTGCCGGCTTCTCTTGCCGATTTCGACCACCTCTGAGCTCCGATCAAGAAATTGATTGGTGATCAAGTTTTCTTCCTCTCTTCATGGGCTTCCAAACTCATATGGTATTGCTTGTCGATTTTGAGTATTTGTGATTTTGAAAAATTGGGCTTTAGAACCAATTTCGAGTTCCCTTGGATTTCAGATTTGAGGTTTGTTTTTGAAGTGTTTTTGGAAAATTCCACCCCTAGGAACCTTTAATTGATGTTGAGATTTGAAAATTTTGAGAAATTTGGAGAAATGTTGATTTTGGGTTTGACACTGCCACTTTGGGTGAAGACGGTGGTGGTTTCGACAACCGAGCTGTGCATTTGTTCAAGTTTAATGAAATTGAAGTTCATATTTAGTGGGTTATTGAATTGAGATAAGTTGAAATTGCTTGGAAGTGTTAGAACCCCAAATTGGACAGTAATTGGATACTTTTCGGATACCAAAATAGCCCTCGGATGAATCTTCGATAAAGCTAGGCCTTATACAGAATTTCTTTGGGAATTGTAGAAAGTTTGTTGAGGGAATTGGTGAAGGTTTCAGCCGGAAAGGATTTAAATTGGGTTTATTGTTGAATTCTAGAAAAGTCGAGCGGAACGTCTAGGTTGCACACACAAAAGTGAATGTCACGAGACTAATTTTATACTTATTTGTTTTATTTTATAGGCGAGACGACCGTAATTCATGACGATCCGGTGGAGGATCGAAACTAGATTTCTCACAGTGAGTGGGCTTTGTTTTATAAACGTCTTAATAAATTCCATGTCTTAATCCATATTTATATTTTGAATTTTTCTTGAGTCTTGGTCTATTTAACTTGAGAAGATTGTTTTGGTGGAGGGTAAATGTTTAAATTGAATTTTAATATATACACTTTGGAAGCTTTAATTTTTATTTATAAGTGTAGCTTCTTGATTATTAAAATAAGTTTTGACTTGGGCTTCGAAATTATGATTTAAATATAAATTTCTCACAAGCAAGTTTTAATGATGTTTGCATACATGGAGAGGAAAATCTGAAATGTCAAGAGACATATATTAATGTTAAATAAAGATAGTTTGTGAGCTGTTTTGGAACCCTGCGTTGGTATATTCCGTTACTGCATAATGTTGTGTTAGAGTTTGTGCGACAATTTCTGCCTGCTCGTGCATATATTCGCTCTACATGGGAAATGGCGAGCCTACCTACCTGCTTGCCCTACATCGATTCCCTCTGCACAGGAAGTGGCAAGCATTCCTGCCTACTCGTGCATCAATTCGCTCTACACGGGAAGTGGCGAGCATTCATACCTACTTGTGCATCGAGATCACTCTGCACGGGAAGTGGCGAGCTTACCTGCCTGCCTGCGTATCGAGATCACTTTGCACAAGAAGTGGCGAGTTTATCTGCCTGCTTGTGTATATGCACGGGATGCAACGAGCTTATTTGCCTAAGTTATAACTAGTAGTTTCCCAGATAATAATATGATGTGATTTTTGTTTTATGGCGAAAAGATGGATAGTTTGCATGAATGTCAATGAAAGATTTTGGTTAATTATCTTATTGTCTATTTTGGCGTGATATCATACTCAATATTTTTCTCTATCTTACATGTTTTATGGAAATTCTTATGAATATTCTGATTACTTGAATAATAAAAATGTTTATGTGGACTAGTTGTTGATTTTGTTTGGAAGAAAATTTCGATATGATTTTAAAACTGGGGGATTTCAAAAAAATCAAGTTTGTTTGAGAAAGAAAGTTTAATTTTCTTGAAAATAAACTTCAAAAGGTTTTACGCTATTAAACCATTCATGTACACTCACTAAGTTTATCTCACCTTTTCTTTGTCTGTTTTAAATTTTTTCCCCCAAATAGTAGCAGTGGTGGAGGTCGAGCTTTACACGTCGAGGCATATTTTTCATTTTCATTCCTCAAACATTGTAAGCTATATTTCCACTTTGTTTACTCCTTTGTTTTTAGTGTAATACTTAATGTATTAGTGGCTCTGATAATCGAATTTGGAATCTCTAACTAGATTGTATTTTTGTTGGGTCTGAGACCCTTCTTGGTTGTGGTAGAGGTGGTTGTTGGGTCTTGAAGTGTATTTCTACAGGTTTCATAAGTATGGGTTACTCCAATTTCAAGGTAGGTTTTGTCGAAATTTCGATAGAATTTTCCTTGGTATTGGATTCTACAGGATCACTCCAGGTTCCAGAGTGGAATATGGGGACGGTCCTGTCAACCGGAAATGGCGGCTCATTATCGGAGGACTCGTTGGCCTTGAGCTTCAAACGCCGAGATAAGTGGTTTAATAGGAAAGAGAGTGGTATAGGGGGAGAGAGGAGGAAGAGGCGATCATGGTGGCTGTGGTCTCGTAACCATCTCTCGTCGGATGACGAGGATTCAAAGAGAGAGAAATGGAGTGATTGGAGATGGAGGAGAGAGAAGAGAGATTGCGTGCAAGAAGAGAGAGGGTGAAAGTTAAAAATTGATTTTTGGGTTTTAAAACCCCTTTGGTGCAAATTACAAAATTGCCCCTTACTTCAAAAGCTGGTATCTCTCAATCCGTAACTCTGATAAATGTACATTTCGCGTCTATGAACTCGTGGAGTCAAAACCTTTCCAACAAACCCAAACTTGAAATCAAAAGCCCAATAAATCAAAAGGTCAAACTCAGGTCAAACTTAATTAAAGAGAAAAAAAAATTAAAAATATAACCAAAACATTTTATTTCTCAAATAAATTCTCAAGATATTTAAAATACTTTTCAAATTAAAACTTGAAAAGAATACGGGGTCTCACAAATAATTAATTCAATTGAATCATTTTCTTTAGGGATTAATGCCATTTTGCTCCCCAGACTATGACACTTGTATCAGTTTGCTCCCCAGACTATTAATTTAGAAAAATAAGGACCTTGACTTTGTCAATTTAGCCAATTTAGGTTTTTTTGTCACTTTACACATTTTTTATCCAAATCTTTGAGGGCAAAATGGTCCCTTCCAATTAGATCTTATCATTTTTTTCTCATGCATAATTTTTCCTCTTTTATTTGTTGCTAAATTTTGCTTGATAAATTGACGGAATATCCTAAATTGGCTAAATTGACAAAGTCAAGGTCCTTATTTTTCTAAATTAATAGTCTGGGGAGCAAACTGATACAAGTGTCATAGTCTGGGGAGCAAAATGGCATTAATCCCTTTTCTTTATTTTTACATAATAAAGTATTTACAATTAAAACTTATTGTTAGAATATTGTTTCTCATCATAATAAAATTAAGACTAACAAACAAGCAGCCCGAAGATGGGTTTTATTTGTTGATACTATTACAAGTAGATGATTTAGACCAGCATTTGAACACATTAAAGTTTCAAATAATATACTAGCTGATATCCTTTCACGTATTATCAAATAACATGTATGGATTTCTTTGGAGCATCTTCTAGCAGAGCACATGAAACCATAAATAATATGAGAGCAAGTAACACTAATAACAATTTTAGTAGAGCAAGTAAAATGCCACAAGCACCACTATATAGTAATGTAGTAACAAATGAAATATCACGTGCACCACTACCACCAAGCAATAATAGAGCAATTATACATGCTTACTCTTTTAATGGTATTAAAGTCCAAGCTGTACAAAACCCTTTTTACTCTTTTAGAACTCAAAGTGAACTTACAAAAAAACATGTTTTATTAGATAATTTTTTGAGTGCAAAACCTAGAGAAAGATTTTTGAAAAATGCACATGAAAAACTTATTAGATCACTTGAGCAAGAGTTTTTAAGTTGCAATTTTGATTTGAAAAGATTAAAAAACCGCCGTTTTGAAGCACTTAATAATGATCATAATGTTTTAATTAAGCATTTTCGAATTTTAAATTTAAAACATCAAGACTTATCTCAGCATTTACAACATCTATTTATTAGACCACAAGAGGCTACTGAGCCCAGTACTAGTAGAGTAATTCAGCAGGTTTCTGAGAACACTCAGACAACCATTGAGCAAGTATTAGAAAAGGCTAATGAGCCAGTAGTAAAAATAACAGGTGACGATTACACATCACTTGGAGCAAGAATCAAACAACTTCCTTTCTATCTCCAACAAAAGATATTTAAATAATCCTCAGAAGCAGCAACAACCCTATAGCTAGAATTACAGAAATCACTGTACCAGACAATCACATATCCAAAACCAGTCTTCCCTATATCAACATAGCATTGGCTCGTATTATACAAGATTATGAGCCTTGACATTTTAGTTACAAGCACAAGGGAAAGCAGGAAGTAGTCAGAGTTACTCCTCAGCTATTAATTGATTTTTTTTATCTTAGCCAATTATTTATTTCAAGAGAGGATAATCTTCAACAGTTATCTCCAAAGTTTCAATACTTTGCAGATGTACATCTAGACATATGGCCTAATGTTAGCATCTTCTTCATCAGCACTCTACCAAAATGGTTTCCTGACAATGTTCACAATCAAGCATATCATTTAGCAGCCTTTGATAAAGGCAAATATTTTTATTTCTCTAATAGTAGGTTACAGATGGACACTTAATATAGAGCACATAAAGAGACATAAAAGTGGTATGATTTGTGACTTTGATAGATTTAATGACACTCGCCCTCAACTACAATTAATAAGAGAAGATGATAGCATAAGTTTCTACAACAGAGAGAAGATTCTCACCAGTCCCTTTGGACCTGTACTCCACATGAGCGAAGAAACTAGACATACTTTTGAAAAAAATAAAAGAAAGATTAGAAAACAGAGAGCAAGCAGAAGAATGTGACACTCAATTCTGGGATAATCTAACAGATGAAGAACTCCACAACATCAACAATATGATGGAAGCCTAGTCATGATCTACTCTTAACAAGAATCTTATCATCTCAAATTCAGAAAAGAATCTTACCATCTCAAATTTAGCAATATGATCATCTCAATTATCTCATTGACCGAAGTGAGCCAAACATCCAAAATCTTCAATTTCAGAAAAGGACAAAAACTGGACCCCACCATGGAACATCAGAAGGACGCAATAGGAATAAAAGGAAAAGTCTTGTCCCTAGTTGACTCTATGGTACCTAATCCTAAAATGTTTTGAACTTTTGTATTTATTTTGAATTCTCTTTAAGGATAAAAAATAGGAAATATGATTTTTATTTTCATATATTTAGCAATATAACATAAATATTTAAAAATAGACAATTAAACACAAACTCGGGGTGTGAGTAGACTGGTGGTCAGTGGTGGTTGTCAGCAGTGATGATTGTCGGCAGTAGTGATAGTGTGGCAGGCAAGGGGAGGGAGAAAAAGAATGGTGGTGGAATTTCAAATAACGTGTTCCACATGGCAATTGACATTCATGGATTTGAGCCTCTAAAATCCACCATGAATTTAGGTCATATCCAAAATTGAACCCAAACATGAAGATTTGGGTTTGGGCTCCCAAATCCAAATCATCTTAATGAAATCCTTCGATCTAAACAGGCCCTAAGTGAATTAATGATAAAACTCAGATCATATTTCTTCAGTCGTGAAAATTGGAGGCCAGAGGACAAAAAATTCTTTGAAGCTTCAAGGACTACGATTTGGACTGGGCAAATTGACGGGTACAGAAAGCAAATTTAGTAACTAGTACATGGAGGACATTTGTAGGAGTATAAATCAAAAGAAATGAATGGAAAGCTATATTTGAAGATAAAAAAATTAAACAAGTTACCATCCTCTTCCTTTATCAAAAGAATAGAATAAAGGTTCATCCACCACTATTGTTATTATTATTATTAATTTTTTTTTTTCTGAATGCCAAAAAAACTTGAAAATGAAATAAAAACCACGATACAAATGACTTCAAAACAAGGAGTTAAATTTCGAAAATTTCGCCGAAATTTTCGTTTTTTTGGGTTATGGAAATTTTAACACTGAACCAATTAGTTTTCGGCAAAATTTCGATCATTTCGTCGAAATTTCAATATTTTCGCCGAAATTTCGGCGAAATTTTCGACTTTGGGGGTGAGATTTCCAGGAAGTTTCTGAGTTTTGGGAGGAATTGAGGCTGTGGAGGGAGGAAGAGAGGAGGGGCTGGGTTTTCGGTGGGTTTCAGCGACAGGGCGGCGACAGGGGCGAGAGATGGAGAAGCTTGGTGGTGCTCAAGCCGGTGAGGGAGAGAAAGTAGGGGAGAGAGAGAGGCTGCGGGAGAGAAGAGAGGGAGAGGGTGGTTGACTCCTCAAATGGAATGAATGTTCTGTTGAAAGGGACTCCTCAATTTGATCTTCACCTGCACTCAACAATTAATCTAAAAAAAAAATAAGGATAGTTGCAAACTTGCAGAGAAATGAAGAACTAAGTGAGAGAGAGAGAGAGAGAGAGAGAGAGAGAGAGAGAGAGTAGATAATGTACGCTAGCTTACTACCCCTGTTTTTTGATATATCTAAGAGTTCTGATTGTGAGGCTCAGGACAAGTTCCCAAGAAGTCTAACACCAAATAAAATAAAATCCTAGCCTTACATGTATCATTACTCATTAGACTAAAAAATAAAATTGACAAGATATAAAACAGTAACTAGATATTTTTATGTTCGAAAGGCAGGAGGCATTATATTTCAACACCAAATAAAATCCTAGTCTTAATGTCTTGTTATTTAACTCTCAATAGTTGCCTTAAATAGATAAACTTAGAGCTTTTGTGAAGATATTAGCTGCTTGATCTTCAGTCTTGCAATAAAGAACTTCAACCTCTTTGTTATACACAACATCTTTAATAAAATAATGTTTTAAAGCAATGTGTTTTCATTTTATATCACATGAAATTTACCATATAATTTGGTTTTTTCAATATTTTTTATCAATGTAGTAGATAATATGTTAAATAAATATATGGTAAAGTTTCATTCAAAATTTCCATATTTTGATAGTAATTTCCGTCGTTTCTATCGAATTTTTGTCGAAATTTAAAAATCTTCGAAATTTCCGTCGAAATTTCCATCGAAATTTCCATCGAAATTTCCTCGAAACCCGAAATTTTATTCCTTGCTTCAAAATGCAGTCAATTAATGACCATAAATGGGCAGCAATATGAGTGGCTCAAAAAACAAAGGACAGCTATGTGTATTTACCCAGAAATTCTAAGTTGCAACCCATACATTCTATCCCACAAATCATTGATGTAATTACAAACCTAATAGCAATGTGTCAACTACATCTAGTAGCAATGTGTCAACTTTTGCATTCCTTTTTTTGGTCAAACTTTTAAGTTCCTAAACAGTAAACACATGGAAAACCCAACTGCTTAATCAAGGCTATAAAAAAAAAATTATCAAGGCCCTGTCATGGCACTATGGGTTATCCTCAAGTGAGGTGAGACTATATTGATTCACTAAAGAATTCTCACTCTCATCTCTATTTTATTCTTGAAGGCATCAAACACTGTCTAATTAACAGTTCAAGTATATCAAACTGCTCTCATCTCCAGGTAGAACATAGAAAGCAAATGTAGATCGTAGATCAACCAGATAATAATCTCACTTCCAAATCTATTCCACTCCATTGAGTTTCTGGCTGAGCTTCTTACCACACAAGGTAGAAAAGTCTCATATAATTTCCCAAATAACTTTACTACCTTTGAGGTATAGAAAAAGCAAAATACACAGCAATGCTACTGATTGTGCAACTAAGTGGAATGAGAGATGAAACAATGTAGCTTGAAGAACAAATGTGTTGATGGACTAACAAGTCAATGGAAAAATTGCAGCAGTCTAGCAAATTTTAACCTATTTTGCCCAACTCAAATGCTCTTACCAAGATAAGCATGCAAGTCACTCAACTGAAGTTCATCATGATCCTAATGGCCTTGAATCCTTGATCCATATACATAATGATAATATGGTTTGAATCAATACTACATCTTACGGATTATACCATTCAACAACATGACAAGAATAAATTCACTAGAAGTAAGATTCAAATTTTACAAAGCCACTACCAAGTGTAATCTCAACCACACACTTTTTGTGTCTAATAATGTTATCAGACGAAATAGAAAACTAATTTAAATTTCTCTCTGTCAGATTCAAAGGAATTATAGATACCATCGGTACAATGTCATATCTCAGGCTTTTAGAATTGGCATCCAAAATCCAACGACCACTCAAACAGCCTACCATTGTCTCAGCTATTTTGGGTTCTTTAGGCGGACCCCTTCCCAGCATTCAATGCTACCTGCATGCCCTGCCCAAAAATTTACAAATCAATTTGCCTACTGTCTGAGATCATTCAGAACCAACAATTTCATATCGATTCTTCTGTTGCCTAACACACTTTTCAACACCAATAATCAAGTCTAGTTGCCCACACATGTTTGCTTTTTTAAGTTCGAATGCTTTTAGTGTTGCTAAGCAGTGGTTTAAAGCTGGCTATCAATCAAAAATCATCCACGGTCATAATTCATGAACATAAAACAGGGAGAGCATGCACTTTCTACCTAATGTGAGCAAATTCTACCTAACATACACTTTCTACATTGGATTGAGCATCGCCTAATCTCCAATTCAATGTCAATGTTACATTGGAAAGTTCATAATCAAGTAAGTAATCCTTTCCATGAAATACGCTAAAAATTGAAAAATTGAAATTATTACCCAAAACAAAAAAAAGAAAGAAAAATAGAAGGACACCTTAGAATTGGAATTACAAAGCGAAGCCCTTCAAGTACTCAGGGTCGCGCTTAGCCCTCTCCTGGAACTTCTTGAACCACCTATCCAAAATATCCATAGGCACCACCAGCTTGCTCCCATCCACGCCACAAAAGGACTGCATAAAATTGAACAAATTCTCGCCAACCTTCATCGCCAAACGCTCAATTCGCTTCTCAGCGGTCACGTCCAGGGAGGGCAGCGACGCCAGGTCCTCCACCGACACCCCGATTTTGGCCGAGAGCGGGGCGGCGTCGGCAGTGAGCTGCAGCTGGCCCCCTGGCTCCGGCCACGGCAGCGAGAGCACCGCCGAAGGCCGAGCCAGAGTGACGGCGCCGCAGAAGAAGAAGGCTGAGCCGGGAGATTGGATGTAGACGGCTAGGGCTTTGTCCGGCGGCAGCGTGAAGCTGTTTAAGAGGAATATGCACAGTTCGCGCACTTGATCGTACGCTTCACCTGCGCACGTTAGAAAATTCCGAGGTTAGAGTGATAGAGTGTGCCAATAATGATCATTTTTGGGGGAAAAAGTAAAAGAAAAAAGAAAATTACCTACGAAGGTGTTCATGTCGAGGATCCAATGGAAAGTGTCGATTTGGGAGAAGGAGGAGATGTCCATTGGGAAGCTACGGTTTGGAAAAACAACCCCAAACATAATTTTCCTTTTTTTTTTTTAGTCTGGTTTGGCTGCTTCTTTTGTTGGTCTTTTCGACTGAGAGAAAAGGAGAGGGGAGACGGAGAAAGTAAATAAATAGTGTTGTGTTAGTGTGCGAGCTGAGAAGAGAAGGTTCGAACAACAATGTAGCGGTGGGGAGACGGGGAGAGGAGGGAAGCGTCCAGTACAATCCAGAACTACCGCCTAAAACCTCTTTTTTCTTTTTTTTTTTCTTTTTTTTTTTTCTTGTAAAGCGTATTTTCATAATTAAATTATAGTTAATTACAATTATATATCTCAATTATATTTCACTTTTCAACTTGATATCTCAATTTTAAAAAATTGCATTCGAGTACCTTAACTACGATATCAAGTTACCTGAGTACCTCTATTAGCCTCAATGTCAGCTGGACCAATAATTGCTGATGTGGCGTTGATGTAGCACATTAACTTGACTTTTAAAAATAGCCTAGTGGACAAAAATTAATAAAAAAACTCAATTAAACTTTTAAAAATGATATAAAAAATAAAAAATTGAATAAAAAAATGAAGAAACATAAAGAAAAACATAGCTGAGAGCCCGATAACCACGCATCCCTGAGCCCTCCTCCTTCACGTCGACCACCCAACCCTTATCCTCCCACCCACCTCCATCTCCCTCTCCGGCCATCGGTCGGGAACCTCCTCCCCCGCATTAGCATCCCCTCTCTCAACCGCATCTCTCTCTCTGTCACTCTCTACTACGCGTGACACTTTTAACACCCTGGATTTTTGCAATCCTATCATGTTTTGACACGTGTTTTCTATTTTCTTTTGTACTTAAAACCTAAAGATTTATTAAAGGAAATAGAGTTTACTTTGTCTTTTAAGTAACTAACTTGTACCATTAGAGGTTTAGAGTTGAACTATAGTACCCTTGAGTGTGATTTTGGTTATTATCAAGTTGGAATTAATTTTTGAAAATTAAATTCATTGGAGTCAAATTTTCTTTAATTTTTCTAGAAATAAATTTGTTGTTTTGAGGTTATAAGAAATTATGATTAATTACTACGAGTCCGTAGAATTTTTCGGGAAATTATTTGGAGTCCCAAACTATTTTAAGTAAATTAACGAAGGTTTGAGAAATTAAAAAAATAGGAAAACAAAAAAAATAAAAAGGGAGCTAACTGGGCCGACAGTGTGATGGGTGTCGCACCACCATTCGCTAGGCGCGCTGATGGAGCGCCCAGTAAGCGCTAACACGAACGAGCTCACGGGATTTGATGTGCGCGCGCAACACTTGATCTAGTCCAACATCTTAATCTGGACCGTTGCGCCTCATTTAAGTGAAGCAATCTCAGCCATTGGATCTCTTCCAAGACCGGTCAGCCAAGCCGGGTCGCGCATGACCCGCGTGTCTTTAACCGGGTTGACCCACAGACCTTATGTGTCTGTAAACGGATCCCTAGCCAGGTTTTTCACAACCCAT
The DNA here is from genome assembly GCF_963921425.1 of Dryas octopetala. NCBI lineage: Eukaryota > Viridiplantae > Streptophyta > Magnoliopsida > Rosales > Rosaceae > Dryas > Dryas octopetala. The sequence continues at coordinate 21,750,812 of NC_141371.1, forward strand.
ATCAATTTTTAGCCTTTGTGCATTTCTAGTGCAATTTGTCTCACATTGGAGATTTACAACTTCTTCCAACCCTCTAGTGCCTATGAAAACAGACCATTGTCCCTCATTTTCACTTGCACCACCAAATGAAGTTAGAGTTACTCATTCCTTGGTTCTTTGGAAGTCTCACTAAGAAAAGACATACCAAAAGGGAATAAACTTCTCATAGTTTATAGTTTTTAGAGTGCAAGGTTCTCATAGTTTATAGTTTTGGGAATGCAATGAGGAGTTCCAAGGAGTGGATGTCTACAACCGGGTAAGTATTTTATTATTTTTGCTTTATTTATTATTTTAGGATACATGCTTAGCTTAATTAAGTATGATTTATTTATTAATCAAGCATGCCTAGCTTTATTTTTAGAGACTTATTTGTTTAATTAAAGGTAATTAGCATGCTAGGATTAACAAGTTTCAATTGTAGAGATTAAGTTGGATTAATCTAATTTATTTTGAGGATTTGCTTGGAGCTAAAGCAAATAGTCAATATAGTAAATTGGTTTAACTTTAAAATAAAACTTGAAACTTGTGAACCCTTAAGTAAGCTCTAAATAATAGAATTTAGTTCACTTAGGACTAGAAACTAGCGACGTGTGGCTACATGAAAGGTCATACCGTCTTTTCTTATTGTTAATCGTCCCTAATTTAAAATTTATTTTCTTTTGTCTATTTTTTTTTTTTATCGAATTACCCAGTTGTTGAGTTATTAAGAGGTTAAGGTTGTCGTATTGTCTAGTTATGGAAGATTTTCCAAGATAGGACCGTGCGCGAATGTGGAAGGCTTGTGGAAAAGAATACTTGTGTAACGCCCTGAACCTCGGGCTCATAAAAATACTGAACATCAAACTTTTAAACTTGTTTTCTCTTTCTTTTGAGTCATGCACAACAACAAAAGTAAATACAGTTTTTCCAAAAACATTTAAAACACACCACTGTGTAAAAATAGTTTAAAAATCTTTGGTGGGTCCCATTGTCTCGTCTTCTCCCCACTGCTTCTCAGTCTGCTTAACCTGCAAAACACAAACCCTACACCAAAACCATGGTGTACCAGGTTATACAACAAACCCGGTAAGCTCGAAAGCTCGTATAAGTGAAATGACTTAAATAACTAACCTCAATAATTTCCTCAATTTTCATACTCAATAATAATCCACAATAAAATCCATAATTACTCAAGCACATAATAATTTCATTCACCAATGATTCAAACATCAAGATAATGATAATTCCTCATATTCACATCAAATTCCACCAATAATAATAAATCATTCTAGCAATTTCATTGCCTAATCGTCAAACTATTAACCTCAACATCAATCATTCACATCATAATTAATAATCTCAATGCATAATTATCATTATTTCCATTCTCAAGATTCAAGCCTAGACTTTACCAAGTCCTAGCAAACAATGCATACACGAAAGTACAGCAACAAATCAAACTATCTAATTTCACTCACATCGCTCTTTGAAATCCCCCAATTTTAAAACTATTTTCAAAATATCTTCTCAAATATCATAGAAACTATTTAAACACAAGATAGAAGGGTCAGACAAGTAAGGAGTTGTTTTTTGAAAACTTTTTGAGTAAAAGTATTTTGCAGCACCTTATACTTAAGAATCAACTTAAACATAAAAAAAATTTCCTCTTTAAACTTATGTAATAGAAAACCATTGGAAAGAAAAAAAAAGTTTTACCGTACTCATACTCGTAACTGTAGACAATGTCCTGGCCACAATCTCGTACATAGAGGTCACTTTGCACGAGTAGGCTCATATCCTGGCCACAATCTCGCACGGAGAGGTCACTCCGCACGAGTAGGCTCATATCCTGGTGTAACACCCCGAACCTCGGGCCCATAAATGCACTGAAACCTTGACATTTAAACCTCTTTTCAAAGAATGAGCCATGCACTTAATATAATAAATAAATACGTTAATAAATCAGAGTGTGAGCCCAAAACATTTATGTAAAATTGACTGTATAAAATCAGTTAAATCAAAATTAAAATAAGTCCCACTGCCTCGTCTTCTCCTCACTGCCTCCTCAGCCTGCTTAACCTGCAAAACACCAATAACCACACTGCACCATATCCATGGTACACCGGGTCATTCGAACAAATAACCCGGTAAGCTCACTAGAGCTCGTATGAGTGAATTAACGAAATAATTAACCTTAATAATATCCTCAATTTCCATACTCAAAATAATCCACAAGAGTATCCATAATTACTCAATCACATCACAAATTCATCAACAAATATTCAAGCATCAAGATAAATATAGTTCCTCAAATTCACATCTTAAATCCCATCAATAAATAATAATCCTCATTCTGGCAAATCAATTGCCTAAACGTCAACTATTAACCTCAATCTCGAATCGTTCACATCCTAACTCATAACCTCAATGCATAAATCATTCATCAATTCCATCCTCAAGATTCAAGCCTAGACTTACCCAGTCCTAGTCAAATCAAATCCTAGCAAACAAATGCACACAAGCACACAAAGCAACGAAATAGACTATCTAATTTCACTCACAGTCTAACCACGCGAAAAGACCGAAACGCCCTTCTTGGCTCCTTTGCTCGGATCTCAAATCCGGCAGCATAACGGCATCGGGAATGAGATTTCCCAAGCCCGTGTACCTGTTAAGACCAGGCAATCCATAAATACAATTCAGAAACACAATTGGGCCACTGAACGACAGAAACGGGCGGCCGCCACCACACACGGTGGCTGCCCCACCCCAAACAACACACAAATTCACACCAAAAACGACGAACCTTGAAATGACTCCAGGAGTTTCCGAAGAGGCACAACGATCGAGAAAAACCACCAAAGTCGCCGCCACACAAGGCGGAGCTACAGTGGCCGCGGCTGGGTCGACAGCCAATTCTCGCCGGAAATGGCCGAAACTGGCCGGAGAAGACGATCGGACAACCATCTTCGATCCACCGCCGTTTGAGGTCATCGGAGCATGGGGTAAACACTGGGAGACTCGCTGTGGCCTGGGGAAGAGAACCCAGGTGGTCCAGCGCCGCGATTTGGCCGGAAAATGCGAGATCGCCGACGAGAGGCTCGGCCCTGTTTTGCGTCGTTTCTCCGTCGTGGATGATCGGCCGGAAAAATGAAGGCCATTGGGAGAGAGAGAGGAGGGAGGCGAGCAGCATGGGCTAAACACCCAGCCCAACCGCCGCCGGACGCGCCGACACGCGCCGGTGGCAGGAACGGCGAGGGTGAGGGGCGAGAGAGAGGCAGACGCGCGGAGAGAGAGAGAGAGAGAGAGAGAGAGAGAGAGAGAGAGAGAGAGAGAGTGTGTGTGTGTCTGTTATAAAAATCTGAAATTTTGGGTTTTTAAACCACTTTCGTAAAAATTACAAATTTGCCCTTTACTTCAAAAGCTCGTAACTTTCAAACCATAACTCCAATCGATGCATGCCGCGTGTCTACGAACTCGTGGGATCGAAACCTTTCCAACGTGCCCAAAGTCCAAGGCGAAAGCCCACTAGTTTTAAAAGTCAACTTTTTGTCGCGCCCAATTTAACACAAAATTTTAAAAATTAACCCAAAACCTCTTTAAATTCTAAATAAACTCCCAAAATCCTTAAAATAAATTCTCAAAACATTTAAAATAAATCTTTGAAAAATACGGGGTCTTACAATCTACCCCCCTTAAAAAAAATTTCGTCCTCGAAATTCCCAAGGGAAAGTAAAAGCAAAACAGTCTCACACAACACAAGCAAGCACAACCAAATCATACTTTAGAAAAACTCTTTTAATTAAAAGAAACCGAGAAAAGCACAAGCAAGAAGGAAAATAAAATACGATGCAGATCGAATCCTTCACTTGAGAGCTGCAGGTAACGAGCTTGTCGTGTTCTATACGCATCCGTTTTCCAAGATCTTCGAGTGCATCCAGCTTGGTCATCAATTCCCTCGAGTAGTTTGCCACGGTTCTCGAAACTCTGAATTCTCCTTCTGCAGAACTTTCATCTTCAATTACGAGTTGCTCAATCACTACTAAAGCGTTGCCACAAGAGATCGCAAAACATTAACCGCTGAGTTCTGACAAACAAACAACAGCCTAGGTCCTACCTGGCTACTACTTCAAAACTCTACTTACTCGGTGAACTAACTCTTCAACCAACTAAAAATACTACTCCACTATTTCCCTTGAACCTTTGTTCTCTAACTAATAAACTTACTCCAACTTCAAACTCTTCTAAATTCAAACCTCTTACTAAGTCTCCAACTTCCAACTTTCCTGAACTTGCTGAGGAGCAGAGAGGCGATGGCAGTGCAGGGGACATTTCTCAAAACTTTCTCAAACATTTTCATGGCTCAAATAAAATACATTTCTGAAATCACTTGAAAATCATTTTCTTTCTCAAACTGGCTTTCACAAACATTTTCTGAACTGATTTTCTCAAACTGGTTTCTCAAACACTTTCTCAAATGATTTCCTCAAACTTTCTGTAACATCACCATTCCTCACCCGGGCAGTGTGGGATCACTCACTTCTCCTCACCTGGTAGCTCGCCACTGCCTCGCGCAGCCGCCCACTCAGGGTCTTGGTCCCTGGGTCTTGCAATCCACACACTTCCGGCCGGGTCTAGCTCTGATACCAAATTTGTAACACCCCGAACCTCGGGCCCATAAATGCACTGAAACCTTGACATTTAAACCTCTTTTCAAAGAATGAGCCATGCACTTAATATAATAAATAAATACGTTAATAAATCAGAGTGTGAGCCCAAAACATTTATGTAAAATTGACTGTATAAAATCAGTTAAATCAAAATTAAAATAAGTCCCACTGCCTCGTCTTCTCCTCACTGCCTCCTCAGCCTGCTTAACCTGCAAAACACCAATAACCACACTGCACCATATCCATGGTACACCGGGTCATTCGAACAAATAACCCGGTAAGCTCACTAGAGCTCGTATGAGTGAATTAACGAAATAATTAACCTTAATAATATCCTCAATTTCCATACTCAAAATAATCCACAAGAGTATCCATAATTACTCAATCACATCACAAATTCATCAACAAATATTCAAGCATCAAGATAAATATAGTTCCTCAAATTCACATCTTAAATCCCATCAATAAATAATAATCCTCATTCTGGCAAATCAATTGCCTAAACGTCAACTATTAACCTCAATCTCGAATCGTTCACATCCTAACTCATAACCTCAATGCATAAATCATTCATCAATTCCATCCTCAAGATTCAAGCCTAGACTTATCCAGTCCTAGTCAAATCAAATCCTAGCAAACAAATGCACACAAGCACACAAAGCAACGAAATAGACTATCTAATTTCACTCACAGTCTAACCACGCGAAAAGACCGAAACGCCCTTCTTGGCTCCTTTGCTCGGATCTCAAATCCGGCAGCATAACGGCATCGGGAATGAGATTTCCCAAGCCCGTGTACCTGTTAAGACCAGGCAATCCATAAATACAATTCAGAAACACAATTGGGCCACTGAACGACAGAAACGGGCGGCCGCCACCACACACGGTGGCTGCCCCACCCCAAACAACACACAAATTCACACCAAAAACGACGAACCTTGAAATGACTCCAGGAGTTTCCGAAGAGGCACAACGATCGAGAAAAACCACCAAAGTCGCCGCCACACAAGGCGGAGCTACAGTGGCCGCGGCTGGGTCGACAGCCAATTCTCGCCGGAAATGGCCGAAACTGGCCGGAGAAGACGATCGGACAACCATCTTCGATCCACCGCCGTTTGAGGTCATCGGAGCATGGGGTAAACACTGGGAGACTCGCTGTGGCCTGGGGAAGAGAACCCAGGTGGTCCAGCGCCGCGATTTGGCCGGAAAATGCGAGATCGCCGACGAGAGGCTCGGCCCTGTTTTGCGTCGTTTCTCCGTCGTGGATGATCGGCCGGAAAAATGAAGGCCATTGGGAGAGAGAGAGGAGGGAGGCGAGCAGCATGGGCTAAACACCCAGCCCAACCGCCGCCGGACGCGCCGACACGCGCCGGTGGCAGGAACGGCGAGGGTGAGGGGCGAGAGAGAGGCAGACGCGCGGAGAGAGAGAGAGAGAGAGAGAGAGAGAGAGAGAGAGAGAGAGAGAGAGAGAGAGTGTGTGTGTGTCTGTTATAAAAATCTGAAATTTTGGGTTTTTAAACCACTTTCGTAAAAATTACAAATTTGCCCTTTACTTCAAAAGCTCGTAACTTTCAAACCATAACTCCAATCGATGCATGCCGCGTGTCTACGAACTCGTGGGATCGAAACCTTTCCAACGTGCCCAAAGTCCAAGGCGAAAGCCCACTAGTTTTAAAAGTCAACTTTTTGTCGCGCCCAATTTAACACAAAATTTTAAAAATTAACCCAAAACCTCTTTAAATTCTAAATAAACTCCCAAAATCCTTAAAATAAATTCTCAAAACATTTAAAATAAATCTTTGAAAAATACGGGGTCTTACACCTGGCCACAATCCTGTGCATTTTACACGGGCAGCCTTATTTGATCAGTACGTACATTTACACAACAGTTTTAAAATACTCTTTAAATCTCTACTTACTTTTGAGATAAATGAATAACCATTTTCATTCCCGCAACGCTCTCCTAAATAATCCAAACCCTAAAGTGTCATTTCTCATACCATGACATCACAAACCAATATAAGTATTCAAAAAAATGAACCTCTAAGATTATATGAAATCTTTTCAGGAACTAAGTAACAATCAAAGCCCGATTTTAAATAAAGATATCTTCAATATGTAATCACATATAAAAGCTTATTGAAATACCTCTTAATCGTTTAAATTATAAATTTCAAGGATAATCGAACTAACGTAAATGGTTATTTAGGAAACTTATGATTTAAAACTTAAGTCGATTACAAATTAAATTAGGGAGATCAAAATCACATAGTAAAACGTAATTTAATAAAAATCAAAGTCCCTTCACATTTCATTGAGCTTAATAAAACTCAAGATAACAAATATAAATTAAATCGTGAAATCATAATACACTTTCAAAACAAAAGTCCACTCACAGTTTACTCCGAGCTATGCCGAATCCTTTCCGAAATTGATTCATACTCACGACCTCTCACTAGCTTGTTTGCCACTCAAATCATAGCAATACTTCCTCAAGAATTAATTTGATCATTCTGTATAATAATTACCTAATCATCATTCATTTACCTCGACAATAAACATTTCTTCTCTAATTCAGCAATTATTCTCAAAGCATCTCTATAATTCTCAATTAATACATTAACCTCAAATCCTCGTCAATTCATTCTCACGATCCAAATCCTACACTTAACCTCCTCTAACATATAACAACAATTCACACAAAATAGACAATTCACTCACAGTACTCTATAATACAATCTAATAAGTTTCACTTACTATGTAATCACGTAAAAAGACCGAAATGCCCTTCTTAGCGTTTTTGCTCGGATATCAAATCTGACAACATAACAGCATCGGGAATAAGATTTCCTGAGCTCGTCTACCCACAAGCTTCGGGTGACTAGCCAGAGGCCAAAAACCAACAATTGGAGTCATCAGCACGACCAAACGCGGTGGCGAGACCCGCGGTGGTCCGTGGTGGTCAACCTGCACAATTTCTGAACTCAAAATCAACCTAAAACAATTACACAAAGACAAAGGATACGACGAGAGGATCAACTTTTATACCTGGGTCGACGGCTATATCTCGCCAAAAATGGCTGAAATCGACGGTGGAAGCCAGTGGCTAAGCTTGGCTTTCCGAGCTGATTGCTCCGTCGTGGAGCATCATCTAAGCAAGAGGGACACCACGGCTGAACTCGCCATGATGAAAGGAACAAGACCCAGTGGGTCCAGCCACCCAAATCTCGCCGGAAAAGTCAGATCGACGGCGAGGGCTTGAATCGGATCCGGGCTGGGTTTCTCGATTTGAGGGATTCTGGGCTGAATGGAGACTAGGGGAGGAAGAGGGGAGGGCGGCGATGGCGGGGAGCCAAAGCTCGACCCCAGCCGCTGCTGGACGCGCCCTCACACGCCGGTGGCAGGGGCGGCGAGAGAGAGAGAGAGAGAGAGAGAGAGAGAGAGAGAGAGAGAGAGAGAGAGAGAGAGAGAGAGAGAGACAGAGAGAGAGACAGAGAGAGAGAGAGATAACTAATTTTGGGTTTTAAAATCCCTTCCATGCAAAATTACAAAAATGCTCCTCACATTGAATGTCCGTAAAACTCAAACCGTAACTCCGATTTACGCGTGCTTCATGTCTACAAACTCGTGGGCTCGAGACCTTTCCAACAAGCCCAAAGTCGAAAAACGAAAGCCCACTAATTTTAAAAGTCAACTTTGAGTCAAGTCCAATTTAAAAAGAAAATTAAAAATTAAATCAAAACCTTTTTATTTTCCAAATAAATTCCCAAAATAATCAAACTAAATTCTCAAAATATTTAAAATAAATCTTTGAAAAATACAGGGTCTCACAACTTGAAAAGCATTGGATTCCAGGTAGGGTGATTTATCCTACATTATTGACTATGGACTTTGTGTGTGTATGAGTAGTTTTTAAACTGTTATAACATGCTATTATACTTATTGTTAAGGGTGAGATTTTCTTCTGAAAAATCGACCGGACCGAACCGATCGGAAGGGGCGGTTTTATAGGTCTCAGTATGATCTCCGTAATCGGTCGGTGTCACTACCGACCGACAATGGTCGGAGTCGATCACGGTTGTGAATATTGAAACCCCCATTCTGACCGAACCGACCGATATAGGTATATATATAATATATCAATATTTTTAATTTATTTCTTAAAAAATTTTAATATGTGGCATATTATCGATCATTTGATTTAAGGTGCATGTGATTATCATGCACCCTACCACACCCTATAACTCTAAACTAAAAAACCCGAAACACACTCACACATATGAGATCTATCTCAGTCTCTCTCAAAAATTTCTCTTAAACCCTCTCAATCTCCATCTCTCTCAGACTATCCCTCTGGTTTCTTTCCTTCTGCACCACCACCTGAAAGGCCGAAACCTAGCTTAGTCTCTCACTCTCATAAACCTCTCTCTAGAACCTCCATCACCCGAGACCTAGCTCACCAAAGTCACCACCAATGCAATCTCCACCGCCGACCACCACCACCACCCCAGAGTCTTACCCCCTTTCGATCGACACTTCAAAGCTCTAACTCCCCAAATCTATCTAAAATCCTAATTTGCACCCGAAACCCTAAATCCCTAATTCTATCTTCTTTCTTTGTTTCTAAGTCCCTATCTGGACTCTGGAGCACCATTTATCGATATGTGTAAGTACTCAATAGTCAATACTCATCTAGTTATGTGTTTATTGTTTAGGGTTTTGATTTTTTTTTTTTTCTAAATTTGAGGAAAAGCATCAATCTTCGAAGGTCAATTGTTTAGTGTTTACTGTTTAAGGTCAATCTAAATTTTATAATATTAATTTGTTCATTTCTACATTGCATGCACCAGGCTGCATAGCAGTAACTCCCAGTAAGCTAAGGTTGGACATTGTTGGTGTTAAGATCTGTAATTGGTTAAGTCTTTAATTAATTGTTGGTTAGTCTTTAATTAGTAGTCTTGTTAATAAAATGACACCTTGCAGTCCATTGCTATGAGTCTTGACCGAATCAAGTTTGTTATGACTGGTTCATTTGCTGATATAAGAGCAGTAGCTCTCAGTTGTAAGGATGATTTTAGATGACGGGTTTATATTGAATATACAAAGAAAAATTGGAGCTCTGATCCTTCTTCCAATTCTCTTTTGTACCAGGTTAAGGTAGAAAGGGTTGTATCATTTGGTATCAGAGCCATCTCGATCCCACTGTTCCCTTCCTGTGCATGCCCCGTCGTTTCACTCGCGCTGCTGCCATGGACGCTCGTGTGACGTCGCTCGAAGCTTCTGTCGAGAAGCTCACTACCTCCTTCGACAAGCTTTAGACCCTGGTTGACACTGAGTTCTCGACCTTTGCTAGGCACCTCGATTCCCAGCTTGATACCTTGTTGGCTGCTGGTTTCGAGCGGCTCCGTCAAGAGCTTTCTCATGGTGCCGAGGGTGGCACCGACCAGATCCCACTTGATGATGAAGATCGTCCTGACTTTGGCTTCAACCGTCCCCATCAACGACCTGATGGGGGTGGGGGTGGGGTGGGGGTGGGGGTAGCCCGATGCTGCGTCACCCATGGCTGAGGATCGAGTTTCCACGATTCACCAACGGCGATGATCCGCTAGCCTGGATCTATCGAGCCGAACAGTATTTCTCCCTCTACAACACACCAGACCATCAGAAGGTTGTCACAGTGTCATTCAATTTTGAGTAGGAGGCTCTGCAATGGTTTAGATGAATGGATTGCTTGCGGACGACACCTCACTGGGAGGATTTCACTCGCACCTTTTGCCGCGAGTTCGACCCATCAGAATTTGAAGATTGTGCATAGGAGCTATTCAAATTACGACAAACAGGTACACTCAAGGACTATATCACTGAATTTCGTCGATTAGCTACTTGAACGAATGATGTTGGTTCTGTTTTGTTAAAGAGTTGTTTCTTGGGTGGTTTAAAACGTGAATTGAAGTGTGATGTGAAGTTGTTGCGTCCCAATACTGTCCATGATGCCATTGCAATTGCTGTACAAGTAAATATTAAGCTCAATGAGTTAAAAGTGGGTGCTCCTAAGCAATTCCCTCCTCGCACTCAACCTTTAGCTTTATTGCCAGCCCCAATTGCTAAGGTGAAACATGAAGATTTACCTGTCAAAAAGTTGACACCAGAGGAGGTACAAACAACAGAGATTAAAGGGGCTGTGTTTCTATTGTGATGAGAATTATGTGAGGGGTCATAAATGCACCAAGAAGCAACTGTTACTACTTGATGTGAATTTTGAGGATGTGAATTCTGTGGGTACTGATGATGAATCTGCAATTGACTTACAACAAATGGAGTTGAGTGAATGTGCTTTCTATGGTACAGCTGCTAAGAAATCAATAAGAACAATGAAGGTGGAAGGTTTTGTCCGAAATTGTCCTGTACTTGTTCTCTTGGATTCGGGTAGTACACATAACTTTGTCGATTCCAGGTTGGTCAAACAGTTGGGCTGGCAGGTTCACCATACCGATGAATTTGAGGTGATGATTGCTGATGGGGGTAAGGTGAAGAGCAAAGGTTGCTGTAAGAAAATTCCACTTTCCATGGGAGAGTATGGTTGTGTGGTAGATTTGTTTGCTTTACTACTTGGGGGTTGTGATGTTGTTTTGGGGGTTCAATGGCTTTTAACGGTTAGTCCAATGTTGTGGGATTTTCACCTGCTAACTATGGAATTCACTGCTGGTGCTAGAAAGTTTACGTTGGCAAGTACCACTCCTCAAAACACTTTGGTACAAGTGGCATCACTTCAACAGATGGAGAAGATACTACATACAACCAGTTTAGGCCTTCTTGTGTATTCAATCGAATCTGAGAAACTGGAAGCTTGTACTTTGACTCCACAGCAACTTCGTGACTTGCAGAGCTTACTCATTGCCTTTGATGCCATTTTCCAAACACCAACAGCCCTCCCTCCTCATAGAGCTCAAGACCACAAAATACCATTGATTAAGGGTGCCAAGTCCCCTAGTATCAGGCCTTACCATTATGGTCCCCTTCAAAAACAGAAATTAAGAAGGCAGTCCAAGACTTATTGCATTCTGGGTTTATAAGGCCAAGCCATAGTCATTTCTCTTCCCTAGTTCTGTTGGTTAGAAAGAAGAAGGGAACATGGAGAATGTGCATGGATTATAGAGAGCTGAATCAGTTCATAATCAAAGATAAATATCCAATTCCTCTCATAGATGATCTGTTAGATGAATTACATGGTGCACAATATTTTTCTAAGTTAGATCTCAGATCGGGCTATCCCCAAATTAGAATGGAAACTGCTGATATTGAGAAGACAGCTTTCTGAACTCATGAGAGCCATTATGAGTTTTTAGTTATGCCATTTGGCCTAACAAACGCACCTGCCTCTTTCCAAAATCTGATGAATGATATTTTTAGACCATTTCTCAGAAGGTTTATATTGGTTTTTTTTTATGACATACTAGTTTACAATACTAGTTGGGAAATGCATTTAAGCCACCTACAACAAGCCTTTGCAATTCTTCAGCATAATCAACTGTTTGTGAAGAAACATAAGTGTGCTTTTGGTCAAAGTAGTGTAGAGTATTTGGGACATATTGTTTCCAGGGATGGGGTGGCAATTGACCCGTCTAAATTGCGAGCTATCTTGGATTGGCCTGTTCCCACTAATACCAAAGAGCTAAGAGGATTTCTCAACCTGACCGGTTATTATAGGAAGTTTGTTCCTGGGTATGGCAAGATCTATCAACCTTTATATCAGTTAACTAAAAGAGATGGGTTTGTTTGGTCTCAGGCTGCTACAGATGCTTTCCAACAACTCAAAGTTATCATGACTTCTCCACAAGTATTAGCCCTGCCAGATTTTTCTTTACCATTTGAATTGGAGTGTGATGCTTCCGGAAATGGTATTGGTGCGGTGTTGCAACAAAAGGGAAGACCAATAGCCTTTACCAGTCAAGCTCTTGGTCCAAGGAACCAAGCTTTATCAACTTATGAAAGAGAATTGATTGCAATAGTGCATGCAGTTAAAAAATGGCAGAATTACCTACAGGGGTGCTATTTTGTGATAAAAACTGATCATAACAGCCTGAAATACTTCTTGAATTAGAGAGCTAACACCCCATTCCAACAAAAATGGGTGGCTAAGTTATTGGGATTTGATTATGAGATTCAATATAAACATGGAACAGATAATGTTGTGGCAGATGCTTTATCTCGGGTACATGGTTCGGAACTATTACCAGAGGCTCCTATTGATTCTTCTTGTTCCTTATTGGAGTGTGTTGCTATTACTTACCCTTATTTTGGTTGGTTGGATGATTTAAGGAGACATATAGAGCAAGATGATTGGAGTATTCATAAAACTCAGGAAGTTGTTGCTTTGGATCCAACTACTGCTCATTCTAAACTAATGAAGTATCATATTGACAATGGGTTCTTGAAGTACAATTCTCGCATTGTGTTGAGTCCAACATCACCTTGGAAGATGAAGTTATTTGAAGAACATCACTCAACACCTACTACTGGTCATCTAGGTGTCCTCAAAACTTATCAAAGAATTAAGAGAGGGTTTTATTGGCAGGGGATGAAACACGACATCAAGTCCATGGTTGCTGAGTGTTCTACCTGTCAACAGAACAAGTATGAAACTATTTCTCCACCTAGATTACTTCAGCCACTACCTATTCCTCAACAAGTATGGACATATATTAGCATGGATTTTATTGTTGGATTGCTGGGATGCAAGGGTAAGACAGTGATCATGGTGGTTGTAGATCGTTTGTCCAAATATGCTCATTTTGTTGCTCTCGCCCACCCATATACTGCTACTGGAGTTGCTCAGATATTTGTAGACAACATTTTCAAACTACATGGAATGCCATCTACCATTGTGAGTGACAAAGATCCTGTGTTTATCAGTGCATTTTGGAAGGAGTTCTTTAAGCTACAAGGCTCCAAGTTGTGCATGAGCTCTGGGTATCATCCACAAAGTGATGGTCAAACAGAAGTGGTGAATCGATGCTTGGAAACTTATTTGAGGTGTTTTGCTGGTATGCAACCCAAGAAATGGGTGCAGTGGCTTGCTTGGGTTGAGTGGAGCTATAACACTGCCTATCATACTTCTGCTAGGGCGACACCATTTGAATTGGTTTACGGCTACCCCCCACCTCATATCATCACTTATGAATTAGGAACTGCTAAATTGGATGTGGTGGAGCGCAGTCTACTCGAGAGGGATAAGCTTTTGTCTATGTTAAAGCATAACTTGGAAGTGGCTCAGAATAGGATGCAAACCCAAGCTAACAAGCACAGATCAGAGAGGGAATTTGCGGTTGGTGACCATGTTTATCTCCAGATAATTCCATATCAGTTGCAATCATTGGCTTCACATTCATTTACTAAACTACATCCTCGGTTTTATGGACCCTATGAAGTGCTGGAAAGGATAGGGAAGGTGGCCTACAGATTGAAGCTACCAGCAGGAATCAAAATACACCCAGTTTTTCATGTTAGCTGCTTAAAGAAACACTTGGGATCTACTGTTGTTCCATCTACAATTCTACCACTGGTCACAAATGATGGGTTAATCCAAGAAGCTCCTCTGGCTGTGTTGCAAAGAAGAATTTATAAGAAAGGGAATGTAGCGGGAACACAACTTAATTCTGGTTCAGTGGATTGGTCATAAGGCTGAAGAGGCTACATGGGAGGATTATCATGAGTTCGTCACCAAATTTCCAGATTTTCAATTTTAAAACCTTGAGGACAAGGTTTGTCTGCAAGGGAGGAGTAATTGTTAAGATCTGTAATTGGTTAAGTCTTTAATTAATTGTTGGTTAGTCTTTAATTAGTAGTCTTGTTAGTAAAATGACAGCTGGCAGTCCATTGCTGTGAGTCTTGACCGGATCAAGTTTGTTATGACCGGTTCATTTGCTGATATAAGAGGACTAGCTCTCAATTGTAAGGATGATTTTGGATGACGGGTTTATATTGAATATACAAAGAAAAATTGGAGCTTTGCTCCTTCTTCCAATTCTCTTTTGTACCAGGTTAAGGTAGAAAGGGTTGTATCAGCTGGCTTGCTGCTATCTATTTGGTAAGTCATATTGACTCAAAGACTCACTGTGTTTGTCTGTGTGTTGTTTCAGTGTTTGGGTGTAATTTGTAATTAGTTTGGGATATTAATTATATTATGCAAGTAAATAAAAAAAAAAAACTGGATTATTAGTTTGGTTCTGCAAGTAATAGTGTAATACCCTTTATAAGTTTCTATATTGGATTAATTAAAATGCCATAATGTAGGTTAATACCCTTTTTAAGTTTCTGTAATACCCTTTCTAAGTTTCTGTAATACCCTTTCTGAATTTGGTTAAAAGAATATGAGTGAATTTGTTTACATGCTTTAAAGTTTAGATTATTTGTGAATCTGTTTAGAATTTAGATCATTAGAAGTTAGAACATTTGTGAATCTGTTTACATGCTTAAATGCTTTAGATAATCTGATTTTTGTTGAATATAATTTGTCACTTGTGTTTGAGTATTAGGCTATTAGCTTAAGACTTAAGTAGGTTAATTAGCTTTACTTTTATTCTATTTTTGGTAGATGGATATGGAGCAAATAGCTCTAGCCAATCAAATAGTACACAATGTAGCCCTAGTAGTAGCTCAGTTAGACAACCACTCCCCCAAACACAAATACCCCCAGCAGGCCCAACAGAACCTCACTCAATACCTCAAACAGAACCACAAACGCCATCTCAAACTAACCAAGCATAGCCTGAACCCAGTAGTACTGTTGTGGGAGGGAAGAGGAAAGCCTCAAAATCTGTTGTTTGGGAACACTGCAAGAAAACCAAAAAAACTGTTGATGGGGTTGAGAAAGACATTGCTATATGCAATTATTGAAAAGAGGAGATGCCAGCTCATTCTAAGATTAATGGGACAACTGGAATTAGGGCTCACCTATAAAGGAAATGTGAAAAATCTCCTCTCTATGAAAAAGGTGGTAGTAGAGGTCAAAGTGTTTTAACACAAGAAATAATGGGGGCAATTTGGTACCACACACTTTCAATCAAAAAAAGGTGTGATTTAAAGTGTGTTGAGCACATTAGCAAGGACGAGATACCTTTTAGGGCTGTTGAGGGCAAGGGTTTTATTGGGTTGATAAGTGAGCTTCAACCTAGATTTAAGATACCAAATAGGAAGAAGATTGCTGATTGGTGTGAAAGATTTTTTTTTTGTGGAGAAGGCTAAGATAATGAGTGTGATAGGTGATCTTAGGGTGAGTATCACAACTGATACTTGGACCTCGATCCAAAACATTAATTTCACACTTGGTAGTCACTACCCATTTCTTGGACAATGACTGGAAGTTGCATAAGAGAGGATCATTAATTTCACCAAAATCACATCTCACAAAGGTGAGGACATAGGAAGGACCTTAGAAGTGTGCTTGAACCACTGGGGGATAGATAAGGTCTTTACAATTACAATAGATAATGCTAGTGCAAATGATGGGGCTATTGATTACATGAAACTAAGGCTTAAGGACTTGAAAACCCTTTTATTTGATGGGGAGTTCTTGCATTTGAGATGTGCTTGTCACATCCTTAACTGGGCCTCCTATTACAGCTGATTGGGAAAAAGGCACAATCCTTTGTGCATTTTCTTAAGAAGTTTTATGATACAACCTTGAAACTAAGTGGAACCAAAACCAGTACATCCGATCTGATTTTCACTGAAATGGTTGCAATTCAGGTTAAAATTGAGAAGAAGAACTAGGATGATAGAAATCATGTTTTGCAAAGTGTTGCAGCTTCAATGATGTTGAAATTTGACAAGTATTGGGGGAGTTTTGATAAAGTGAACCAGTTGGTTTTTGTTGTCAATGCATTAAGCCCTATATATAAGCTCCAAATGATTAAAATCAATTTAAGAAATCTAGGATCAACTTCTAGTGAAATAGAGGATATTTGTGGCTTGATCAAAACATGTTTGCATACATTGTATAAGGAGTATAGAGGGGCTGGTAGTGCTACTAGTGTTGGGACTCAAAGTTTGTCTGATGTCCAAGAAGGTGGTGAGAATGAGGAGGATGATTGTGATGATGCTCAAGCTTTATTGGTAAGGGAGCTTATGGCTAAAAGGAAGGAGGAGCAACTTATGGAGATATCCAATGAAGTGGATAAATACCTATCCGATCCTTTTGAGTCCCCATTGAACCAAAGCTTCAAGTTGTTGGATTGGTGGAAATGTAGTCAATCCAAATATCCAATCCTTTCAAAAATTGCCAAGGATATCTTTGCAATCCCAAGTTCAACAGTGGCTAGTGAGAATACATTTAGCCTCGGAGGGAGGATTGTGGATCCTTTTAGGGTTTCATTGACTCCTGAAATGGTAGAGGCACTTATGTGTACTAGTGATTGGCTTAGGGCTGAGGATTTTGACTTCTACAAGGAACCTACTGATGAAGAGCTAGCTTTGTACAAGGAACTTGAAGAAATGGAATCAAGTAAGACTAATAGATGGTGTTAAACTGTTAATGTAATTTAAATTTTTAAGCTTGTTCTTCATTTTGTTCTTCATTATGTTCTTAAAGTGTTTACTTGTGTTTGAGTCCGTCTATTTATTTTTCTATGTAGATGCAGCTAGTGCTCAAGGTTCAGCATGTTGACAAGCCTAAATGCCATGCCACTGCATTTGCCAATGCATTGCCTGCCTGCATGCCTCTGCCTTATGGGATTTGTCATTTGATTACAGACTACTTATAAGTTATAACGTATTATGTGTGTTTGATTTGATTTAGGTTTGGGATTTGATTTCTATATGGTTATGTCATAACTCATAAGACAGTTAAGACTCATAACTAATAACTAATAACTAGGTTTGGGATTTGATTTGTAGAATTGTAGGTTTGATTTTATTCGGTTATGTAATTTAGTTTAGTGTATGGTTACTGGTTTTGGAATTTTGTGTATGGTTATGGAATATTGGAATTTGATATTTTGATGTATGTGTAAATTTTAGGTTATGTGATTTGGTGTATGATTGTATGTGTAAGGAATTAAGGATTTGGCCATTTAGGTTATGTGATTTGGAATTTGCAAAATAGCTAGTATTTAATTTAGGTTATGTGATTTCATTTGGTCCATTTGGACCATTTTCTTTTTGTGTATGCTTTTTTAATTTGATATTATGATGTATATGATGTATTGATGTATATGAGTATATCCAAAACCCTTTAAAAAAATTTAGGTTATTTGAATTAATTTGGTTCTTATTTCTTAATGACAAAAGTCACAAAACCCTTAAAACAAATTAAATATGGGCCTAAATCCTTTCAAAAAATTATAAATGTAGGCCTAATTTGGCCCATTTAATTAGGGTCGGAAGGCCCACCTAACAACCGATTTCGACCGGCTTGTCGATGTGACTGATCGTCGGTTAACCAACTATCGTCGGGACGGTAAAGTTTATTTTTTTTAAACCTCTGTTTTTTTGGATTTCAAATTTTAGTTTTGAAGTTTGTACTGATGAGGTTTATTTGATTGTTAGAGTCGTCTTTAAGATCCCAAACAACCTAAAGATTGAAGGAAAAGTGAAGGAGTTTTCGGATTTGGGGTGTGAAGAACAATTTTTCTGTTTTGAGTTTTTGAATTTTAATTCATTTGATTGTGTTTCCTTTGATTTTGGTTGAAGTTTAAGTTATAATTTATCACTTCTTAGCCTTAGGAACTGATTTGGATGGTGAGAATCGAAAAATAATGAAGTTGGATGAAAATGGAGAAATCTGCCATTTTTCTGCAATTTTTGGCAGTGTTCAGGTAGCCTACTTTGAGACCTTATAACATGAGTTGTAGAGATCGGTTTTGAGTGTTCTTTGTATGGTTGTAAAGAGGAGTTGTAGAGCTTTAAAACGAGTATAAATTTGCTCAATTTGGAGTTGATTTGATGGGATAAACAGCGAGCCAAAGTTGAGAAAAAAAAATAAAGAAATTCTGGAAAAAACAAAAATGGCAACTGGAGGTTAAAGATGAACAGTGCCGCCGGACCACCACTTGCACCACCGGCGTGTGCGGCGGCTCCAGTGACTGGGGAAAGTCTTATTTTTTATTCTGAGTCCGATGGTGGCCTCCATTTTGGCATCTAAGTCCCCTAACTTAGTGTTTTCACTACACACACTAGAATTAGAGAGTGAACGATTTTTATTCCGTAATTAATTGTGATTTACTTGTAAGAGATTAGGTTCGGAGAACGATCCAGAGAGACGAGGCTATTCTAGCGGCGGATTAAGCTCATTTTCGAGGTAGAGGGATCTAGGAAACCTTAAACTGCAAAAATTTGATTTTATTGAATGTTAGTTGAAAAATGCAATATGTGTGCTAATATGTGACTTATATGAATTATTTGAATTATTTGAGCACGATATAAATATATTAATTATTATATATAATTATGTGCATGTATTTGAAGGTGAAACATGATCCATTAAGAATGGAGTTATAGTGGTGAGAAGGGATTGAGTGTTAAATTTAAATTCCTAAGAGCATGGGCAGAGACGCCCCATCAGTTGCGATTGATAAAATTATCTTTTTCCCCAACGCGCATTGGGACCTTTGGTTGCGACCAAAGTTAGGGTGAAATGCAATTTACTTTTCAAGGGTTTAAATATAGGAAGTGCAGCATAACATTCATGCATTTATAATATTATTAAATATATATTATCTGCACCATGTTGCATTCATTGAGATTCAATATAATTAATTGAAACGCCCCGAACCTCGGGCCCATGAAAATACTGAACATCAAAGTGTTAAATCTTTTTTTTTCTCTTACTTTTGAGCCATGCACAACAACATAAGTAAATATAATTCTGTCAAAACATTTTAAACAAACCACTGAGTAAAAACAATTAAACAAATCTCTCTGGGTCCCACTGCCTCGTCTTCTCCCCACTGCTTCCTCAGCCTGCTCAACCTAAACAACATCATCCTACACCACATCCATGGTGTACCGGGTTATACAACAACCCGGTAGGCTCACTAGAGCTCGTATGAGTGAAATGACATAATAATTGTCCTCAATAATTTTCTCGATCCCCAAACTCAAAAACAATCCGCAAAATATCCATAATTACTTAATCACAAAACATTCCACCACCAACCATCCAAGCATCAAGATAATCAAAAAAAACTCCTCATATGCACATTTAATCTCATCAATAATAATAATAAAACATTCTTACAAATCAATTGCCTAATCGTTACTATCAACCTCAACATCAACCTCAAACATTCACATCCTAATGAATAACCTCACGACATAATCACCCTCGCTTCCCTTCTCAAGCTTTAAGCCTAAACCTTACCAAGTTCTAACCAGCCCAAGTCCTAACGAACAAAAGCCATACAATACACGGTATAAACAAACATTTATCCAATTTCACTCACGACGCTCTTTGAAATCCTCCTAATCTCACTCACGTCGCTCTTTGAAACCCTCCAACTTTAAAACTATTTCTCAAATCCATCTCTTCTTTCAAATCCATTTTTAAGTCATCTCAAAACTGTGATTCGAACTCTGAAGAATAAATAGTATTTTCAAGTTGTAAAACTGTTAAAATAACTGAAATAAAAACACAAAGCTAGCTCTACTGAAACTGTCATTAAAATATTTACTGATGTAATTTCATTTCTCAAAATGCCCCACAAACTGAAATCTTACGCCACAAACTGTAAATCGCTCGCCACTTCCCATGCAGAGCGGATCGATGCACGGGCAGGCAGGTATGCTCGCCACTTCTCGTGCAGAGCGAATCTATACACCAGCAGGCAGGAATTCTCGCCACTTCTCATGCAGAGCGAATCAATGCACGAGCAGGCAGGATGCTCGCCACTTCTCGTACAGAGCGAATCTATGCACGAGCAGGCAGGAATGCTCGCCACTTCTCATGCAGAGCGAATCAATGCACGAGCAGGCAGGATGCTCGCCACTTCTCGTACAGAGCGAATCTATGCACGAGCAGGCAGGATGCTCGCCACTTCTCGTGCAGAGCGAATCTATGCACGAGCAGGCAGGAATGCTCGCCACTTCTCATGCAGAGCGAATCAATGCACGAGCAGGCAGGATTTCTCACACAACTTAAGTCACAACATTCTCAGAACCATCTCATAACCATCCTTGTTTCACAATGTATAAATCCCCCATGTATTACTCCTCAGATTCATCTCTACATATGCATCATCATCAACACTTGTTGTCAGACAATTTATTCTTTAAACATTTACTCTCAGTTTACTCCGAACTATGCCGAATCAAGGAATCCCTTCCGAAATTGATTCTTGCTCATGACCTTTCACTTGTTTATCACCCAAATCATACCAAATGCTTCCTCAAAAGTAACTTGATTATTCTGTAAGATAATTACCTAATCATTTTCATTAATCCTCGACAATAAGTGTTTCTTCTCTAATCCAGCAATTATTCTCGGGTAACCCTATAATTCCTAAATAATTTCCTAACCTCAAATCCTCATCAATTCATTCTCCTAACTCAAAATCCTACACCTAGTCTTCTCTAACGTAAAGCAGCAAATCCATAAAACAGACAATTAAACCACGGTACTCTACAATATAAGCAGATAAATTTCACTCACAATTTAACTACGTAAAAGACCGAAATACCCTTCACGGTGCCATTGCTCGGATACCAAATCCGGCAGCATAACGGCATCGGGAATAAGATTTCCCGAGCCCATGTACCTGTTAAGACCAGACAACCAACAATATACAATAGATTCTTTAACTAGCTGTCAAACAACCGAAACAAGCGGCCAACCACCACACACGGTGGCTGCCCGGCCATTAACAACACACAAAAATAACCCCAGATAGTCACCGAACTTAAAATTAAGCTACTAGAACTCTAAGGAAGTGGAAAAATACAAGAAACCATCCAACCCGCCGCCACGAGGGGCGGGGCCGACGGTGGCAGCGGCGGCACAAACCTAGAAATACTCAAATTCAACTCCAATTAATCCTAATTGCATAATAAAACCTTCAATTGCACAAAATCCACCCTAATTCAAGTCCAATTTCAAGAAATTCGAAATATAACAAACACCCTAAAATCAAATTTTCAATTTCTCAAAATTGGGGAAAACACACCTTAGGGGAAAGATAGCCCGTACCTCGAAGATCATTTTTGACAACTGGACCGACGGCCAAATCTCGCCGGAAATGGCCGAAATCGGCGGCGGAAGCCGGCGGCTGGCTTGGCTTCCCGAGCTCATTGCTCCGTCGTGGAGCCTCGTATGGACGAACGGAGACCATGGTTGAACTCACCACGACGAGGGGAACAAAGCCCGGTAGGTCCGGCCATCCAATTTCTGCCGGAACAGTGCAATCGTGGTGGTGCAGCCGCATCCCTTGTGGCGTCGAATCGTCGTCGTGGAGCGTTACCGGCGTGAGGGAAGGGCATGGGAAGACTCGCCGTGGCCTGGGGAAGAGAACCCAGGTGGTCCGGCGCCGCAACTCTGTCGGAAAACACAGATCGCCGGCGAGGACAACTTCTCTGTCTCGCGTCATTTCTCTGTCGCCGATGGTTGCCGGAGCAAGGGGAGGCCAGGGGAAGGAGGAGGGAGGGACGGCGATGGCGGGGAGACAAAGCCCGATCCCAGTCGCCGCCGCACGCGCCTACACGCGCCGGTGGCGGTGGCGGCGAGAGTGAGAGAGTAAGGCACGCGGGAGAAGGAGAGGATCGGAGAGAGAGGAGAGAGAAAAAAAATGTCCAGAAATTTCTGGATTTTGGGTATTTAAAACCCACTCCTACAAAATTACAAAATTGCCCTTTCCTTCAAATGCTCCTATCTTTCAAATCGTAGCTCCGATTGACGCGTGCTGCGTGTCTACGAACTCGTGGACTCGTGGACTCGAGACCTTTCCAACGTGCCCAAAGTCAAAAACGAAAGTCCATTATTTTTAAAAGTCAACTTTAGGTCGGGTCGTTACATTAATTTTGCATGTTAAGGTGAAATGTCCCTACTGAGCCATTGATTAGAGCTCACCCTCTTATAGACTTTGCAAGTTCAAATACTGAAGATCAGAACCTTTAGAAGAAGTAAGAATAAGAAGTTTGTGTAAATAAGTGTGAACATACTTTGAAGTTTAATTTCGTTTTATTTTGAAAGTTCTGTTAAACTTAAGTTACTAAGACAAGTTGTGTATTGTAAACTAAGCTTGAATTCAATATGATATGTTAATAGTATACAGTTTCTTCTTTTATTTTATTATTCTTTGTCATATTTTAGTTATAGAAGTTAATTCTATAATTAGAGTGTGATTCACACCTTAATCCATAATTAGTTATTAATTACGGATTGGGGCGTGACACAATCCAAGGCTTTGCTTGTTTAATCTTTTCAATTAAAAGTCATCATTTTATTTTCCTTCCTCTCTTAACTTGAAATTACACTCCATCCAGCCTTATCCATGATCATCATCACACCTCATCTAGTTCATCCTATTTTCCACTTCTCCAAGTAACTTAGGGTTTTAGTCCTAGTCACTATGGATTAAATCTATCACTTTTTACTTCAACTCAAGTGTAAATCATACATGTGCATAAGTGTAGGTGTACATGTGATCCGAGAATGCTACTCAAAACATTTAAACAAATTATTTGGTTTCACAATAAAATTGGTGCATGCATAATAAGTCAATAATTGGAGGAAATCAAGATTGAACATAAGTAAATAGATTAAATCATAAAGAGTATATAGAAGAAAACAACTTCCCATAGAACTAAACTTAATTGTAGATTAAATCCACATTTGTGTTTGCAAAATGTGAAAATTAGTTCTAAACTAAGCAATGAATTTGGTAACACCCTTCAACAAAAATCATTAAGATTTGGAGTGTTATAGCTATGCTCCGAAGTGTTGAGACAATATGGCGATGGCAAGATTGTTCGAGTTATTATGCTCGGTCATGCTCGGCTCGGATGGTGTCAAAGTGTTGACCGAGCAGCGATGATAGGACCAATCTGATGTGTAGCTGAGTTGGAGTGATGGGGTGGCTGGTCAGTTTGACCTAGTCAATCGTTGAAAAGTCAAAATGCCATGTAAGCCCTCATCAGGCCATGTGTGAGCATATGGTTGGTAGTTGGATCCGTATGGATCTATCCACAAACATCCAATTTCATGTATTATCCCCACCACATGCAGCTTCCTCTTGATGTGACCGTGAATGACTTGATCACTGTTGAAGGATATTGAAACTTTCCTTTGTTACAAACTATATTTTGGGAACAAGATGCTACTGCTATCTTCTGAATTCCTTTGTCTAGTTTGGATTCAAAGGATCGTTTGATATGGCATTATGAAAAAAAGGAACACTATACAGTTAAAAGTCTTCATAATCGGACATTGGGTGATGATGGCTCATCTTCTCGGAAAACTGATCTTGTGTGGAGTTCTCTATGGTCGTTGGGAGTCCCCAATAATATCGAGGTTTTTCTTTGGCGAGCTTTCAATGATATCTTGCCTTGCCTAGCAAATTTATTTCGACGAGATATTGCATGAAGTCCTCCATATGTGAAATGTGGCCAACAATCAGAGACAACGTTGCATTTATTATGGAAGTGTAAATTTGCAAAGGAATTTTGGCTTTTCACTCCCTTTTTAACAGCGGTGGGGTCTTGGAATAATGGTACTTTTCAAGATCTATTTCGTACTTTTCAACTGTTTGCAATAATTCAATTGTGCTTCGAGTTGAGGAATTGAATTACTTGAGTTCTGTGACTTGGTGGATTTGGAAGGCTCAAAATGAATGTCTTTTCACACAAATTTCTGGCAGCTTCTATTGTAGTGCATGGTGCTTCTTCTTTTGTTCAAGATTTTAAGCAAGCACAGTCGAAAACTCGAAAAGTGGCCGTGTTATTTCTAATTGGAATTTCTTTGCCTACGCCACATTGGAATTGCCCCCCTCCTAATGTTTTTTTTGGCCCCTCCTAATGTTAAAAAATGTAATATTGATAGGGCTCCAGATTATGCAAGGGGTTTGCGTGGTTTAGGAGTAGTTTTTCAAAAATAGTGAGGGACTATTAATGATGGATGCTGCTTCAAAAAGAATTAATGGTTTCTTTTCGCCTGCTGCAGCGGAATGTATGGCTGCATTTTTTGGGCTAATAGTTGCCCACCAGTCGAGGTTTCATAATATTCATTTGATGATGGATGCTTTGACGGGAAGATACTGACTGTTTGATGGCTGAAGTTAATTTAGTAGAAGACAAACATGTTTAATTATGGCTCAATTTCAAAATAAATACCCAACTATAATTTCATTCAGATCCATAAATTAAAAAAATCTTTCAAGAACACATCCACAAATTAATATCTAAATTGAAAAACTGACTTCTGTTTAGTGATCTATTAGTGTTTGGGGTTAAATATCAGCGTGGACAACCATGACGCGGTAGGTTTAATGACATTATTTCCATATCCTCCTCATCAGAGTTATGCACACTTTGATAATCCTCATTAAAGCACATGCTTCATCATCCTCAAACTCAATCACTGGTACTTATATCTTAGGAATATTATCAACCCTAGGTCTAGAAGATGATTCAGCCCACAAACAGGTTATTAATTAAGCATGATGCGTCATGGTTGGCCACACTAGAATTTAACCCCAACACTAATAGTTCACTAAACAGAAATCAGTTTTTCAATTTAAATGTTAATTTGTGGATATTCTTGAAAGATTTTTTAATTCATGAACCCGGAAAAATTAACCCCATAGTTGAGTGTTTATTTTGAACTTAAACCTTTAATTATTTTCATACTATCTCTTGCTATTATGTACCTCGTACTTGTAATCAGGTGGCCCATGCCATTGCTAAGGAGATATTAGTGTCTCTTGAGTTTATTGTGTAGATTGAAGATGGACCATCTTTGTTGTCAAATGTTGTCTGATGTACTTATTATGGATGACTTTCATCCTTAATTAAATAATGCATAAAAAAATAAATAAATAATTAGGGTTTGGTCCTTTTGAAAAATAATTTTTAGATGAAGACTGAAGGTGTTTTAAAATTTATAAGAAAATTATTTGAATTCATAATAAAGTTCTTTAATTTATAAGAAGTTTTTTTTTAATTCATAATAAAGTCTTTTTAATTTATAAGAAAATTTCTTTAATTTAGAAGAAAATTCTTTTAATTCATAATAAAGTCCTTCCCCAATTTGAAGGGTATTTCTCCCGATTTGAAGGGTATTTCCCCTCCTAAGATGTAAAGTAGACTTTGTAGAGGCTGCATGTTAGGTTTGAACTCCAGAATTTGGAAACCTCATATAAAGCCGTCCAAGAAGAAAAATAAAAGAATTTGATTAAAAACCCTAAATCACTACCAGTCTTAATTTAAGAAAGCCTCATAAAATAGAATAGACTCTAAGTCTCCCTAAAAAAAATTCTTAATCAAATAAATGTATGTTTGCTCTAAAAAAAAAAAAGCAAATCAAAGATAATCTGAAAATAAACCAAAAGAATTGAGAACCACAAATATTAAATTATACTAAAACCAAAGCTACTGAAATTAACTAAAACTAGAAATTACCAAAAATATTTAGTTTTGGTCAACTTCATTTCTGATTAGCAATGACAATCACTATATTCATCCAAAATTTCAATGTGACCACGTGACACCTAAATTATAACACATATTATCATGGCTGGGCGGCGTGGGGCATGGCTACGTGGGGGAGGGGGAAAAAATTTAAAGAAATTTTTTTATTTTAATTATTTTAAGAAATTTTTTTAGGTAATTTTTTTATTCAAAAGTTTTAAAAAAAAAATTTTTTTTAATGTGGGTAAAAGACGAAAATACCCTTGCCACATCAACAGATAACAGTTTATTTGACAGAAAAACTAACGGAGGTACTATTTTGACACAAAATGAAAGTTGAGGTATTTCTTTGCAAATTTTCAAAATTGAGATACTAAATTGAAACAACATGTAAAGTTGAGGTACTAAATTGTAATTTACTCTTAAAATAAAAACACTGCATTGAACTCACCTTCCAAGACTTGGAACCCTCTGTTCTGGTTGATCCAAGTATTTCGTGCAATAACCATACAAACCCAATCCAAAGAGAAAATCATGTGAGTACGTTACAAAATGGGAATGCATTTCACACTTTTATTGAAAATTCCAAAGATAAAATTAAATCAACTTAGGACTTAAATTTCAATTCCTCTGACTTTATACATTCCTCTGATGCATTTCATATACAACCCTTTGTTGTATTCAATATACCACCTAGCATAGCTATTAGGTACTGTGATTTGGAGAATTATTTAAAACAGCTCAGGGTTTCAAATTAGGAATATATTTTCCAGTTACCAACAATCAAACTCAATCAATAACACTAACAAGTAGAAGATGTCAAAGGGAGAAAGTATATACCAAAATTGGCCGGAGTCGCCATCGGACTCGCCGGAAAACAAGGAGGGAAGGCGCTGACTTCCAAGCTTCTTCTTCTTCTTCTTCGAGTCACCGCCTACCGAGGTCGTGGAGGTGAGGGAAGGGCACCATGGAGTTCAGATCGACGAGAGAAGTCGACCTGTGATGGTTCAACACCTCGGTGTCGCAGGAAATCGCAGTTCTTCACCGGAGATGACAGTCGAAATTGGTGGTTCTCAAACCGGTCTCGCAGCAGTGGCTCATCTTCTCGCAGGGGTTCTCAAGCAGTTGATCTTCTTATTCGAGTGGCCACTTACGGAGGTCCTGTACAGAAGAGAGAGAATGAGGGGTGAGCAAAGAGAAATGAGAGACAGAGTGAGAAAGACAGACGGAAGAAAATCAAAACGTGGACCGGGCAGAATAATATTTGTGCCGGATGAAAATAAACTGAACTTGTTGGAAGTTCAAATTAAAATAAAGTAAATGATTATAAAACCCAAATTTGGGCTCTTTATACCTTTAAGACCCATGTGGTTTTTTTTTTTTTTTGGAGGTCCAATAACACCTAACCCGGTCCACATTCTAACATTCCTCTTCTTCTCCGTCTCATCTTCTCCGTCTATCTCTGTTTCCCTTACTCTCTCTCTGACCTCACTCTCTCTTCGACCTCTCTCTCTCTCCCACCTCGTTGGCTCAGAGCTTGTTGTTGAATGGTCGTGCTGATGCCTTGGAAGATTTGCTCGCAGAGCTTCTTTGGAGATTCGATGCCTTAGGAATCGAATCGTCTTCGGCGGAGTAGGCTTTGAATTGTCGATGGCGTCGATGGGGCTGGTGGTGGACCGATCATCGAGCAAGGTATCCATGTATCCATCTCTCTCTCTCTTTCTCTCTCTCTCTCTCTCTCTCTCTCTCTCTCTCTCTTTATAGCTTCGATTCTCTAGTTCTGTTGATTTACTCGTTTTGATCTGCGATTCAATTTTTTCTTGTTCGATTTTAATCAGATATGTATCTTGTGCTAAAAATTGGATGTAGTTTTGTTGTACTTGTGCTAAATATTATGATAGCTTTTTTCTGATAGCTTTTTGGTTCTTTATGGAACGAAGCTTCTTAGTACTTTCATCTATGGGTGATGCAGTTATCAACTAGCTCTAAGTAGAGGATGGGTCCATATAGGAACTAGGTTTTCTTTTTGGTAGAGTTTTTATTTGTTCGCAGGTTTGGGTTTGAGGAAATACAAGTTTAAGGAAGTTTGATATTTTGGAAATCAGATGCCAGAAGTTGGATTACAATAATGGAGTCTAAGGTCGGTTGCAATGGTTATGATTTGTTTTCTTGTTGTTGTAGTTGCTCTCAGTAGTTGCTTCAGCACAAGAAACTTTGAAACAAGATGCTTCAAGAAGTCCCACTGTAATATAAATATCTCTTTTCCCATTCGTTTCTTTTCTAATTTTGGGTATTAATTTATTAATGATTAACTCACATCATATATCATAAGTAATCTTATAAAAAGAAAAACATATTGCTTTCCTATGAAAAGAATGTCAAAGTCCACAAAAAAAAAAAAGTAAGTGAGCATTCGTCTTATTGTTGGTGTAAGTCAGCTAGAAAACATTTGACCTTTGTTGACAATTGCATTATGAAATGAGCAACGCAACACATACACATAAGTAATAACTTCATTTTAAAAAGAAAAATACACTAGAATCACTCATGACCCCTAGAACCACAGAAGGAGAATCCAACTGTTGAATAAATCCAACTTTTATATTTTTTAATTGTTATTGGTGCTCTTTTGATGTGGAGAAATTGGATATGCAAGAAATGGAATTTGGCTGGAAAATTGTAGTTGGTACAATAATTGGATTCATTGGAGCTGCTTTTGGGACGTAGTAACAATATGTAAGTGGGCTATGATTAATGTTACTGACAAGTAGTAACAATATGTAAGTGGACTATGATTAATGTTACTGACAAGTTGTAACAATATGTAAGTGGGACTATGGTTGTTACTACTTGTCAGTAAAAATATATAAGTGGGGGCTATAGTTGTTACTGCTAGTCAGTAACAATATGTAAGTGGGGCTATGGTTTTTACTACTTATTAGTAACAATATATAAATGGGGTCACTACTACAAAAATGCTTATTCTTGGCGGACAATGCTGGCGGATTAGAGTTGTCCGCCACGAATGCTTAAGAATTCCTGACGGAAGATATTATCCACCAGCATTGATCAATGCTGGCGGAATAGACCACCAAGATTGATCAATACTGGCGGACCAATCCGTCAGGAGTAAGTGAGAGAAAAACTCACGCGCCTCACTCAATCCTGGCGGTCCAATCCACAAGGAATGAGTGAGAGGGAAAATTTCCGCACTATCTCAATCCTGGCGGATTAGACCGCAAGCATCAATAAATACTTAACCTAATCCGCACCCTCTTTCTTCTTCTCCTTCCTTTTCTCTTCTTCCTCGCGCCGATTCCTTCTTTTTCCTCCATCTTCTCCATCTTTCTTCTTCCTCCTCATCGCTGCCACCACCGCACTCGGCTCCGGCTCCACGTCCACGCTCGCCACCAAACTCCGGTAATCTCTCTCTCTCTTTCTCTCTCTCTCTCTCTCTCTCTCTCTCTCTCTCTCTTATTTCTGATTTTATTTTCAGATTTTGTTAAGTTTTTTTTTTTATTTTGTTTTATAATTTGTTAGGTTTATCCAAATCTTCTCCAATTTCTTGTCTCAGAGGCCAAGATCCACTTCATTCTTGAATTCTTTGGGGGTATGCCGAATTTGATTTTTGTATATGCTAGATTATATTTAATTTTTGTATTTGTATATCCATTTTCATTATTGTTATATATGTGATTTTTTGTGTTTTTTTTTTTTTTGAGACCAGATAAGTGGTGATTTTGGTGCAGCAAGATTTAAGTGTTGATTTGGATTTTGCAACAAGGTTTTTCTATGACTAGCTTGGATATTTTTTTTTATATGTTGATGTGTTGAAATATCTTAATATATGTTAGATATTTTAAAAATTATATATGCTTGATTTAATTGATATATATATGTTAGATTTGTGTTCATTTTTTGCATTGTATGTTAGTGTTAATATATTATTAGGGTAGTATGAATAATATTAATTATTTAGCTAACATACAATTATTAGGGTAGTATATATGAAAAATGTTAGTATTATGTTAGTGTTCATGTATCAATGTTAAAAATAAAAATAATAGGAGAAATAAAAAAATGCAAATTTTTGGTTAAATAGATAAATAAAAATATAACATATTAGTGAACTTAATTTATTCATTTGTTCTATTTCAAATTAAAAATAAAATTGACTGAAAATTTTTAAAAATTTGGGTTAATTAGATAAATAAATATAGAACAACTTATTTGTAGATATAATTTATTTGTTACAGTTCAAATAAAAAAAAAATGGTTAAGTACATTAACAAACATACAACTTATTTGTGAATATTTTGTGAATTTAATTTATTTGTTTGACATATATAAATAATCATAAATTATTATTGAATATTTTTTGAATTTAATCTAATAGGTATGAATAGGTACGCCTACATGATAGGGATTGAAAGATTGTAGGCGTCAGAGTCTAGAGTTTTCATCTAAGAGGTAAAGCATGGATAGGACTTGGTTGACGATATCGCGACAGTTAGAGGCATACGTAGATGGAATTAATTTGTTTTTTAATCAAGCAGCTGCGAATGGTGTTGGGCCAGATAAATTCAAATGTTCGTGTAAAAAATGTTGCAATAGATATATTTTTGGAAGACAAACTATTGTGGATCATCTTGTTTGGCATGATATGGATAAAGATTACAAAAAAGCTTGGTGGCGGCATCATGGGGAGCCTAATATTGGAGAGCCAAATTTAAGGGAGATAGAAGATGACGTAGGAGGAGAGATGGATGGTATGCATGATTTTCTTAATGAAATATTTGTTCAACCAGTAACGGAAGAAGAGGTTGGGTCATCGACACAACCTACTATCGTGGATGGGTGTCCAGTAGAGGCCAAAAGTTTTTTCAAGTTGCTTGAAGAGGCAGATCAAGAGTTGTATCCTAGTTGTAAAGAGTTTAAGAAATTGGAGGCTGTTGTAAGATTGTACTAGATCAAGTGTTTAGGGAGTTTGCCGGACAGTTTATTCGCTACGTTACTAGAGTTGGTTAAAAGAATGTTGCCTGATGGAGATTGTTTGCCTGACTCGTGTTATAAGGCAAAGAAACTTATAAATGTGTTGGGTCTCACATATGAGAAGATTGATGCATGTCCTAATGATTGCATGATATATTGGAAAGACACCTCAAAATTGACTGCATGTTCGGTTTGTGGCAAATCAAGATATAAAGATAACAAAGGAGATGATACTTCTAGAAAGAAAGTCTTAGCTAAGGTTATGTGGTACTTCCCTTTAAAATCGAGATTGAAGAAATTTTATATGTCGAAGCATATTGCTGAACATATGAGGTGGCATGCAACTGAATGTCCCAAGGATGGGTTTATGAGGCATCCGTCAGATTCTCCAACATGGAAGCATTTAGATAATTTGTACCCTGACTTTGCGTCAGAAAT
The DNA here is from genome assembly GCF_963921425.1 of Dryas octopetala. NCBI lineage: Eukaryota > Viridiplantae > Streptophyta > Magnoliopsida > Rosales > Rosaceae > Dryas > Dryas octopetala. Next base: position 21,782,541 of record NC_141371.1, read on the forward strand.
TCGAAATGTGCGTTTAGGGCTGGCAAGTGATGGATTTAATCCTTTTGGCCATATGAGCAATGCCCATAGCACATGGCCTGTGATGCTTTCTGTTTACAATTTGCCTCCATGGATGTATATGAAGCAACCAAATTTATTATTATCCTTGTTGATTCCAGGACTGAGAAATCTTGGAAATGACATCGATGTGTATTTGCGACCATTAATTGATGAGTTGAATGAGTTGTGGGAGGTTGGCACTACCACGTATGATGTATTTTCAAACCAAACTTTTACGATGAAGGCTGCTGTGTTATGGACCATTAGTGATTTTCCAACTTATGGAATGTTATCTGGATGGAGTACGAAGGGATATAAAGCATGTCCGCATTGCATGGATGATAATGTATCTGAACATTTGCCTGTGAATCGTAAGATTTGTTATTTGGGGCATCGAAGATTTTTACCAATTGGGCATAGGTTTCGAAGGGAACAAGCAGCATTTAATGGTCATCGAGAAGATCGTCAGGCACCAAGACAGTTGAATGGGTTACAATGTCTTGAACAACTATCTAGTTTGAGGTTTACTTTTGGAAAGCATGACCAAAATGCTCCTGTTGGACAAAGAAGACGAAGGCCTTCAATTTCTAGAAGTAATAACGGTCAGTGAAGAAATAAAAACATATTTTTTGAACTATCCTATTGGAGGCATCTTTTGATCAGACACAATCTCGATGTCATGCATATTGAAAAGAATGTATGTGATAATGTGGTTGGAACATTGTTGGATATTGCGAAGAGGACAAAGGATGGATTGGCTGCACGTGCAGATCTTGAAGTCTTGAATATAAGACATAGTCAACACCCTCGTAGAGAAGGAGATAAAACATTTTTGCCCCGGCAATATTCACATTGAGCAAAGAAGAAAAAACCTCATTTTGCAAAGTGTTGTCTACTATTCGTTCCTGATGGATATTCAGCAAATTTGTCTCGATGTGTGAATGTGAACGAGAGAAAAATAAATGGGTTGAAAAGTCACGATTGTCATATTTTAATGCAACAATTACTCCCGCTTGCGATACGTGGTGTGTTACCCAAATCTGTCACTATGGTTTTACTAGAGTTGAGTGCTATCTTTAGACAGTTGTGTAGCAAGAAGGAAACTGAGGCAGCATTTAATCAACTAAACTCTAGAATTGCATTGACCTTATGTCAGATGGAGAAGATTTTCCCTATTTCATTTTTTGATGTCATGGTCCATCTTCCAATTCACTTGGCTAATGAAGCTGCTATTGCAGGACCAGTTCAATATAGATGGATGTATCTCATTGAACGGTAATGGTCATTTCCTTATGCTTAATTTGCATTAATTTTAGTTTTGATTCTCTAATATTGTTTTTTCATGTTAAATATTGAACCGGTATGTGCGAAATAAGAGTCGTCCTGAAGGTTCTATTGCTGAAGGGTATTTGTTGATGAGGGTTTATCTTTCTGTTCCATGTACCTTAGAAATGTTGATAATCGTCGTAATCGTAAAGGTCGAAATGCAAATGGTTTTGGACATGGAATATGTGGGGGGTTATCAATTTTTGACTCCACAGGCCAATATTTAGGTTCATGTGAAAATGTGGAGCTTGATCTAAATGATAGGAATCGATGCCACAAATACATTCTTGATAATTGTGATGAAGTGATCCCTTTTAGAAGGCAACATGAGGACTTTTTGAGAGATAAACATCGAAGGGAAAGGTTCACTAGGTGACAAATCATTGAGATAAGCAAGAAGGAATTTCCTGAATGGTTCAAGAAACATGTAAGAATTCAATTACTAAGTTTCTACATCATATCGCTAATATTAATTTTTACCTAATGTTTCTACATCATCTTTTTCACAGATTAATGCAAGGTTTTATGCTAATGATCCGTTGATATCCGATGACTTGCATTGGTTTGCTAATCCTCCTCGCACACTTGTGACGAAATACAAAAGCCACGCTATTAATGGTTTTAGATTTCGAATAAAATCGGTGGATGATAAGCATAAGAATCAGAATTGTGGTGTATTTGTACCTGCAAATATTCCGGGTGGTGTTGGGCAAGTTAATTGCTATGGTGTTGTCACAGATATGTTTCTGGTTAGATATTGTGGTCCGACCGAGGCAGAAGATATGGGTCGTTGTGTGATGTTGTTTAAGTGTGATTGGGTTGATAGAATGAAGACAAATCAATATGGTTTTACCTTGGTGAACTTCAATCGATTGTGTTCGTATGACTAATCATCTAGGCATAACGACAAGTCACATAAGGATTAACATCATGTCGTTTGGGCCTGGGCCAAAAGGATAAGCCCCTCCTAAGTTCCTGGGCTCCTGGGCTCCGACTTCTTAGGCCCAAAAACTAAGCCCTTCCTGGGCTCCTGGGCTCCTAGCCCCTGACCTCTTAGGCTACGGCCCCCTAGGCTCTGGCTTCCCAAGCTCCGGCCCCATAGTCTCCTGCCTCCTAAGCTCCAGCCTCCTAGGCCCCGACCCGTGTCGACTCATTCGGACCCACGAGACAGGTGACACGTGGCACTCCTACAGTGCGAATCATTACAAAGGACACGTGTCATCACCGGATTAGTTGACACTCTTCCAAAAGTATTATAAAATAGGTACTTTCTTGTCACAAAAGGACAATTAATTCAATCATTACTATACTATTCACTCACTCTGCTCACAGATTCTCTGAACACTGAATTGAGCGTCGGAGGAGCTTCGGCCGGTACTACACCGGTGCCCTTCCCGCTCATTTTTGTGTACTTGCGCATGGTACATTGGATATTACTCTTTCTCCACTAATCACTAGTTGAACCCAGCTACCTGTTCCTACCCCACTTCGACGTGTCATCCACTCAGTGGTGGGTCAACGGGTCCACGTGGTTTGACTCGACGTTGACTGCTTTACCATTTTTCAGCATCAACAGTTTGGCGCCGTCTGTAGATGCCTGGTCAGACTCTCCATCATCCATAGAATCGTCCTCCCTTAATGAATCGTCTGAGGAAACCATGGAATGTCCAACCCCAGCACATCTGCCCATCCAAGACAACACCATGGACATATCAGATCACTACTGGTTTCCCACCCCTCATATGTGCTCTTCCACCCTCAAATTTACAACATTCGCCCTATCACTTTCCCATGTTCAGCCACCAATCATGCACATGCCAATATTCACAAAATCAATTCAAGAGGGAAAGCAATAAAAACCCAAGCTTTACCTGTATTCCGCGGCTTCAACAGCTCAGACGGGTTCCGACCCACTTATCTTGTTTCCTATGTACCTGGCCAACAACACAACACCCAATAAATTACAAAGTCCAAAAATGAAGGCGTGTGGCCTACCCAGTACCCAGTGCTCGGCAAGTTTCATACCCACCTGCACCTCCACCTGCCCCTACTCACATTTTCCACAAATTCACAATCAGAATTCAAAAAGTGCACATCGGGTTGGACGACTGCAATATCTCACAGTTCTCAATTTTTCCAAGGCACAAAATTTCACCAACAAAGAGCTTGGCAGGATTCTGAAATTTCTTACCTCTGGTGCTTCGAACAGCTCAAATCCGAGTTTGGTTTTCCGTGCTGCCGACCCCACGTAGTCCGAGCAGCCCCACGCGCCCTCCGCGCACACCACCGGTCCGGGCACACCACAGCCCCCCCAGCGCAGCAAACCCGCGCACCACAGCTCTGGCTCAAGCCCGACAAGTACCCCCCCGCGCCCTCCACGCACCTCGACACAGCCCGAGCCGAGCAGCCTTCCGAACAGCACCCCCCCCGGCGCACCACAGCCCCGTCACCTCCGCCCCGAGCCCAGCCCGACCGCCCACTG